>NC_134695.1:74288912-74662106 GCF_050947455.1 Rhinoderma darwinii
ATTTGTAATAAAAAGTAATTACAAAGTTGCGCCAATCGCACTGATACAATGTTTTTTATATTTTCAAAAAAATCGTTTTCAAAGGTTTTCACACCAAGTGCAATTTTTATTCCACAACTGGAATTCCGCATAAACAGTGTAAGGGATGTCGGTTTTTACTATGAACTTTGGATAATTCATTGATCGCTTTCTTAAAGGAGTTTTCCAGTGAGAAAAAAAAGGATAGGCCGTCAATATCAGATCGGTGAGGGTCCAACTACCGGCACACCCAACCAATCAGCTGTTGTAAAGGGGCCGCGTTGCTTGTTTCCCTTCATTCCTGTCACTGCTCCGCACTGTAAAACGCCAACACCCTTGTAGCAGCGATTCCCAGTATTACGGCCTCCTATTCAAGTGAATGGGAAAAGACCGTTACTGTCAGCCGCCGCAGGGTACCAAGACTCGGACCCCCACCGATCAGATATTGATGGGTAGGCCTTCAATTTCTTATTGTTTGACATCCCCTTTAACCCACTCCCTCTCACTTGCTTTTCTGCCTGTGTCGGTCTTCACTGAATTTCTGGAATTCTACTCATGTACTGTAACTATGGACTTCTCCCAGATAGGGGGGTGCAACAGTGCCGGGAAATAGTGAATATGACACCCCCTGTGATTACCATCAGTAACACCGCTGCGCCCGTGATCTCTGGGGGTCCTGGGGTGTGATTGATGATTGTTCTGTGCTGATAATCCTGTTGTTTTATTATTGTGTTTAGCCCTGTGTGAGTACATACGCGCCTCTAGAGACAGAGATGGCCTCGGACGGTTCCAGTCCAGTGCGCCGGAAGGTAATCAGAGGAGCGGCAGCCGGAAGCCTTACTAAAACCGCTCTAGAGTCAGGACTCCCGCAGGCTGGGGCTACCAGTGACTGCCATGCTGGGACTAGTAGTTCTACAAAACCTGGATAGCCATTGGATGCCTAAGCCTGTGTTCGATGTAGTCTCAGCATGGAGGACGTTCCTTAAAGGAGGATTCCGCCTAACATCGGAAGAGCAATGTAGAATCCTGAACGGCTGCATCAGTGCCGACATCTTGGATGTGTGTTTTCCATTGTTATTCTTAGTATTACTTATTATTTCTTAAAAGGGCCGGTACAGTCTTCTGTAAATGAAGTTTAATCATTGCCTCTGCTTGCTGCCAGTGAATAGGAACATTGTTTACATCATGCCCTAGTTGTTTGCTATAATGTATCAGCGTGGATACGGCTGTGTTTACTTCGTGTTTGATGTTTCTGTCGTGAGTAGAAGTCGCCCTTGGCCTACCATGAAAAAAACGTAAAAAACCAAACGTACACCGCCGTATAGGAAGTCACAGCCGCCTACGTATTCCCAATCAGTTAACAAAAAGCGAGGAGCTGAGGTATACCGGGCATTTCTTGGCATCGCGGTGGGAAAGCAACTATTCCGAATGAAGGGTAAAAACGCCATGTGAACAGAGCCTTCAGCTGGCCATACATTCTAGGTAGCTGTCGGCTGCCCGCTGTTCCTCTCCCCTCCCCCGCCGTACACTAGCGCGCTCGGTTCGGTTGAGCATGTGATCTCGGAGAAAGCCGCTACCACACTCCTCTGCTGGCGGTTTATCTAATGAAGAGAAGGATTGGCATGTTGAAATTGAACATGCCCCCAACCCTTCTCTCCTGCAACATCTGCGGTCGGGGGAGAGTCGGGACTCCGGTCCCGGCGAAATTGGCAGGTTTGGCCGACCTGCATCTAATGTGTCTAGCCAGCCTAAGGGCTTATTCAGACCAACATATATATGTAGTCTGTGTGACGGCCCTCTCACGGCTGATGTATTTCTGTGGAGCTTTATTTGACGGACCATGTGAAGGGCCCGTTAATAAAAAAAAATATGTCCTATATTTGTCCGTTTTCACAGATCCCTCTATAGATTAATGTATATAAGGGATACGTGAAAACGTTTCTCGCACGGGTGCGACTCGGACATGATAAACGACAGTTTTTCACGTCAGAGTTTACACTCGTTCGTCTGAATAAGCCCTAAAAGTTCAACCTGAAATCCTGGAAATAAGACATACGCAAAACGTGAAGCAGAGATCTTGAAAATGGTAATCAGCAGAAAAACAAGGACAATTCGAACATTTCATTCAATGATTAAGCTTTATTTAAAGACTGGAACATCCCTGATATTTTTCTCTACCTCTTGTAATGAATGAACTGCTTTTCACAATAGTGACCTCACACATCCAAGATGGAGTCTAAATCTGTGTTGGTTTTATGAACACGTTCTCTCATTCAATATTGCTCCCCTCTTTCTGTATCCTCGTGTCTGAACTCGGGTTACGTCTGTGAAGTCAAGCTTCAATAACCAGTCTGCATCCAAAAAGATCCAGCTTACTGACGTTGAGCTTTCTAGCCTCTTACTGACGTTGAGCTTTCTAGCCCCTTACTGACGTTGAGCTTTCCAGCCCCTTACTGACGTTGAGCTTTCCAGCCCCTTACTGACGTTGAGCTTTTCAGCCTCATACTGACGTTGAGCTTTCCAGCCTCATACTGACGTTGAGCTTTCCAGCCTCATACTGACGTTGAGCTTTCCAGCCTCATACTGACGTTGAGCTTTCCAGCCTCATACTGACGTTGAGCTTTCCAGCCTCATACTGACGTTGAGCTTTCCAGCCTCATACTGACGTTGAGCTTTCCAGCCTCATACTGACGTTGAGCTTTCCAGCCTCATACTGACGTTGAGCTTTCCAGCCTCATACTGACGTTGAGCTTTCCAGCCTCATACTGACGTTGAGCTTTCCAGCCTCATACTGACGTTGAGCTTTCCAGCCTCATACTGACGTTGAGCTTTCCAGCCTCATACTGACGTTGAGCTTTCCAGCCTCATACTGACGTTGAGCTTTCCAGCCTCATACTGACGTTGAGCTTTCCAGCCTCATACTGACGTTGAGCTTTCCAGCCTCATACTGACGTTGAGCTTTCCAGCCTCATACTGACGTTGAGCTTTCCAGCCTCATACTGACGTTGAGCTTTCCAGCCTCATACTGACGTTGAGCTTTCCAGCCTCATACTGACGTTGAGCTTTCCAGCCTCATACTGACGTTGAGCTTTCCAGCCTCATACTGACGTTGAGCTTTCCAGCCTCATACTGACGTTGAGCTTTCCAGCCTCATACTGACGTTGAGCTTTCCAGCCTCATACTGACGTTGAGCTTTCCAGCCTCATACTGACGTTGAGCTTTCCAGCCCCTCACTGACGTTGAGCTTTCCAGCCCCTCACTGACGTTGAGCTTTCCAGCCCCTCACTGACGTTGAGCTTTCCAGCCCCTCACTGACGTTGAGCTTTCCAGCCCCTCACTGACGTTGAGCTTTCCAGCCCCTCACTGACGTTGAGCTTTCCAGCCCCTCACTGACGTTGAGCTTTCCAGCACCTCACTGACGTTGAGCTTTCCAGCCCCTCACTGACGTTGAGCTTTCCAGCCCCTCACTGACGTTGAGCTTTCCAGCCCCTCACTGACGTTGAGCTTTCCAGCCCCTCACTGACGTTGAGCTTTCCAGCCCCTCACTGACGTTGAGCTTTCCAGCCCCTCACTGACGTTGAGCTTTCCAGCCCCTCACTGACGTTGAGCTTTCCAGCCCCTCACTGACGTTGAGCTTTCCAGCCCCTCACTGACGTTGAGCTTTCCAGCCCCTCACTGACGTTGAGCTTTCCAGCCCCTTACTGACGTTGACCTTTCCAGCCCCTTACTGACGTTGACCTTTCCAGCCCCTTACTGACGTTGACCTTTCCAGCCCCTTACTGACGTTGACCTTTCCAGCCCCTTAGTGACGTTGACCTTTCCAGCCCCTTACTGACGTTGACCTTTCCAGCCCCTTACTGACGTTGACCTTTCCAGCCCCTTACTGACGTTGACCTTTCCAGCCCCTTACTGACGTTGACCTTTCCAGCCCCTTACTGACGTTGACCTTTCCAGCCCCTTACTGACGTTGACCTTTCCAGCCCCTTACTGACGTTGACCTTTCCAGCCCCTTACTGACGTTGACCTTTCCAGCCCCTTACTGACGTTGAGCTTTCCAGCCCCTTACTGACGTTGAGCTTTCCAGCCCCTTACTGACGTTGAGCTTTCCAGCCCCTTACTGACGTTGAGCTTTCCAGCCCCTTACTGACGTTGAGCTTTCCAGCCTCATACTGACGTTGAGCTTTCCAGCCTCATACTGACGTTGAGCTTTCCAGCCTCATACTGACGTTGAGCTTTCCAGCCTCATACTGACGTTGAGCTTTCCAGCCTCATACTGACGTTGAGCTTTCCAGCCTCATACTGACGTTGAGCTTTCCAGCCTCATACTGACGTTGAGCTTTCCAGCCTCATACTGACGTTGAGCTTTCCAGCCTCATACTGACGTTGAGCTTTCCAGCCTCATACTGACGTTGAGCTTTCCAGCCTCATACTGACGTTGAGCTTTCCAGCCTCATACTGACGTTGAGCTTTCCAGCCTCATACTGACGTTGAGCTTTCCAGCCTCATACTGACGTTGAGCTTTCCAGCCTCATACTGACGTTGAGCTTTCCAGCCTCATACTGACGTTGAGCTTTCCAGCCTCATACTGACGTTGAGCTTTCCAGCCCCTCACTGACGTTGAGCTTTCCAGCCCCTCACTGACGTTGAGCTTTCCAGCCCCTCACTGACGTTGAGCTTTCCAGCCCCTCACTGACGTTGAGCTTTCCAGCCCCTCACTGACGTTGAGCTTTCCAGCCCCTCACTGACGTTGAGCTTTCCAGCCCCTCACTGACGTTGAGCTTTCCAGCCCCTCACTGACGTTGAGCTTTCCAGCCCCTCACTGACGTTGAGCTTTCCAGCCCCTCACTGACGTTGAGCTTTCCAGCCCCTCACTGACGTTGAGCTTTCCAGCCCCTCACTGACGTTGAGCTTTCCAGCCCCTCACTGACGTTGAGCTTTCCAGCCCCTCACTGACGTTGAGCTTTCCAGCCCCTCACTGACGTTGAGCTTTCCAGCCCCTCACTGACGTTGAGCTTTCCAGCCCCTCACTGACGTTGAGCTTTCCAGCCCCTCACTGACGTTGAGCTTTCCAGCCCCTCACTGACGTTGAGCTTTCCAGCCCCTTACTGACGTTGAGCTTTCCAGCCCCTTACTGACGTTGAGCTTTCCAGCCCCTTACTGACGTTGACCTTTCCAGCCCCTTACTGACGTTGACCTTTCCAGCCCCTTAGTGACGTTGACCTTTCCAGCCCCTTAGTGACGTTGACCTTTCCAGCCCCTTACTGACGTTGACCTTTCCAGCCCCTTACTGACGTTGACCTTTCCAGCCCCTTACTGACGTTGACCTTTCCAGCCCCTTACTGACGTTGACCTTTCCAGCCCCTTACTGACGTTGACCTTTCCAGCCCCTTACTGACGTTGACCTTTCCAGCCCCTTACTGACGTTGACCTTTCCAGCCCCTTACTGACGTTGAGCTTTCCAGCCCCTTACTGACGTTGAGCTTTCCAGCCCCTTACTGACGTTGAGCTTTCCAGCCCCTTACTGACGTTGAGCTTTCCAGCCCCTTACTGACGTTGAACTTTCCAGCCCCTTACTGACGTTGATCGTTCCAGCCCCTTATTGACGTTGAGCTTTCCTTCCTCTTACTGTCGCTGAGCTTTCTAGCCTCTCACTGTCGTTGAGCTTTCTAGCCTCTCACTGTCGTTGAGCTTTCTAGCCTCTCACTGACGTTGAGCTTTCTAGCCTCTCACTGTCGTTGAGCTTTCTAGCCTCTTACTGACGTTGAGCTTTCTAGCCTCTCACTGTCGTTGAGCTTTCTAGCCTCTTACTGACGTTGTGCTGCTCCTAGCCTCCTCTATTTGTAGCGGAGCTCAGCGCTTTCTCTTCAGATTCCGGAACGTAATCATCTTCTGCTTTTTTTTTCTTCCTGTGCGTCTGTCCTAATTTTGACTTTCTCGCTGCAGTGTTGTTTTCTGATTCTCTGTAAGACATCAGCTCGTCCTTCACTGCGCTGCAGAAAATGATATTTTTAATCTCTGAACTTTATTTTTGAAGCTGATCCTTCAGCCCTGAACCCACTATCTGGATAGATATTCTGATTGGTATTGATATAATTGCGGCCCTGAGTATTGCTGCCGCACAGTGATCCCGGGTCACGGACTCCGTCCCCGTTTTCTTATCATTTTTTATATAAATAAAAGCAATAGTTTCCTGGGTCTGTGCCGGAATGTTTTTTCCCCCAGAAGTCAATGGGAACTGAATGATCCACTCATTGACACCCCCTGTACATCATCTGGCGGTCCGTCACCCATTCCCCTCCACTCTATGTTTTCTTGCAGCTCAGGGTTCAGGCTCCGCTGTGTGTCGATGCGTTTCAGTAATTAACAGATGTCTGCTTAGATAATTCTGCTAACGCGCTTTACTCTGGCAGGTGGCAGTCTGTAGTCTGGAGCACGGAGGCGTTTCTGTGTCACTGATCTGCTGATTCACTGCTGTCCTCGCTGTTTCCGGGGACCTGCGGCTTCTCTCACCTCTCGGCTTGTGTCATTGTTCCCTTACAGGAGAGAATTTCGAGCAGACCCCCCTCAGACGCACTTTTAAGTCAAAGGTCCTGGCACGGTATCCTGAAAATGTGGAGTGGAATGCGTTTGACCAGGACGCGGTGGGCATGGTATGTGGACGGGCCGATCTTCATACTTGGGCGTTTTCATTGGTTTTTCATGTAATGTCTTCTTTATGTGAAGCGCAGGTTAGTTGAGCAACTTTAAAGGCTATGAACACGTTTTTTTTAATAAATAGGTCGGTCGGTGTGATTAGTGGAACTTCCTAATTAGTTTTTATTAAAAATTATGTTTACTTTTTAAGATACAGCTGTTTTGTCTTCTCTATACAGAGCAGCTGTATCGTTCGCTATTCATTGAATCCGTCAGTCCCGCGGACCTAACGGGTTCAGTGTCCGAGACATGCAGGACCCACCAACACTGAACCCGTCAGGTCCGCGGGACTGACGGATTCAATGAATAGCGAACTCTACAGCTGCTCTGTATAGAGAAGACAAAACAGCTGTATCTTAAAAAGTAAAAATACATTTTAATAAAAACTAATTAGGAAGTTACACTAATCACACCGACCGACCTATTTATTAAAAAAAAAAAAAAAGCAGCCCTCAAAGTTTTACAATTTTGCTTTTATTATCTTTTCCTGATCCTTTGTAATATTATACTCCAGTCACATCCAGAGCTACATTCACAATTCTGCTGTAAAATCCTGTCTAAGAGTACGTTCACACAGGGAGGATACGCTACGTAAAAGCACACCGCGTATCCGCCCTGTTGCCGCAGCGAATTTGGGCTGAAAAAACGCACCAAATTCTGCTGCAGGTTTTCCACCAGAATGTCCGCTGCGGAAAACTGCACCTAGAAAATAAAATAAAAAATGATTCATACGTACGTAGCCATGGCGACGCGTCCCTCCGCCGTCCCGCAGCCCTACCTCCTGGGATGACGTTTCATCCCATGTGACTGCTGCAGCCTGTGATTGGCCTGTGATTGGCTGCAGCAGTCACATGGGCTGAAACATCATCCCAGGAGGCCGGCATGGAGGGAGGAACACAGAATTCCGGGTAAGTATAAGTTTGTTTCTTTTTCTGAGTTGCGTTTTTTGCGGTGGAATTGCTGATTTTCTTCGGCTATTTGTTACAGGTTTTGAATTTAATGAAAAAAACCTGCAACAAATAAACAGCGTTTATGCAAATACGATTGACAGGCCGCGAATTAAAAAAAACGCGCCGCAGGTCCATTTCGGAGCGTTTTTTCCGCTTATCATTTAAGCAGCGTGTGGAGGAGATTCGTTCAAATCTCATCCGCTCTGCTGTTACTGTATCATGCTGCCCATTTTATGCAACAAATTCCGTAGCGGAAAATCTGCAGTATTTACGCTCCTCGTAAACTTACCCTTACACTCCAGATATATCCAGAGCTGCATTCACTATTCTCCAGCCTCCTAACATCTTATCTGATCGGCTGTCACAGAGCTTTTTTTCACATTAATTGATTAGGGTGTTTGTCACCATCCGGGAGCAGCAATGAGAGCTAACAGTACAGCAGCACGGTTTTAATGCAGCTTTGAATGTGACTGGAGTATCTGATCTAAAATAATAACTGATGTGCAATAACAGTAAGGAGTCTGTGGTGGTGTCTTCACAGCTGTGTATGCCCAAGGGCCTGTCATTCAAGACTCAGGCGGACGGCAGAAATCCTCAGTTCCATTCCTTCATCATCACCCGGGAGGATGGGTCCAGGACGTTTGGTTTTGCTCTCACCTTCTTTGAGGAAGTCACCAGCAAGCAGATCTGCAGCGCCATGCAGACCTTGTACCATATGCACAACGCAGAGTATGACATCATCCACATGTCCGCCACCAATGGCAGCACCGTCAGCACAAACTGCACGGAGGACCTCAACGACTCATCTGTGACCAAGCTGCAGCGGTTCAACTCCTACGACATCACCCGTGACACATTGTACGTCTCCAAGTGCATATGTCTGATCGCCCCCATGTCCTTCATGACGGCGTGTAAGAAGGTCCTGGGGCAGCTTCACCAGGCCGTGACCTCCCCGCAGCCCCCGCCGCTGCCACTAGAGAGCTACATCTATAACATCCTCTATGAGGTTCCTCTACCACCGGCTGGGAGGTCCCTAAAGTTTTCAGGGGTCTACGAGCCGATTATCTGTCAGAGGCCGAGCACCAACGAGTTACCACTGTTTGACTTTCCGGTGAAAGAGGTTTTTGAGTTACTTGGTGTAGAAAATGTAATACAACTTTTTACTTGTGCTCTTCTGGAATTCCAGATCCTACTATATTCACAGCGTAAGTGATTTTCTGTAGTCATGTTACCCACATATAGGGGGCAGTATTATAGTAGTTATATTCTTGTATATAGGGGCAGTATTATAGTAGTTATATTCTTGTATATAGGAGCAGTATTATAGTAGTTATATTCTTGTATATAGGGGGCAGTATTATAGTAGTTATATTCTTGTATATAGGGGGCAGTATTATAGTAGTTATATTCTTGTATATAGGAGGCAGTATTATAGTAGTTATATTCTTGTATATAGGGGGCAGTATTATAGTAGTTATATTCTTGTATATAGGAGCAGTATTATAGTAATTATATTCTTGTATATAGGGGGCAGTATTATAGTAGTTATATTCTTGTATATAGGGGCAGTATTATAGTAGTTATATTCTTGTATATAGGGGGCAGTATTATAGTAGTTATATTCTTGTATATAGGGGCAGTATTATAGTAGTTATATTCTTGTATATAGGAGCAGTATTATAGTAGTTATATTCTTGTATATAGGGGGCAGTATTATAGTAGTTATATTCTTGTATATAGGAGCAGTATTATAGTAGTTATATTCTTGTATATAGGGGGCAGTATTATAGTAGTTATATTCTTGTATATGGGGGCAGTATTATAGTAGTTATATTCTTGTATATAGGGGCAGTATTATAGTAGTTATATTCTTGTATATAGGGGGCAGTATTATAGTAGTTATATTCTTGTATATAGGGGGCAGTATTATAGTAGTTATATTCTTGTATATAGGGGCAGTATTATAGTAGTTATATTCTTGTATATAGGAGCAGTATTATAGTAGTTATATTCTTGTATATAGGGGGCAGTATTATAGTAGTTATATTCTTGTATATAGGAGCAGTATTATAGTAGTTATATTCTTGTATATAGGGGGCAGTATTATAGTAGTTATATTCTTGTATATGGGGGCAGTATTATAGTAGTTATATTCTTGTATATAGGGGGCAGTATTATAGTAGTTATATTCTTGTATATGGGGGCAGTATTATAGTAGTTATATTCTTGTATATAGGGGCAGTATTATAGTAGTTATATTCTTGTATATAGGGGCAGTTTTATAGTAATTTTATTCTTGTATATAGGAGGCAGTATTATAGTAGTTATATTCTTGTATATAGGGGCAGTATTATAGTAGATATATTCTTGTATATAGGGGGCAGTATTATAGTAGTTATATTCTTGTATATAGGGGGCAGTATTATAGTAGTTATATTCTTGTATATAGGGGCAGTATTATAGTAGTTATATTCTTGTATATAGGGGGCAGTATTATAGTAGTTATATTCTTGTATATAGGGGCAGTAGTATAGTAGTTATATTCTTGTATATAGGGGGCAGTATTATAGTAGTTATATTCTTGTATATAGGGGCAGTATTATAGTAGTTATATTCTTGTATATAGGGGCAGTATTATAGTAGTTATATTCTTGTATATAGGGGAGCAGTATTATAGTAGTTATATTCTTGTATATAGGAGCAGTATTATAGTAGTTATATTCTTGTATATAGGATCAGTATTATAATAGTTATATTCTTGTATATAGGGGCAGTATTATAGTAGTTATATTCTTGTATATAGGGGCAGTATTATAGTAGTTATATTCTTGTATATAGGTGCAGTATTATAGTAGTTATATTCTTGTATATAGGGGCAGTATTATAGTGGTTATATTCTTGTATATAGGAGCAGTATTATAGTAGTTATATTCTTGTATATAGGAGCAGTATTATAGTAGTTATATTCTTGTATATAGGGGCAGTATTATAGTGGTTATATTCTTGTATATAGGAGCAGTATTATAGTAGTTATATTCTTGTATATAGGAGCAGTATTATAGTAGATATATTCTTGTATATAGAGGCAGTATTATAGTAGTTATATTCTTGTATATAGGGGTCAGTATTATAGTAGTTATATTCTTGTATATAGGGGCAGTATTATAGTAGTTATATTCTTGTATATAGGAGCAGCATTATAGTAGTTATATTCTTGTATATAGGGGGCAGTATTATAGTACTTATATTCTTGTATATAGGGGCAGTATTATAGTAGTTATATTCTTGTATATAGGAGCAGTATTATAGTAGTTATATTCTTGTATATAGGGGGCAGAATTATAGTAGTTATATTCTTGTATATAAGGAGAGCAGTATTATAGTAGTTATATTCTTGTATATAGGAGGCAGTATTATAGTAGTTATATTCTTGTATATAGGGGGCAGTATTATAGTAGTTATATTCTTGTATATAGGGGGCAGTATTATAGTAGTTATAATCTTGTATATAGGGGGCAGTATTATAGTAGTTATATTCTTGTATATAGGGGGCAGTATTATAGTAGTTATAATCTTGTATATAGGGGGCAGTATTATAGTAGTCATATTCTTGTATATAGGAGGCAGTACTATAGTAGTTATATTCTTGTATATAGGGGAGCAGTATTATAGTAGTTATATTCTTGTATATAGGAGCAGTATTATAGTAGTTATATTCTTGTATATAGGATCAGTATTATAATAGTTATATTCTTGTATATAGGGGCAGTATTATAGTAGTTATATTCTTGTATATAGGGGCAGTATTATAGTAGTTATATTCTTGTATATAGGTGCAGTGTTATAGTAGTTATATTCTTGTATATAGGGGCAGTATTATAGTGGTTATATTCTTGTATATAGGAGCAGTATTATAGTAGTTATATTCTTGTATATAGGAGCAGTATTATAGTAGTTATATTCTTGTATATAGGGGCAGTATTATAGTGGTTATATTCTTGTATATAGGAGCAGTATTATAGTAGTTATATTCTTGTATATAGGAGCAGTATTATAGTAGATATATTCTTGTATATAGAGGCAGTATTATAGTAGTTATATTCTTGTATATAGGGGTCAGTATTATAGTAGTTATATTCTTGTATATAGGGGCAGTATTATAGTAGTTATATTCTTGTATATAGGAGCAGTATTATAGTAGTTATATTCTTGTATATAGGGGGCAGTATTATAGTACTTATATTCTTGTATATAGGGGCAGTATTATAGTAGTTATATTCTTGTATATAGGAGCAGTATTATAGTAGTTATATTCTTGTATATAGGGGGCAGAATTATAGTAGTTATATTCTTGTATATAAGGAGAGCAGTATTATAGTAGTTATATTCTTGTATATAGGAGGCAGTATTATAGTAGTTATATTCTTGTATATAGGGGGCAGTATTATAGTAGTTATATTCTTGTATATAGGGGGCAGTATTATAGTAGTTATAATCTTGTATATAGGGGGCAGTATTATAGTAGTTATATTCTTGTATATAGGGGGCAGTATTATAGTAGTTATAATCTTGTATATAGGGGGCAGTATTATAGTAGTTATATTCTTGTATATAGGAGGCAGTATTATAGTAGTTATATTCTTGTATATAGGGGGCAGTATTATAGTAGTTATAATCTTGTATATAGGGGGCAGTATTATAGTAGTTATATTCTTGTATATAGGAGGCAGTATTATAGTAGTTATATTCTTGTATATAGGGGGCAGTATTATAGTAGTTATATTCTTGTATATAGGGGAGCAGTATTATAGTAGTTATATTCTTGTATATAGGAGCAGTATTATAGTAGTTATATTCTTGTATATAGGATCAGTATTATAATAGTTATATTCTTGTATATAGGGGCAGTATTATAATAGTTATATTCTTGTATATAGGGGCAGTATTATAGTAGTTATATTCTTGTATATAGGGGAGCAGTATTATAGTAGTTATATTCTTGTATATAGGAGCAGTATTGTAGTAGTTATATTCTTGTATATATGGGGCAGTATTATAGTAGTTATATTCTTGTATATAGGGGTGGTATTATAGTAGTGATTTTCTTGTATATAGGGGAGCAGTATTATAGTAGTTATATTCTTGTATATAGGAGGAGTATTATACTAGTTATATTCTTGTATATAGGGGGCAGTATTATAGTAGTTATATTCTTGTATATAGCGGCAGTATTATAGTAGTTATATTCTTGTATATAGGGACAGTATTATAGTAGTTATATTCTTTGATATAGGAGCAGTATTATAGTAGTTATATTCTTGTATATAGGAGCAGTATTATAGTAGTTATATTCTTGTATATAGGAGCAGTATTATAGTAGTTATATTCTTGTATATAGGAGCAGTATTATAGTAGTTATATTCTTGTATATAGGGGGCAGTATTATAGTAGTTATATTCTTGTATATAGCGGCAGTATTATAGTAGTTATATTCTTGTATATAGGAGCAGTATTATAGTAGTTATATTCTTGTATATAGGAGCAGTATTATAGTAGTTATATTCTATATAGGGGCAGTATTATAGTAGTTATATTCTTGTATATAGGGAGCAGTATTATAGTAGTTATATTCTTGTATATAGGACCAGTATTATAGTAGTTATATTCTTGTATATAGGAGCAGTATTATAGTAGTTATATTCTTGTATATAGGGGGCAGTATTATAGTAGTTATATTCTTGTATATAGCGGCAGTATTATAGTAGTTATATTCTTGTATATAGGAGGCAGTATTATAGTAGATATATTCTTGTATATAGGAGCAGTATTATAGTAGTTCTATTCTTGTATATAGGGGGCAGTATTATAGTAGTTATATTCTTGTATATAGCGGCAGTATTATAGTAGTTATATTCTTGTATATAGGGGCAGTATTATAGTAGTTATATTCTTGTATATAGGGGAGCAGTATTATAGTAGTTATATTCTTGTATATAGGGACAGTATTATAGTAGTTATATTCTTGTATATAGGGGGCAGTATTATAGTAGTTATATTCTTGTATATAGAGGCAGTATTATAGTATTTATATTCTTGTATATAGGAGCAGTATTATAGTAGTTATATTCTTGTATATAGGGGGCAGTATTATAGTAGTTATATTCTTGTATATAGAGGCAGTATTATAGTAGTTATATTCTTGTATATAGGAGCAGTATTATAGTAGTTATATTCTTGTATATAGGAGGCAGTATTATAGTAGTTATATTCTTGTATATAGGGAGCAGTATTATAGTAGTTATATTCTTGTATATAGGAGTAGTATTATAGTAGTTATATTCTTGTATATAGGGAGCAGTATTATAGTAGTTATATTCTTGTATATAGGGGGCAGTATTATAGTAGTTATATTCTTGTATATAAGGGGCAGTATTATAGTAGTTATATTCTTGTATATAGGGGGCAGTATTATAGTAGTTATATTCTTGTATATAGGGGGCAGTATTATAGTAGTTATATTCTTGTAGATAGGGAGCAGTATTATAGTAGTTATATTCTTGTATATAGGGGGCAGTATTATAGTAGTTATATTCTTGTATATAGGAGGCAGTATTATAGTAGTTATATTCTTGTATTTAGGGGGGAAGTATTATAGTAATTATATTCTTGTATATAGGGGGGGCAGTATTATAGTAGTTATATTCTTGTATATAGGGGGCAGTATTATAGTAGTTATATTCTTATATATAGGGGCAGTATTATAGTTGTTATATTCTTGTATATAGGGGGCAGTATTATAGTAGTTATATTCTTGTATATAGGGGTAGTATTCTAGTAGTTAGATTCTTGTATATAGGAGGCAGTATTATAGTAGTTATATTCTTGTATATAGGGGCAGTATTATAGTAGTTATATTCTTGTATATAGGGGTAGTATTCTAGTAGTTAGATTCTTGTATATAGGAGGCAGTATTATAGTAGTTATATTCTTGTATATAGGGGGCAGTATTATAGGAGTTATAGTCTTGTATATAGGGGCAGTATTATAGTAGTTATATTCTTGTATATAGGGGGCAGTATTATAGTATTTATATTCTTGTATATAGGGGGCAGTATTATAGTAGTTATATTCTTGTATATAGGGGGCAGTATTATAGTAGTTATATTCTTGTATATAGGAGAAGTATTATGGTAGTTATATTCTTGTATATAGGGAGCAGTATTATAGTAGTTATATTCTTGTATATAGGGGGTAGTATTATAGTAGTTATATTCTTGTATATAGGGGCAGTATTATAGTAGTTATATTCTTGTATATAGGAGGCAGTATTATAGTAGATATATTCTTGTATATAGGAGGCAGTATTATAGTAGTTATATTCTTGTATATAGGGGCAGTATTATAGTAGTTATATTCTTGTATATAGGAGGCAGTATTATAGTAGATATATTCTTGTATATAGGAGCAGTATTATAGTAGTTATATTCTTGTATATAGGGGGGCAGTATTATAGTAGTTATATTCTTGTATATAGGGGCAGTATTATAGTAGTTATATTCTTGTATATAGGAGGCAGTATTATAGTAGTTATATTCTTGTATATAGGAGCAGTATTATAGTAGTTATATTCTTGTATATAGGGGGGCAGTATTATAGTAGTTATATTCTTGTATATAGGGGCAGTATTATAGTAGTTATATTCTTGTATATAGGGGCAGTATTATAGTAGTTATATTCTTGTATATAGGAGGCAGTATTATAGTAGTTATATTCTTGTATATAGGGGGCAGTATTATAGTAGTTATATTCTTGTATATAGGAGCAGTATTATAGTAGTTATATTCTTGTATATACAACAAATAATTATTTTCAGTACAGTTGTCACTTCCCTTCCCCCACTTTTCTTGACATCCTATACAATGTATATAGCTCAGCTGGTAAATATTATTGGGCACAGGAAAGAACATGATCTTTGCTCCATTGTGAAACATAGTGGACGAGACGTTCTGAGTAAAATATATGAATTTACTAAAATGTATTTTACAAATGTCTTTTCGTTGTAATTGGTGTTATTCCTGCGGCTTTCCTATTAATCGGGGGGGGGGGGGGGGGGAGGGGTGTGATATTTTCCTAGTTGACTGACATCGGGAACTGTCACGGTTTATGAATTGACGGCGTTGTGTTGATTTTCAGATTACCAGAGATTAATGACTGTGGCGGAGACGGTCACGGGCCTCATGTTTCCGTTCCAGTGGCAGCACGTCTACGTCCCTATCCTGCCGGCGTCACTTTTGCACTTTTTGGATGCTCCGGTGCCATATTTGATGGGTTTACACTCCAATGGTTTGGATGACAGGTCAAAGCTGGAGCTCCCGCAGGAGGTAGGTCTCATTTGGATGGATGGGGGAGGGGATGTGTCGGTTCATTGCCGTCGCTGGGACACGAATGTCTGAGATGAGATGTCCGGCAGCTGTCAGGATCGCCTGTCTTATTTCTGGGCCTGATAACAGAAGAATTTAAAAAGTCCCAATACTTGTTATATACCCTGAACTTGTGCAAGAACCTGACACCTTTACTTTGGGGCATATACAAGATCCCCCCCTAATAGAGGTGACCTTGTGGGGGGGGGGGGGGGGTCATTTTCGCTAGAGTTTTTGACATGCAGGACATCCATGCCACATGGACCCCGTAATCTTTGCTCTCGGACCTTTCGGAGGTGACCGATTCCTTTTAAGACCGTCGTTTCATTTACCAGACTTCATATAAAGAGGCGCATTTTACTCCAACTTTCAATTTATTAGGGGGCGCACGTGTCTTAATAAATTAGGCGCATCTCTGACCGTCTGTGCGCCAGGAAGTGAAATCTACTGTATCTATGAGCTGGTGTAGATTTGCGCCATAGTTTGTGCAGTAAATCGTGTTCAATTTGTCAGGCTGCGGGTGGCCCTCTCGCTATTGCAAAGTCAAGCTCACGTTTCAAAAAGTGACGAGCGCAGCGTAAAAGTTACAGGTGTGCGCCAAGATCTGCACCAGAATACCGGCGTTCAGTGTTTAATAAATTCCCCCCAAAGTCTGTTAGAAAGTTGTAGAACTTTATGTTTATATAATCATACACTCCCAGAATGCACTGCTTCACTCCGGATCTTGGCTGATTATGGAGTATGAGAAGTCCCAGCTTGTGGTTAGTAATATAGGTGTGTGTTTGGGGGGGTCTTGAGTTTTGGGGTTTTCCATAGGGTTTCATATGTAAAATAATAAATAGTAATCTGTTGGTAAATGTCCTCTAAGTCTAACGGTTCTTTCCCAGAATGAGCAGCGGGAACGTCTTCCTCTATAATACCCTGATTGTTCGGGGCCTTTCAATGGTTCCTTGTCTGCAGTGGTGACACAAGAGGCTCCTGTCTATGACGAATATCAAGAACACAAACCCCCAGACCCGCTGAGGATGACAAATTCCTGCTCAACATCGGCCCCTTAGAATCTCCAATATTTCCTGTCATTGTTTCCCTAACAAATAGGAAGTTTTTTTACATTTTAGTCTCATTCTCAGTGATGTCACCGCTGCTCTCTAGTGAATGGATAGGCTGTATTCTCAGTGATGTCACCGCTGCGCTCTAGTGAATGGATAGGCTGTATTCTCAGTGATGTCACCGCTGCGCTCTAGTGAATGGATAGGCTGTATTCTCCGTGATGTCACCGCTGCGCTCTAGTGAATGGATAGGCTGCATTCTCAGTGATGTCACTTCTACTCTGTAGTGAATGGATAGGCTGCATTCTCAGTGATGTCACCGCTGCTCTCTAGTGAATGGATAGGCTGTATTCTCAGTGATGTCACCGCTGCGCTCTAGTGAATGGATAGGCTGTATTCTCAGTGATGTCACCGCTGCGCTCTAGTGAATGGATAGGCTGCATTCTCCGTGATGTCACCGCTGCGCTCTAGTGAATGGATAGGCTGTATTCTCAGTGATGTCACCGCTGCGCTCTAGTGAATGGATAGGCTGCATTCTCAGTGATGTCACCGCTGCGCTCTAGTGAATGGATAGGCTGCATTCTCAGTGATGTCACCGCTGCGCTCTAGTGATTGGATAGGCTGTATTCTCAGTGATGTCACCGCTGCTCTCTAGTGAATGGATAGGCTGCATTCTCATGATGTCACCGCTGCTCTCTAGTGATAGGCTGCATTCTCAGTGATGTCACCGCTGCTCTCTAGTGAATGGATAGGCTGCATTCTCAGTGATGCCACCGCTGCTCTCTAGTGGATGGACAGGCTGCATTCTCAGTGATGTCACCGCTGCTCTCTAGTGAATGGATAGGCTGCATTCCCAGTGATGTCACCGCTGCTCTCTAGTGAATTGATAGGCTGCATTCTCAGTGATGTCACCGCTGCTCTCTAGTGAACGGATAGGCTGCATTCTCAGTGGTGTCACCGCTGCTCTCTAGTGGATGGATAGGCTGCATTCTCAGTGATGTCACCGCTGCTCTCTAGTGAATGGATAGGCTGCATTCTCATGATGTCACCGCTGCTCTCTAGTGAATGGATAGGCTGCATTCTCATGATGTCACCGCTGCTCTCTAGTCAATGGATAGGCTGCATTCTCAGTGATGTCACCGCTGCTCACTAGTGAATGGATTCTAGGTCCTTTTGAGTAAATCTGGTGTATGTTCATTTATGGTTTAGCCACTTTAGAAACATTTTCATTCTCTCCCAATGTCCTAAAAAACCCTCCTAATAATGGGCTGCAGATAGAACATTCCTGTATAAATGTTGAGAAACCTAATTTTTGTTGCAATAAACTTGGCTTATGACTTTGAAGTGTTCTGTTCCGTGTCCTCCCCTCCCCCAGGCCAACCTGTGCTTCGTGGACATAGACAACCATTTCATTGAGTTACCAGAAGATCTTCCCCAGTTCCCTAACAAGTTGGAGTTCATTCAGGAGGTGTCCGAGGTCCTGGTGTCGGTCGGCATCCCCCCCGAGGGGAATCTGCACTGCAGCGAAAGCGTCTCCAAGCTGAAGAACCTCAAGACTGCCGACCTGGTGTCCGACAAGAAGAATGGGAACCTGGCGGGGTCGCCCCTCAAGACTTATGAACTTCTGAAGGAGAATGAAACCCTGGCACGAATACAAGCGCTGGTGAGGAGGACCGGAGTGAGCTTGGAGAAGGTGAGATGTCTCCTGCTGGTGGGCACGGTCCTGGGAGGCCTTCAGGCTAATGTACAACATCTGAAGTGGTTCAACTGCAGGCCGAGGGTGACCGACCAATCCGTACGAATAGATTGCAGTCCGTAATGTTTGCGTCTTTCAATAAGAACCGTGACAAGAGTCACTTAAAACTTTTGCGTAATTTAGTTGCATTGAGTCACAATCCAGCTCCACTAGAACTTCAGAACTGACGGGGTTTTCCAGTTTTATCTGAAAGAAACTAATTACATTTTGAAAAGTTCTGTGATTTTGTAACAGCCTTTGTTTCTTTTTCTCACCAATTCAAGATCACTGTTTGTTGTCAGCAAATAGGAAATCATTGTTTACATCCTGAGGCTGAAAACCTGTAATACATACACATAATAATCTTCTGAGCGCTAAACACACAAATCTCTCCATGGTCTAGATAGTTTGTTACAATGTATCAGTGCAGTTAAAATGTATCAGTCTCTATTCAAGGCTTTTTAGCTCCCAGTGGATTGAATAAACTGGGTACAATTGTAGCAAAACCTCAGCTTTGATAAGTATTAGTACAGTTTTTCCCTCTCTAGATGTAAACAATGTCTCCTTTTACTGACAGCAAGCAGATCCTGAAAATAATGAGGAATTGAAACACAAAGTCTATTAGAAAGTTGTATACAGAGATGAAGCCCCTTTTTAAGGTCCTTTTTTCAGGATGACGTTTTTTGTTGCTTTTGGGTCTTATTCTCTCTTTTTTGTTCCTTGCAGGTGGAAGTTAAAGAAGAGACCCCCAGTAAGAAAGACTCCAAATTCCAGTGCAATGAGGAAGAACTCCAGATCCATCAGCTGAACATCCACATCCGAGAAGTTTTTGCTAACCGCTTTACCCAGATGTTTGCTGACTACGAAGTGTTTGTTATCCAGCCGAGCCAAGACAAGGAGTCCTGGTTCACAAACCGCGAGCAGATGCAGAACTACGACAAGGTGAGTAGTTAAATGTCTCACCATTTTAAAGATTTATTCTTGCTGTGAGTGAATAGAAACGTTTGTTTTCGTTAGTAAGCTGAAATCCCATAAAGACCTCATCTACTCACAGTAGAGGGTTTGTTACAATGTATCAGTCTAGGCAATTATTTTGTGATGTAAACACATCAGCAACATTAACATCTCTCCTGTCCTGATGGTTTGGTACAATGTATCAGTGTAGGTAACATTTTTCAGTCTGGAGTCCCTACAGCTTAGCTCACAGAGAACTGCATAGATTGGATACAATTGTAACAAACTTTTAGCTGTGTGTACAGGACTAGGTCAAGGCAGGTTTTCAGCCGCTGGATGTAAACAAGAATGTTCCCATTCACTGACAGCAAGCAGAGGTCTTTAAAATGGTGAGGAATTGAAATACAAAGTGTATTCGAAGTTTGCGGAACTTCTTCTTACACGATGATTAAGTCCCGCTGACATATTCCTGGATCGGGGCTGTGCCCTCTGCTGACCTCATGCCCCTTCTCTCCGTCCAGGCGTCCTTCCTCTCCGATCAGCCAGAACCGTACTTGCCTTTTCTTTCGCGTTTCTTAGAGACGCAGATGTTTGCCTCATTCATCGATAATAAGATCATGTGCCACGATGACGATGACAAACACCCGGTTTTACGTGTTTTCGATGCAAGAGTAGACAAGATCCGACTGTTAAACGTCCGGACGCCGACCCTGCGCACGTCCATGTATCAGAAGTGCACGGCTTTTGAGGAAGCAGGTGGGAGCGATTATTTCTGGGCGGATGGTGAATGTTTAGAAGTGTCGCCGGGCTCTGATTGGCCCGTGTTGCTGGGATCCTTCTGGTGTAATGGACGCTATAGAAGGATTGCGGCAGCAGCCGTGACAGTGACGTCATTTCTATATTATGATAATGCAGAAGACTGATCTACAGTTTCACTTATGTCAATTTAACAAGAATTATGAATGGAAAATGGATGAAAAAGAGAGACTGATATGATGTGAATATATGTGACATACCTGATGGATATATATGAGGTACATGGATAGATATGAGGTACATGGATAGATATGAGGTACATGGATGTATATGAGGTACATGGATAGATATGAGGTACATGGATAGATATGAGGTACATGGATGTATATGAGTTGCATGGATAGATATGAGGTACATGGATAGATATGAGGTACATGGATAGATATGAGGTACATGGATAGATATGAGGTACATGGATAGATATGAGGTACATGGATAGATATGAGGTACATGGATAGATATGAGGTACATGGATAGATATGAGGTACATGGCTATATATGAGGTACATGGCTATATAGGAGGTACGTGGATAGATATGAGGTACATGGATAGATATGAGGTACGTGGATAGATATGAGGTACATGGATAGATATGAGGTACATGGCTATATATGAGGTACATGGCTATATAGGAGGTACGTGGATAGATATGAGGTACATGGATAGATATGAGGTACATGGATAGATATGAGGTACATGGATAGATATGAGGTACATGGATAGATATGAGGTACATGGCTAGATATGAGGTACATGGATAGATATGAGGTACATGGATGTATATGAGGTACATGGATGTATATGAGGTACATGGCTATATATGAGGTACATGGCTATATAGGAGGTACGTGGATAGATATGAGGTACATGGATAGATATGAGGTACGTGGATAGATATGAGGTACATGGATAGATATGAGGTACATGGATAGATATGAGGTACATGGATAGATATGAGGTACATGGATAGATATGAGGTACATGGATAGATATGAGGTACATGGATGTATATGAGGTACATGGATAGATATGAGGTACATGGATGTATATGAGGTACATGGATGTATATGAGGTACATGGATAGATATGAGGTACATGGATAGATATGAGGTACATGGATAGATATGAGGTACGTGGATAGATATGAGGTACGTGGATAGATATGAGGTACGTGGATAGATATGAGGTACGTGGATAGATATGAGGTACATGGATGTATATGAGGTACATGGATGTATATGAGGTACATGGATGTATATGAGGTACATGGATGTATATGAGGTACATGGATGTATATGAGGTACATGGATAGATATGAGGTACATGGCTAGATATGAGGTACATGGATGTATATGAGGTACATGGATAGATATGAGGTACATGGATGTATATGAGGTACGTGGATGTATATGAGGTACGTGGATGTATATGAGGTACGTGGATAGATATGAGGTACGTGGATAGATATGAGGTACGTGGATAGATATGAGGTACGTGGATAGATATGAGGTACATGGCTATATATGAGGTACATGGATAGATATGAGGTACATGGATAGATATGAGGTACATGGATAGATATGAGGAACATGGATAGATATGAGGTACATGGATAGATATGAGGTACATGGATAGATATGAGGTACGTGGATAGATATGAGGTACGTGGATGTATATGAGGTACGTGGATGTATATGAGGTACGTGGATAGATATGAGGTACATGGATAGATATGAGGTACATGGATAGATATGAGGTACGTGGATAGATATGAGGTACATGGATAGATATGAGGTACATGGATGTATATGAGGTACATGGATAGATATGAGGTACATGGATAGATATGAGGTACATGGATGTATATGAGGTACATGGATGTATATGAGGTACATGGATAGATATGAGGTACATGGATAGATATGAGGTACATGGCTGTATATGGGTTTTATATCTTTGCTCTCGTCTATTCTATAGTGAAGGCCATAGAGCTGCGACTGTCCAAGATCGATCACACCGCAATCCACCCGCATCTTCTGGATATGAAGATTGGACAAGGGAAATATGAGCCGGGATTCTTCCCTAAACTGCAGTCTGATGTGTTGTCTGCAGGACCAGCGACCAACAAGTGAGGAGGATCATGACGGCCGAAATATCACTAACGTCCCCTACAGAGAGCAGCGCCGACTGGTGAGGACGAAGAATTATTATTGTGGTTTCTATTACAGATGGACAAAGAGAAATGCACCTGCGCAATGGAGACGGAAAGACAGACAGAAGCAGCACACGGAGCACCTCCGACTCGATAATGACCAGAGGGAGGTGAGTGACCCCACAACATCCCCGGAGCACTGCACCTCTAGACCGTCCTCTCCATGTGCCGTGAATGCAGATTATTGTTCCCTGTTATCAGCCATGTCAGGCTGTGGGAGGCTGACGGTAAGGCAGGTGAATACAAGCTATTGGTCCATGGTATCGGCCATTTCAGGCTGTGGGAGGCTGACTGTAGTGTTCATCAATGGGATGAGTGACAGGAAGTGCAAAAGCCTCCCATCCCCCATGATCGCTACTTTGTCACATCTTTACAGTGCTGAGAAACTCCACAGATATTTACATCGTACTGTATACAGCTCGCACTGTGTTACATGATAACATTCTGCTGCCACCACTAGGGGGAGCTCACTACATGCAGACACACTAGTCCTTCTCAATGAATTAGAATATCATCAAAAAGTTAATTTATTTCAGTAATTCAATTCAAAAAGTGAAACTCGTATATTATATAGATTCGTTACACACAGAGGGATCTATTTCCAGCATATTTTCTTTTAAGACAGGGGACAGTGGACATATATGAGGTCCACTGTGTGATATCAGGTCCAGAGTCAGCGCAGCGTCTAGCAGGACATTCCCAGCACTTCATGCTTCCCTCTGCTGACAGCTTTATGGGGACGCTGATTTCATTTTCCAGCACGACTTGGCACCTGCCCACACTGCCAAAAGTACCAATACCCGGTGTAATAACCACAGGATCACTGCGCCTGATTGGCCAGCAAACTCGCCCGACCTAAACCCCATAGAGAATCTATAGGGTATTGTCAAGAGGAAGATGAGACCCCAGACCCAACAATGCAGACGAGCTTGAGGCCGATATCAAAGCAACCTGGGCTTCCATAACACCTCAGCAGTGCCACAGACTGATCGCCTCCATGCCACGCCGCATGATAACACCTCAGCAGTGCCACAGGCTGATCGCCTCCATGCCACGCCGCATGATAACACCTCAGCAGTGCCACAGGCTGATCGCCTCCATGCCACGCCGCATTGATAACACCTCAGCAGTGCCACAGGCTGATCCCCTCCATGCCACGCCGCATTGATAACACCTCAGCAGTTCCACAGGCTGATCGCCTCCATGCCACGCCGCATTGATAACTCCTCAGCAGTTCCACAGGCTGATCACCTCCATGCCACGCCGCATGATAACACCTCAGCAGTGCCACCGGCTGATCGCCTCCATGCCACACCGCATTGATAACACCTCAGCAGTACTACAGGCTGATCGCCCCCATGCCACGCCGCATTGATAACACCTCAGCAGTGCCACAGGCTGATCGCCCCCATGCCACGCCGCATTGATAACACCTCAGCAGTGCCACAGGCTGATCGCCCCCATGCCTCGCCGCATTGATAACACCTCAGCAGTGCCACAGGCTGATCACCTCACATTAAAAGAAGAAAATGCTGGAAATAGATCCCTCTGTGTGTAATGAATCTATAGAATATATGAGAGACACTTTTTGAATTGAATTACTGAAATAAATGAACTAATTGAGAAGGACTAGTGTATATACAGCTTCCATAGAGTAACATGATAACATCCTGCAGCCCCCACTAGGGGGAGCTCACTACATGCAGATATACACAGCTACAGCTCCCATAGAGTTACATGATAACATTCTGCTGCCTGCAGCCACCACTAGTGGGAGCTCACTACATACAGATATATACAGCTCCCATAGAATTACATGATGATATTCCTCCTGCCCGCAGTCACCACTAGAGGGAGCACAATACATACAGATATATAACTCCCATAGAGTTACATGATAACATTCTGCTGCATGCAGCCACCACTAGAGGGAGATCACTACATACAGATATATACAGCTCCTATAGAGTTACATGATAACATTCTGCAACCTGCAGTCACCACTAGGGGGAGATCACTACATACAGATATATACAGCTCCTATAGAGTTACATGATAACATTCCTCCTGCCCGCAGTCACCACTAGGGGGAGGTCACTGCATACAGATATATACAGCTCTTATTGAACTCCATTATTTATCTACAGCTGTTTGAAGGGCAGCAGGAGATTTGAAGCTTTGTATAAAAAAAAAAATGGCACTCCGACCCTTATATAGAAAATTATATGTCTTCATATATATGTCTTCATATATTTGTCTTCATGTTTGTTTCTTGCAGAAATACATTCAGGAGGCGAGGAATTTGGGCAGCAGCATCCGTCAGCCTAAGCTCTCCAACCTGTCTCCCTCCGTCATTGCCCAGACCAACTGGAAGTTTGTGGAAGGTTTGCTGAAAGAGTGTCGTAATAAGGTGCGCTCCCCCTCCCCCTTAATATATATATATATGTGTGTATGTATCTGTCATAAATGGTGCAAAATAGAAATGTTGTGTATCCCGTAGGCCGGACTCCTCCTGTAAAGTCTACATGGGAGATTGGACCATTGTCATTTTGTACTTGTATTTTCCTGGATTATTGGAATCCCTGTCCATTAGTCCAGCACTTTATTGAAATCTTGCTATGGGAAGTTTGAGCAGACGCTGACTTTGTATCTTGCCATAGACCAAGAGGATGCTGGTGGAGAAGATGGGCCGAGAGGCGGTGGAGTTGGGCCACGGGGAGGTCAGTATAACGGGCGTGGAGGAGAACACGTTGATCGCCAGCCTCTGTGATCTTCTGGAGCGGATCTGGAGCCACGGCCTCCTTGTGAAACAGGTAGCGCCTCGCTCGTGGTAGGTCATGTGACTTCCCGTCTGGCGGAGGCTTCATCGCTTTTACTGTTTGTGCTGCAGGGGAAGTCGGCCTTGTGGTCCCACCTGTTACATTATCAGGAAAACCGGAGGAGGATGAACGTCGGGAGCCTCAGCCACACGGGTGATTAAATGTCTTCTACTCAATAACGGAGCCTACGAGTCACCCTCTGTCTATAACCATCGCTCTATGCACTACGCCGTGTCCCCAGTGCTTCATCCTACTAATCCCCCCCGGTCCCTGCGTGTGCGGGCGGCTCCTATGGACTACTCCGTGTCCCCAGTGCTTCATCCTAATCCCCCCCGGTCCCTGCGTGTGCGGGCGGCTCCTATGGACTACTCCGTGTCCCCAGTGCTTCATCCTAATCCCCCCCCGGTCCCTGCGTGTGCGGGCGGCTCCTATGGACTACTCCGTGTCCCCAGTGCTTCATCCTAATCCCCCCCCGGTCCCTGCGTGTGCGGGCGGCTCCTATGGACTACTCCGCGTCCCCAGTGCTTCATCCTAATCCCCCCCCGGTCCCTGCGTGTGCGGGCGGCTCCTAAGATGGATCATTAATTATTGTATCAGGAAATTGCTTAAAGAGTAACGATCGAAACGAAGGAATTGCAGTCTGATGGTACAAATACTGATCGATAATCAATCCCCCGGCTCCTGTATTACGGGGCGGCTGCTGATGGGAGAATTCCACCAATAAAATGATACTGTTTGTGCAATATCTAAATCTCATCTGACAGTGAATCTGTGCTTTCTGATTGGACACCGCGGTTAATCTCTGAATTTCCCGTCGCCCCTTTCATTGCACAGTTCCGTAGTGTGACTTCTCTTCCAGTCATGTTCTCATTAGTTGATGAATCAGTAAAAGAGAAAGTTGTGATCTGGAGCTCAGAGTCCGGGCATTATGCCGTTTTATTTTTCCCCTAAAATATTGTGGGTTTGTCTATTTTGTAAGGGCGGGGGATGGGCAGTTGATATATTGCGGCGTATGCGTCATCTCATTACGACTTAGACTCCTGTTCAGCGCTGTCGTCCGCATGTGATAGATGAATATTGGGATGTTCTCCGGCAGCTTCTGTCCTCCACTCATGACGTTATAAATATCGAGGCTTCAAATCCGCCTCTTCTAATTTATGTGATCCCAAGAGCTGACTTCTAAATCTATACATAAAGTGAAGCCCTCCCATCCTCAGCCTGCGACACGTGGATGTGTGTGTTAATACATAATATTTCACCAGGGGGCGCTGCACATCACAATCGCTCATCTTGTCTTTGCCTTCATCACTATTAACTTGTATTGGCGGTTATTTCTTTCGTTTTGGTGATTCCTGCTCCGTTTTTTTTTCGTGCTTTCTGAGATGCATCGGACATTCAGAGCAAGAGAGAAAATGTTATATAACGTAAATTATGGAGGGGCAGATTATTCTTTATAAGAGGTCCCCCATTTGTACAGTTTCCCTGTAACCCCCTCCTGCCCCATTAATAGATCTGTGAGGGTCCCAGGGGTGTCTCCCTCTTTAGTACCCCCCCCCCCCCCCAGCTCTTAGTTTATGTGGATGGCTCCTATGATTGGTAAATATTAGCAGATTTCGTCGTCAACTGGTTAAATATTCTATTCAGTCATTTGTCAGTTCTATCTGCTCCTGGGAAAGCTGGGTGAGCAGTGACTTGGCCACCGTTACTGCTCCCATTGTGGCGGTCCCTCTCCTCTAGAGTCCTGAACATCCGTGATGTCAGCCGTGATAGTGGGTGGTGGGTGTCATCTGTGTAGGGATCATATTTGAGCAGGAGACATCGTTTTCTTTCCTCTTCTAGAATTGTTCTTAGAGTCTGAAAGACGGAAATCTGATCCCAATCCAGTGATGGCTCCGCTGAAGATCTCGCTGGTCCAAGACATGTTGTGAGTTTTACAGATGAACTTTGAGGGGCAGTAATGCACGTGACATGAGGAGTAGATCTGCGGTGTCCCGGGAAGAATATATGTGGGGGGATAGCTGCGAGGTCCCAGGAGAGGTATATCTGGGGTGTCCCAGGAGAGGTATATCTGGGAGGATAGCTGCAGTGTCCCAGGAGAGGTATATCTGGGGTGTCCCAGGAGAGGTATATCTGGGAGGATAGCTGCAGCATTAGAAAGTGTATATCTGAGTTGAAAACATGGGCATGCTGGGAGGTGTATATGTGGGGTCAGTAGTTTTGGGGCATGCTGGGAGGTGTATATGTGGGGTGAGTAGTTTTGGGGCATGCTGGGAGGTGTATATGTGGGGTGAGTAGTTTTGGGGCATGCTGGGAGGTGTATATGTGGGGTGAGTAGTTTTGGGGCATGCTGGGAGGTGTATATGTGGGGTCAGTAGTTTTGGGGCATGCTGGGAGGTGTATATGTGGGGTCAGTAGTTTTGGGGCATGCTGGGAGGTGTATATATGGGGTCAGTAGTTTTGGGACATGCTGGGAGGTGTATATGTGGGGTGAGTAGTTTTGGGGCATGCTGGGAGGTGTATATGTGGGGTGAGTAGTTTTGGGGCATGCTGGGAGGTGTATATATGGGGTCAGTAGTTTTGGGGCATGCTGGGAGGTGTATATGTGGGGTCAGTAGTTTTGGGGCATGCTGGGAGGTGTATATGTGGGGTGAGTAGTTTTGGGGCATACTGGGAGGTGTATATGTGCGGTCAGTAGTTTTGGGGCATGCTGGGAGGTGTATATGTGGGGTCAGTAGTTTTGGGGCATGCTGGGAGGTGTATATGTGCGGTCAGTAGTTTTGGGGCATACTGGGAGATGTATATGTGGGGTCAGTAGTTTTGGGGCATGCTGGGAGGTGTATATGTGGGGTCAGTAGTTTTGGGGCATGCTGGGAGGTGTATATGTGGGGTCAGTAGTTTTGGGGCATGCTGGGAGGTGTATATGTGGGGTCAGTAGTTTTGGGGCATGCTGGGAGGTGTATATGTGGGGTGAGTAGTTTTGGGGCATGCTGGGAGGTGTATATATGGGGTCAGTAGTTTTGGGGCATGCTGGGAGGTGTATATATGGGGTCAGTAGTTTTGGGGCATGCTGGGAGGTGTATATGGGGGGTCAGTAGTTTTGGGGCATGCTGGGAGGTGTATATATAGGGTCAGTAGTTTTGGGGCATGCTGGGAGGTGTATATGTAGGGTCAGTAGTTTTGGGGCATGCTGGGAGGTGTATATGTGGGGTCAGTAGTTTTGGGGCATGCTGGGAGGTGTATATGGGGGGTCAGTAGTTTTGGAGCATGCTGGGAGGTGTATATGTGGGATCAGTAGTTTTGGGGCATGCTGGGAGGTGTATATGGGGGGTCAGTAGTTTTGGGGCATGCTGGGAGGTGTATATGGGGGGTCAGTAGTTTTGGGGCATGCTGGGAGGTGTATATGTGGGGTCAGTAGTTTTGGGGCATGCTGGGAGGTGTATATGGGGGGTCAGTAGTTTTGGGGCATGCTGGGAGGTGTATATGTGGGGTCAGTAGTTTTGGGGCATGCTGGGAGGTGTATATGGGGGGTCAGTAGTTTTGGGGCATGCTGGGAGGTTTATGGTCACATTTGGAGGGCTATTACTTCTGTATTTGAGTGGTTGCCTGTAATTTCTGCTTCTAGGCACATTCAAAATATTGGGGAGATCAAGACGGATGTGGGGAAGGCTCGAGCCTGGGTCAGATTGTCCATGGAGAAGAAACTGCTGTCCAGACACCTGAAACAGCTTCTACTGGATCACGAGTTAACCAAGTAAGTCCCCAAAATATCCCCGAGTCACATACATCATATACTTCTCCTCTGATGTCCATTGTATCGGGGAGCGGTGTATATTGCTGTGTATCCCGGGAACTGTTCAGCTTTTGTGTTATTCATAGAAAATTATACAAGCGATACGCCTTCCTGCGATGTGATGATGAGAAGGAACAATTCCTGTACCATCTTCTGTCCTTCAACGCCGTGGATTACTTTTGTTTCACCAATGTCTTCACGACGATTAGTGAGTAAATGACCGATTCTTCTGACTGTTAAGATTAGTTTATATATAGAATGAATCTCCATAAATTGTGGCGTCATTATCTTCTACAGACTCTGAGTTATATCCTGTATTATACTCCAGAGCTGCACTCACTATTCTGCTGGAGGAGTCACTGTGTACATACATTACATTACTTATCCTGTACTGATCCTGAGTTACATCCTGTATTATACTCCAGAGCTGCACTCACTATTCTGCTGGTGGAGTCACTGTGTACATACATTACATTACTTATCCTGTACTGATCCTGAGTTACATCCTGTATTATACTCCAGAGCTGCACTCACTATTCTGCTGGTGGAGTCACTGTGTACATACATTACATTACTTATCCTGTACTGATCCTGAGTTATATCCTGTATTATACTCCAGAGCTGCACTCACTATTCTGCTGGTGGAGTCACTGTGTACATACATTACTTATCCTGTACTGATCCTCAGTGACATCCTGCATTATACTCCAGAGCTGCACTCACTATTCTGCTGGTGGAGTCACTGTGTACATACATTACATTACTTATCCTGTACTGATCCTGAGTTATATCCTGTATTATACTCCAGAGCTGCACTCACTATTCTGCTGGTGGAGTCACTGTGTACATACATTACATTACTTATCCTGTACTGATCCTGAGTTACATCCTGTATTATACTCCAGAGCTGCGCTCACAATTCTGCTGGTAGAGTGACTGTGTACATACATTACATTACTTATCCTGTACTGATCCTGAGTTACACCCTGTATTATACTCCAGAGCTGCACTCACTATTCTACTGATGGAGTCACTGTGTACATACATTACATTACTTATCCTGTACTGATCCTGAGTTACATCCTGTATTATACTCCAGAGCTGCACTCACTATTCTGCTGGTGGAGTCAGTGTGTACATACATTACATTACTTATCCTGTACTGATCCTGAGTTATATCCTGTATTATACTCCAGAGCTGCACGCACTATTCTGCTGGTGGAGTCACTGTGTACATACATTACTTATCCTGTACTGATCCTGAGTTATATCCTGTATTATACTCCAGAGCTGCACTCACTATTCTGCTGGTGGAGTCACTGTGTACATACATTACTTATCCTGTACTGATCCTGAGTTATATCCTGTATTATACTCCAGAGCTGCACTCACTATTCTGCTGGTGGAGTCACTGTGTACATACATTACATTACTTATCCTGTACTGATCCTGAGTTACATCCTGTATTATACTCCAGAGCTGCACTCACTATTCTGCTGGTGGAGTCACTGTGTACATACATTACATTACTTCTCCTGTACTGATCCTGAGTTACATCCTGTATTATACTCCAGAGCTGCACTCCCTATTCTGCTGGTGGAGTCACTGTGTACATACATTACATTACTTCTCCTGTACTGATCCTGAGTTACATCCTGTTTTATACTCCAGAGCTGCACTCACTATTCTGCTGCTGGAGTCACTGAGTACAATACTTCTCCTGTACTGATCCTGAGTTACATCCTGTATTATACTCCAGAGCTGCAATCACTATTCTGCTGCTGGAGTCACTGAGTACATTACATTACTTATGCTGTACTGATCCTCAGTCACTGTCTGTATTATACTCCAGAGCTGCAGTAACAAGTCTGCCGGTTGTTATTGGAAATAGTCAGCAAGTTTGGAGCCGACCTCTCCATATCAGTTCAGCTGAGCTTCTATAATGTAGATGACTGTACATAGCCTGGTGTAAAGGTGACACTTCCCAGAATACAAATCAACAAAACAAACTGTGTGCAGACACTGATCAAGCAGAGAATACTGGGAGATTCCAGTCTAAAGCTTACAGAATTGTGAGTGCTGCTCCGGAGTACAATGCAGGCTGTGCAAGATAAGTAATACAATATTACTCAACTGTTTATGTGGGTTCTATTTATATGGAAACTATATGATCCATCCTTGTATCTCCTCAGTGATGCCGTACCACATCCTCATCGTTGCCAGCAAGAAACTTGGGGGCTCCATGTTCACTGCTAACCCGTGGATCTGTATTTCGGGAGAGATGGGGGAGACGGGAGTTCTGCAGGTTCCCAGGAATATCTTGGAGATGACATACGAGGTGTGTTGTCTCTTTGTGACTCAGTCTGAGCGGCTCCTGACAAGTCGGTTGTACAAGACGGTCACGGTGGGATAACCACCAGCCCAAATACAGAGGTCCGGCACATATGGCGAGTAGCAAATACACATGTGACGCAGCAAACTGAACCAGTGACCCTTCATAAGAGAAGGAACCCCGGATATCCGGTCACATGATCACTGGGGGCCGTACATCTGCTGCCATAGACCCAACTCCTCCAAAAGAGCGATTATGTGCCAATGGTGGACAGAGCAGAAGTGACAACCCCCCCCCCCCCCCCCCCCGCTCAGTAAATATGTGTAGAGCCTTACGATGTGGGTAATATAAAAGCGTTCAGCTCATTTATGCGTAGTTACCCCTTTATAGAGGATCTGTCACTAGTTTACTATTTCCCTATCTCCTGACTAGTCTAATAGGCGCTGCGATGCTGAGAACTACAGTGTGTTATTTGTTTTCAAAAACGTGTCTTATTTGCAAAGTTTTGAGCATTTTTCTAAATATGGTATTGTAGCTATAGTTGCCAAATGGGGGGGCGAATCTTTCTTTTCACTCTGGGCGGGGTAATGTTTTCTGTATGACGCTGTCCAATCCGCTCACAGCTTCTCCCCCTTCCCTGCCCAGCGGCACAGGTGATCATATAATATACAGCTTACAATCCCGACCGTGTTTTCAACTGGTAAAACCTCCAGGTGTTTCACTGTTAGAACTGCGATCCTTGTGTCATATGAAATATTAGAATCTCCTCTTTCATATGACACCAGAATCACTGTCCTAGGTAGTCCACAGCCGGAGATATATCTATTTGAGGTGACCACCCCCCTTCCCTCCAGCCTCAGTCTCTCACACTGTGTGAAGCAGCTTCATGCTGATTGGTCAGAGGTTGTGAGGAGGCTCCACCTCCGGAGAATCGCTGCTGTCACCTCCCACTTGTCTAGTATTAGCCTCATTTATATATTTAGAAGACCGCTCGTAACTCTTAAAATAATAAACTTTTTGGGACACAATTTTCACGATCATTATCAGTGTGACAGCGACTATCAGACTAGGTAGGAGATCGGGCATTACTAAACTAGTCACCGATCCGCTTTAAGTGTCTGTTTAGATTAATAATCAGGTTTGTCGCCCCTCTACCATGTCACATCTATCACCGCTCTCCTGCATGATGTAAAGCCGCGTCTCCTGTCTCTTCCCGCACAGTGCCAGAATCTAGGCAAGCTGACGACCGTACAGATTGGGCACGACAACTCCGGTCTGTACGCCAAGTGGCTGGTGGAGTACGTCATGATCCGGAATGAGATCACAGGACACACGTACAAGTGAGAATGGTTTGAAAGTTTCATGTCAACCGACGCCGTCTGTTCTACAGCAGCGGTTCCTGCTCAGTGTAACAAGACCCTGTGTTAGAATATGGGAACCCCGCAGGGAGCTCTGTGGAATGGACGGAGAGCTCTGGTTTGGGCTGTGAGAACTTGTTGCTTTAAATAACCGGTAGATCCTGGTTATAATGTTGAGTCATTTTATAAATACCTAGGATTAACAATGCTGATCTGGTCTTGTACTCCAGCCACATCCAAGGCTGTATTTAATATTGTGCTGGTTGCCACTTAGAAGTCAGCACTTTTGTAGTGCCATGTACTTTGATGCGTTACATATGGGATATCACAGCCTATTATCTAGTGCCTGTTGTAAACAATAAATCTCTCACAAGGCAAAACATCATCAGATGTTCTGTCGACACACTAAACCTGCAGGGGGCAACAGTGGGAAGTGAGCTCTAACCGAAAACCAGCAGGATTTTGAATGCAGCTCTAGATGTGACTAGAGTATAAGTCAGGATCTATCTGAAGATCAGTACAGCATAAGTTAAGCATTTGTAAATATGGTAAAATAATGAGGAATGAGAACGGCACCACAGGATTCCCCATTTTGGCAGCTTGTAGTTAGTCCGGTTGTTCAGATCATGGTTTTCTTTTCCCTTCATGTTCGTCCCCAAAAAGCATTGTAGTTTTTGTTTTTTTTGTATTCTCTGATGGTCTTAATGGCTGATGTGTTTTTTTTACTCCCAGGTTCCCGTGCGGCCGATGGCTGGGGAAGGGGATGGATGATGGGAGTTTGGAGAGGGTTTTGGTTGGAGATCTTCTCACGTCCACCCCAGACACTGAAGAAAGACCCTGCCGGACGCCTCCTCTGCAGCACTCCCCGGGCATGATCCGGAGACTCGTGGCCATATCCCCCAACAGCAGACCCAGTAAGTGCCGGCCAGATCGGCAATCTAATACCCCCTTTCCTTAGTACTGTCCCCCTCTTTTTGTGAGCTTAGTTTGTATTTATTGCAGAGCGCCTCCTGCTGGTGACATGAATCTCCAAACTTTATTAGAATAACTGCATGTTCATAGAATAAAGTCATCTGATCTCTATTGTTTTCCATGATCACTGTCATTGTCTTCTTTACAGAATTAAACACCGGGCAGATTCAGGAGGCCATAGGGGAGGCTGTGAACGGTATCGTGAAGCATTTCCACAAGCCGGAGAAAGAGGTAACTTTGATTTCTACAAACACAACAAGGAACCTGACGTTTCCCCACCAACCTCCCCCATCCCCCCTCCTCCCTTGGCTTTTCAGAGCTGTAACATGAAATGGAGGATCAGGGGATGGCGGAGCGCCGGTATTTACACCTCTTTCTGTTACAGCGGGGCAGCCTGACTCTACTGCTGTGTGGAGAATGTGGGCTGGTCGCAGCACTGGAGCAAGTGTTCCAGCACGGATTCAAGTCCCCGCGACTATTCAAAAGTATCTTCATATGGGACTTTATAGGTAAGGAAGACGTCACTTATGTAGAGGTCAACGGATGGCCCACTAGAAAGAGGGCAGGGTAGTATGTGTACATACATTACATTACTTATCCTGTACTGATCCTGAGTTATATCCTGTATTATACTCCAGAGCTGCACTCACTATTCTGCTGGTGGAGTCACTGTGTACATACATTACTTATCCTGTACTGATCCTGAGTTATATCCTGTATTATACTCCAGAGCTGCACTCACTATTCTGCTGGTGGAGTCACTGTGTACATACATTACATTACTTATCCTGTACTGATCCTGAGTTACATCCTGTATTATACTCCAGAGCTGCACTCACTATTCTGCTGGTGGAGTCACTGTGTACATACATTACATTACTTATCCTGTACTGATCCTGAGTTACATCCTGTATTATACTCCAGAGCTGCACTCACTATTCTGCTGGTGGAGTCACTGTGTACATACATTACATTACTTATCCTGAGTTACATCCTGTATTATACTCCAGAGCTGCACTCACTATTCTGCTGGTGGAGTCACGGTGTACATACATTACATTACTTATCCTGTACTGATCCGGAGTTACATCCTGTATTATACTCCAGAGCTGCACTCACTATTCTGCTGGTGGAGTCACTGTGTACATACATTACATTACTTATCCTGTACTGATCCTGAGTTACATCCTGTATTATACTCCAGAGCTGCACTCACTATTCTGCTGGTGGAGTCACTGTGTACATACATTACATTACTTATCCTGCACTGATCCTGAGTTACATCCTGTATTATACTCCAGAGCTGCACTCACTATTCTGCTGGTGGAGTCACTGTGTACATACATTACATTACTTCTCCTGTACTGATCCTGAGTTACATCCTGTATTATACTCCAGAGCTGCACTCACTATTCTGCTGGAGGAGTCACTGTGTACATACATTACATTACTTATCCTGTACTGATCCTGAGTTACATCCAGAATTATACTCCAGAGCTGCACTCACTATTCTGCTGGTGGAGTCACTGTGTACATACATTACTTATCCTGTACTGATCCTGAGTTACATCCAGTATTATACTCCAGAGCTGCACTCACTATTCTGCTGGTGGAGTCACTGTGTACATACATTACATTCCTTATCCTGTACTGATCCTGAGTTACATCCAGAATTATACTCCAGAGCTGCACTCACTATTCTGCTGGTGGAGTCACTGTGTACATACATTACATTACTTATCCTGAGTTACATCCTGTATTATACTCCAGAGCTGCACTCACTATTCTGCTGGTGGAGTCACGGTGTACATACATTACATTACTTATCCTGAGTTACATCCTGTATTATACTCCAGAGCTGCACTCACTATTCTGCTGGTGGAGTCACGGTGTACATACATTACATTACTTATCCTGTACTGATCCGGAGTTACATCCTGTATTATACTCCAGAGCTGCACTCACTATTCTGCTGGTGGAGTCACGGTGTACATACATTACATTACTTATCCTGTACTGATCCTGAGTTATATCCTGTATTATACTCCAGAGCTGCACTCACTATTCTGCTGGTGGAGTCACTGTGTACATACATTACATTACTTATCCTGTGCTGATCCTGAGTTATATCCTGTATTATACTCCAGAGCTGCACTCACTATTCTGCTGGTGGAGTCACTGTGTACATACATTACATTACTTATCCTGTACTGATCCTGAGTTACATCCTGTATTATACTCCAGAGCTGCACTCACTATTCTGCTGGTGGAGTCACTGTGTACATATATTACTTATCCTGTACTGATCCTGAGTTACTTCCTGTATTATACTCCAGAGCTGCGCTCACTATTCTGCTGGTGGAGTCACTGTGTACATACATTACTTATCCTGTACTGATCCTGAGTTACATCCTGTATTAAACTCCAGAGCTGCACTCACTATTCTGCTGGTGGAGTCACTGTGTACATACATTACATTACTTATCCTGTACTGATCCTGAGTTATATCCTGTATTATACTCCAGAGCTGCACTCCTTATTCTGCTGGTGGAGTCATTGTGTACATACATTACATTACTTACCCTGTACTGATCCTGAGCTACATCCTGTATTATACTCCAGAGCTGCACTCACTATTCTGCTGGTGGAGTCACTGTGTACATACATTACATTACTTATCCTGTACTGATCCTGAGTTATATCCTGTATTATACTCCAGAGCTGCACTCACTATTCTGCTGGTGGAGTCACTGTGTACATACATTACATTACTTATCCTGTACTGATCCTGAGTTACATCCTGTATTATACTCCAGAGCTGCACTCACTATTCTGCTGGTGGAGTCACTGTGTACATACATTACATTACTTATCCTGTACTGATCCTGAGTTATATCCTGTATTATACTCCAGAGCTGCACTCACTATTCTGCTGGTGGAGTCACTGTACATACATTACATTACTTATCCTGTACTGATCCTGAGTTACATCCTGTATTATACGCCAGAGCTGCACTCACTATTCTGCTGGTGGAGTCACTGTGTACATACATGACCTTACTTATCCTGTACTGATCCTGAGTTACATCTTGTATTATACTCCAGAGCTGCACTCACTATTCTGTTGGTGGAGTCACTGTGTACATACATTACATTACTTATCCTGTACTGATCCTGAGTTATATCCTGTATTATACTCCAGAGCTGCACTCACTATTCTGCTGGTGGAGTCACTGTGTACATACATTACATTACTTATCCTGTACTGATCCTGAGTTATATCCTGTATTATACTCCAGAGCTGCACTCACTATTCTGCTGGTGGAGTCACTGTGTACATACATTACATTACTTATCCTGTACTGATCCTGAGTTATATCCTGTATTATACGCCAGAGCTGCACTCACTATTCTGCTGGTGGAGTCACTGTGTACATTTGAATTTATTTTTCCTACATCAGATAACTGTACATCGCAGAGTGTAAAGATGAGACTTTCCAGATTACAAATCAACACAGCAAACTCTGTGCAGAACAACCAGACAATGGAATTGTTTTGTTTACATCTGAAAACCTATCCTGACCTTCTCCTGCTATAGGGCCTTTTACACGGGCTGATAATTGGCCGGTACAGCGAGTGCCGGTCAACGAGACATCATTGATTGGCGCTTGTTTGATCTTGTCAGCGGAGCTATGGATAGGGTAGAGCCTACACAGTAAATAGGCTCGTTACAGTGTGTCAGTGTAGGTAATTTCTTGTGATCTAAACACCGCAGCATAAATGTTTCTTGGCCCAAACTCCTGGCTGCGCTGATACGTGGTAATAAGTCCATCAGCTGTGTGAGCAGGCCTAGGTCAGAACAAGTTTTCTAACTCTAAAGAGTGCATTTTTTTTTTTTTTTGTCGGAGGGGGATATTTTGAACCTCGATTTGTGTTTTTACCGTTTTTCTTTCTTTATTACCAGTGAATGGTTTTGTGCTTTTTTTGTATATTTTTTAGAGAAAGCACAAGCACACTACACTGCACTGAACCTGAGCGACGCCGCGCTGGCTGAGGACTGGCAGAAACGAGTTTGCATCTTCAGCCGCTTCATCGCCGCCATAAACAGCACTCCCCGAAACATCGGCAAAGACGGCAAGTTCCAGATGTTTGTGTGTCTGGGAGCCCGGTGAGTGCGACAAAAGAAATATTCTATGAAGCTGCAGAGGAAATGATCGTGTTCTAATAATAAAGGAGACTGAGATTGGGGGAGGACGTGGCGTGACGGCTGCTTCTCCAGGGTCCTGTCTGACAGTGGCTGCTTCTCCAGGGTCCTGTCTGACCGTGGCTGCTTCTCCAGGGTCCTGTCTGACAGTGGCTGCTTCTCCAGGGTCCTGTCTGACAGTGGCTGCTTCTCCAGGGTCCTGTCTGACAGTGGCTGCTTCTCCGGGGTCCTGTCTGACAGTGGCTGCTTCTCCAGGGTCCTGTCTGACAGTGGCTGCTTCTCCAGGGTCCTGTCTGACAGTGGCTGCTTCTCCAGGGTCCTGTCTGACAGTGGCTGCTTCTCCGGGGTCCTGTCTGACAGTGGCTGCTTCTCCAGGGTCCTGTCTGACAGTGGCTGCTTCTCCAGGGTCCTGACTGACAGTGGCTGCTTCTCCAGGGTCCTGTCTGACAGTGGCTGCTTCTCCAGTGTTCTGTCTGACAGTGGCTGCTTCTCCAGTGTTCTGTCTGACAGTGGCTGCTTCTCCGGGGTCCTGTCTGACAGTGGCTGCTTCTCCGGGGTCCTGTCTGACAGTGGCTGCTTCTCCAGTGTTCTGTCTGACAGTGGCTGCTATCGATACATTGTAACTACCTAAACCACAACATTCTACCAAAGTGTTAACCATATTTTTGTAATAAAAAATACATCAAGGTGGACAATCCCTGTAAATTTCAGGTGCCCGGTGACCGCTCTGTGTCCTGGCGTCTGGTCAGAGTTTACAGGGTCACATTTGTCTAATGTTATCAGAGTTTCAGAAATGCAATGTTTCCTGGAGACGGCATTGTTTGGTAGCCTGTAGTCTGTGGGTGAGATCCTCTGGTTGCTGTCAATGAATGAAAACCTATTTAGCTTATTTGCTGCTTGCAGAACTAAGGGATTCATTACAAGAGAAAGCTCTGATACACTGTAACAAGTTCTGCCGCTGTCTCTGTTGAAAAATCTGAAATTGCCATATTTTTTCGGTTATGTACGCAACGACCGACCTTTTATTCTAACCCTCTGTACTGCCGTTTTCCGCAGGGATCATCACTTGCACCACTGGATCGCTCTCCTGGCGGACTGCCCCATCATAGCGCAGATGTACGAGGAGACGGCGTTAATAAAGGACCATACCCTCGTCAACTCGTTGATCCGCGTCCTGCAGACTCTGCAAGAGTTTAATATAACCCTGGAGAGTTCCCTGATCAAGGGGATCAACATCTGACACCCCCCAAGCAACATAGCCAAACCCAAGAGATCTATCACTACTGTGCACGGACCGGCGCCCCCTGCTGCCTGAACTCCGCCATTACCTGGAGCGCGCCGTGTAATATATTACAGAGTATCTCTATTTATGTAAATGCTATATGACTGGTTACATCCCTTCATGTGAGAGATGTGATGGCGAATATCGCACGGCTTATTGTCAAGCTGTTTATTTACTCGCCACGGAGCCGTTCGGAGGTCGCCGGATCACGGTGGAGAGTTGCTGTTGTTTTTCCGTCTGTTACATTATTCGGATATTTTGTCATCCCTTTATTTGCTGTTACAAGAAAGAAAGAAAAAAAAAATCTCTATTTTTAAATCTTCCCGTGCCTGCGGCGTTACGGAGTCGTGTGGGGTTTTCCTCGTCAGTATTATCTTGTGATTAGCGGGACGGTGAGAGTGTTTATATATCGCGACATAAAGGCACACAACGTTTTTTATTATTCTATGCATTATTTTATTTATTTAACTCTTCATGTTCTCCTAACCGCAGCCTGTAGCGCTTAGAGACCCTGCCCCTCCCCCGGCACAGAGGGCACATGAAGACGGGGGGCATTCTCTTTTGGATCGCCCTCTTGCCGGCCATTTGTTCCTTGTCCATCCGGATCACCGTTGAGATTTACTTTATTATGTCTTTTGTCTGAGATGAGTTCGTTCTGCTGCTTCATGTCTCCACGACATGCAATAAACAGGCGGCGGTCCAGTCCTTCATCGTCTCTTGCCCTCCTCGCCGTCCGGTTCAGGAGACATTTTGCACATATCCGGCTAGAAAAAAAATAAATTCATTTACACAGTTGTCGTCTTCTGCATCTTTTTCTTGAGGGGGTGTAAAGAGAAATGGCTGCTATATGGAGAGGGGGCAGTACATATATCTGTATGTAATGACCGAAAAATATATTTCTCCAGCATGACAGAAGACTTGGACTGTTACTAGTCCCCATAACAGGCTCAGTCGCAGGTCCCTCCCCCCATAACGGGCTCAGTCACAGGTCCCTCCCCCCATAACGGGCTCAGTCACAGCTCCCCGCACCCCATAACGGGCTCAGTCATAGGTCCCATCGCCCCATAATGGGGACATTCACAGGTCCAGTCCCGCCGCCCAATACTAGAGAAAGTTACAAGTCTCCCCTAATAGTACCCCCATAATAGACACATTCACAGCTTATCCACCGTAATGGAAAATGGTTCCCACTCTCCTGGTTTTGCTTTGCATATTTTTCATCTCCACAGTTTTCCGTGATTGTGAGGTGAATCCACCGTCCTGCAGGGACATACTGGCTACAGCGCCATTCTACATCAGCTTATATGTCACGAGTGGCCGATAGTTCTGACCTGGAGACAGTTTTCCTGTATAGATGAGAATATTACATTACACTGCGCTAACAGATACATATATCCCTGCTTTACCTGTATATTGGGACTACACGTGTTCACAGGCTCCTACCACAAGTGGCCACTAGAAGGCGCTGTTTACTGATAAACATTCAGGTTTCCCCGCACTGCCCGGCTTAGGCCGCGTTCACATCACGTTTTTTTGTTTAGTGTTTACCGCAAAGTATATGTGACCTGTAAATGTTTTCTTAACGTGATAAGTGTGATGTGAACAGCCTAATGTAGATAGAGATAGACCTCTGTGAGAAGACCCCCCCCCCACCTTCTTCTGTGAGGACCACTGCTCTAGACCATATTTCAATGCAGTTTTTGGCGGTTGGCTTAAAGTGACTATGAGAGACAGACAGATATGGGATATACAGGTAGACATCAGAGTAGAGATATATATGGATAAATAGAGACGTATATGAGGTAGATAGATAAGAAGTTTAAAGGGGGTCTCCTCTTTGGACAATCTATATGTGTTAGAAGGGTCCCTTGACATTAAGCAGATCACAAAATTTCCCGCCTGCCGGACCCCCAGTGATCATCTGTGATCTGTGGGGAGACCTGGCAGTAAGTGTTCAGTTTCTCTGCAGCGCCACCACAGGAGAAATGAAGTATTACACAGTGACCATTCATATCAATGAGTTATCTGTATAATACAGGACTTGTCCTCGAGGGAGAGCGACGCTCTATGTAACCGCTCTCCACTCTGACCAAGAGATGAGAATCCTGAACAGCGGACCCCCCTCTATTACCCCCACCCCTTTATTAACTCACAATTCACTAATCTGGTTATAAAGGACGGGTTGTCTAAACTGGACAACTCTTTTAATACTACATTGTGCTCTGCGTTCCTGTCGGTTTTCACTGACAGCAAGCAGAGAGCTTGAAAATCCTGAAGATTTGAAACAAATAATACCAGAAAGTTGCAGAACAACTTCTCATACAATCTGGAGGTGTCACTTACAGAAGACGGGAGAACTGAAGCAAAGTTTGGGGCTGAGGAGATGGAGGAGTTCACAGGTGGTCGGCTGGTTCCTGACTTTCGTCTCGCCCTCTGTCGCGGGTAACGTTTCTCCTGCGGGTTCGTGTTTGTCACTTGGCGGCTGGTTCTTCTGCTCGTTCCCCAGAGATCTGTGTCCTCGTGACGCTGGACATCTGCTATAAGAATTGTCCACCGTGATCCCACGTCCACCGAATTGTCCACTGAAGCCTGGGAAAGTGGCCGTCCTGCTGCGTGACGGGGTCGGGGTGATTACTGGGACCCCCACAGAAGGGGAGACATGACCACTGCTGGGAGTCGGGGTGATTACTGGGACCCCCACAGAAGGGGAGACGTGACCACTGCTGGGAGTCGGGGTGATTACTGGGACCCCCACAGAAGGGGAGACATGACCACTGCTGGGAGTCGGGGTGATTACTGGGACCCCCACAGAAGGGGAGACATGACCACTGCTGGGAGTCGGGGTGATTACTGGGACCTCCACAGAAGGGGAGACATGACCACTGCTGGGAGTCGGGGTGATTACTGGGACCCCCACAGAAGGGGAGACATGACCACTGCTGGGAGTCGGGGTGATTACTGGGACCCCCACAGAAGGGGAGACATGACCACTGCTGGGAGTCGGGGTGATTACTGGGACCCCCACAGAAGGGGAGACATGACCACTGCTGGGAGTCAGGGTGATTACTGGGACCCCCACAGAAGGGGAGACATGACCACTGCTGGGAGTCGGGGTGATTACTGGGACCCCCACAGAAGGGGAGACATGACCACTGCTGGGAGTCGGGGTGATTACTGGGACCCCCACAGAAGGGGAGACATGACCACTGCTGGGAATCGGGGTGATTACTGGGACCCCCACAGAAGGGGAGACATGACCACTGCTGGGTGGCACGAGAAAAGGGCACGGATGGCAGAAAATCATCCCACAGTCCTGCGGTCCTATATACTGGATACTCTGCTGCGTAACGTATACAATCTATTATTTTTTAGCTAATTTGCTCTTAGAATAAGATAATTTTACAGATAATGAAGAATCCCCTCACATTCAGTCCAGAAAACGAGGCCATTCCCTGCTCAGCGATCATCTCAGCTCCACCAGCAAGAGGCGCTAAAAACGTTCTCACTAAGGTATGAGGCGCCGGGAACCGGCGACCGCAGCGAGGAATGAGGCGCTAGTAACCGGCGACAGCAGTGAGGTATGAGGCGCCAGGAACCGGCGACATTAGTGAGGTATGAGGCGCTAGTAACCGGCGACAGCAGTGAGGTATGAGGCGCTAGTAACCGGCGACAGCAGTGAGGTATGAGGCGCTAGTAACCAACGACGTTAGTGAGGTATGAGGCGCTAGTAACCGGCGACATTAGTGAGGTATGAGGTGCTAGTAACCAATCATGTCAGTGAGGTATGAGGCGCCGGGAACCAATCACGTCAGTGAGGTATGAAGTGCTAGTAACCAATCATGTCAGTGAGGTATGAGGTGCTAGGAACCAATCATGTCAGTGAGGTATGAGGTGCTAGGAACCAATCATGTCAGTGAGGTATGAGGTGCTAGGAACCAATCATGTCAGTGAGGTATGAGGTGCTAGGAACCAATCATGTCAGTGAGGTATGAGGCGCCGGGAACCAATCACGTCAGTGAGGTATGAGGCGCTAGGAACCAATCACGTCAGTGAGGTATGAGGCGCTAGGAACCAATCACATCAGTGAGGTATGAGGCGCTAGGAACCAATCACATCAGTGAGGTAGGCGCTAGGAACCAATCACATCAGTGAGATATGAGGCGCTAGGAACCAGCGACATTAGTGAGGTATGAGGCGCCAGGAACCAGCGACATCAGTGAGGTATGAGGCGCCAGGAACCAATCACATCATTGAGGTATGCAGCGAGGTATGAGTAACCGGCGACAGCAGCGAGGTATGAGGCGCTAGTAACCGGCGACAGCAGCGAGGTATGAGGCGCTAGTAACCGGCGACAGCAGCGAGGTATGAGGCGCTAGTAACCGGCGACCGCAGCGAGGTATGAGGCGCTAGTAACCGGCGACAGCAGCGAGGTATGAGGCGCTAGTAACCGGCGACAGCAGCGAGGTATGAGGCGCTAGTAACCGGCGACAGCAGCGAGGTATGAGGCGCTAGTAACCGGCGACAGCAGCGAGGTATGAGGCGCTAGTAACCGGCGACAGCAGCGAGGTATGAGGCGCTAGTAACCGGCGACCGCAGCGAGGTATGAGGCGCTAGTAACCGGCGACAGCAGCGAGGTATGAGGCGCTAGTAACCGGCGACCGCAGCGAGGTATGAGGCGCTAGTAACCGGCGACAGCAGCGAGGTATGAGGCGCTAGTAACCGGCGACAGCAGCGAGGTATGAGGCGCTAGTAACCGGCGACAGCAGCGAGGTATGAGGCGCTAGTAACCGGCGACAGCAGCGAGGTATGAGGCGCTAGTAACCGGTGACAGCAGCGAGGTATGAGGCGCTAGTAACCGGCGACAGCAGCGAGGTATGAGGCGCTAGTAACCGGCGACAGCAGCGAGGTATGAGGCGCTAGTAACCGGCGACAGCAGCGAGGTATGAGGCGCTAGTAACCGGCGACCGCAGCGAGGTATGAGGCGCTAGTAACCGGCGACAGCAGCGAGGTATGAGGCGCTAGTAACCGGCGACAGCAGCGAGGTATGAGGCGCTAGTAACCGGCGACAGCAGCGAGGTATGAGGCGCTAGTAACCGGCGACAGCAGCGAGGTATGAGGCGCTAGTAACCGGCGACAGCAGCGAGGTATGAGGCGCTAGTAACCGGCGACCGCAGCGAGGTATGAGGCGCTAGTAACCGGCGACAGCAGCGAGGTATGAGGCGCTAGTAACCGGCGACCGCAGCGAGGTATGAGGCGCTAGTAACCGGCGACAGCAGCGAGGTATGAGGCGCTAGTAACCGGCGACAGCAGCGAGGTATGAGGCGCTAGTAACCGGCGACAGCAGCGAGGTATGAGGCGCTAGTAACCGGCGACAGCAGCGAGGTATGAGGCGCTAGTAACCGGCGACAGCAGCGAGGTATGAGGCGCTAGTAACCGGTGACAGCAGCGAGGTATGAGGCGCTAGTAACCTCGGAGACTTCACACAGACCTCGATTCCCGTGGAGGACGATGAATTTTTCTAAACTTAAAACTTTCCTCTGGAAAAATATTTTCAGATGAGTTATAACCGCAGCGTCGAGGCTTCAGAGAGATTTATAACGGCCATAAAATGGACAAAGGCGGATTTACAAACCGATGCGAAGCGAGAAGCCCCGCCCACTACTCCATCATGAACCGGCTGCGGAGGCCGCCATGATTCATTCTCATTTTTTTTACTTTTGGACTTTTTAAAACAAAAGACTTTAAAAAACTAAATTTCTAGTAAGATTTTTTTCACCAATTCCAGGGACTCCGGATATTTTCACTGTTTGCGTCATGTGATCGGATTTGCGCCATTTCTGATAATGATTTTCATTGTTTTCTCCAGATGATGTCACAGCCACATCAGAGCACGAGCTGCGCTATAAAAATCGCCTCACCCAGCACCTTCGCCTACACGCGACGTCATGAACGGTAACTGTGCGGAGCCTCGTAGGGGTGGGCGGCCGGATCCGTGTGCGATGATGTCATAGCGTGGTCGCCGGTCACACACGTAACATTTTGAAATAAATCCGGTAATCTTTTTTTACATTATTTTTTTTATTCGTTTTACAGTATCTGACGTCACGCGGATGAAAAAATCAAGTGAATCAAATTATACGACGATCGATCAGGCTGTAACAATGTAGCGGATTTTGCTTGATCGTCTTTTCCGTATTCAGGCGCAATAAACGCTGGCGATATATTGCGCAATCACCTATTAGGAAACTCTTGGTTGATTATTGTTAAACACCACGAAGGTCATGAACGGTAAATATTACGGCGTTTCCGATAAACAATCCTAAAGAAACGATCGCCACCGCAGCGGCATCGACCCGACCGTTTAACGTAACAGTGACATCTGGGTGAATCTCGTTTCTGCGCCACGTTTTCCGTGTTGCCCTCAGGTGGCACGCCGGTATAATATGGCGCAGTGCTGCCCATGGGTTCAGGGGCTGCCGGGCACCTCTTTAACCCTCTCCAGCCTGGACATGGCGCAGGGAATACACAAGACTCCCCCTGTGACAGAGGGGTGTAAGGTGGGCACAGGGGGAGGGGCTGAGAGTTAACCCCTTCCAGCCAGGCTGAGAAAAGTTAGTGCAGGGACTACAAGTGCCATCCCCACCCCGTCCGGGACATACTAGGACTTGTAGTCCCCCGGGCTGCCGTCTAGGATCGGTCAGGGGCTGGGGGTGGGGGAGGAGGGAGAAAGGTGCTGAAGGGGCAGACACAGCAGGACCGGGGGGAGGGAGGAGGAGGGGCGGCCGCATCATCGGCAGCAGCTCCGGGCTCACACACACCGAGGAGTCCGCACACCGGGGAGGGAGCAGGATAGTGGGGTCCGCACTCAGGACAGGGGGCAGCAGGAGAGAAAGGTTCACTGTAAGGATGAGGGCTCTATTAGGGGGGCAGGAGGGGTCACTTTAAGGTGGCAGATCAGGGGTCTATGGGGGTAAGGAGGAGAGAAGGGGTCACTTTAGAGGGGGCAGCAGAAGAATAGGGGTCATTTTAAGGGGGGACAGGTGTAGAGGAGGGAGTCTATGTGGGGGTGGAGGGAAGGGACTTATTAAAGGAGGGGTCTACACAAAGGGAAGGACTGGGGAGTCTACAAGGTAAGTTATAGGGGCATCTATAGGTGAGTGTCAGGGAGGTTTATAGGAAGGCGATAGGGGGGTCTATAGGCAGGTTACAGGGGACCTATGGGTAGGTGATAGGGGGACCTATAGGTAGCTGAGTGGAGGCTCTACTATAGGTAGGTGACGGGGGTCTAAAGGTGGCTGACAGGCCATCTATAGGTAGGTTCAGGGGGTTTTATAGGTAGGTGACAGAGGGACCTACAGGTAGGTGATAGGTGAATCTATAGGTAGATGACAGGGTGTTCTATAGGTAGGTGACGGGGGGTCTATAGGTAGGTGACAGGGGGGTCTATAGGTAGGTGACGAGGGGGTCTATAGGTAGGTGACAGGGGGTCTATAGGTAGGTGACGGGGGGTCTATCAGTAGGCGAAGAGCGTTTGGACAGGAGAAATCAGCGGCTCTTCAGGGGAGGGTCAGGGAGGAGGAGCCTGGAGGGGCGTCCCCCTGTCTGTCAATATGCGGTCCCTCCTGTTGTTGCTGCTGTTGCTGATTCCTTTCTGCTCCTCACCGCACCCCGCGGGCCGGACACCCAGCGGTGAGTACCCCCTCCTGTTACGCCTCCTGCAGGCACTGGGTGACATACACAGCAGGGTATTATTATATGCGCTTGTGATGCTCGTGTGATCGCTGTAATACATTGAAGTCGCTGCGTCAGATTTTCGTACATTTTTATACGTTTTGAGCCAGTTCTTAGATTTTGAAGTTTGCGCCATTTTATAAGGTTTTGCAGGTACAGAATGTCCATAAATACACATTTCCATGAGGAGCAAAAAGGGGTAAATATGGCGCAGAACTGTAATTACGGAGCTTGTCATAACGATGATCTGTCACCACGGAGCTCCGTCACTTGGCACCATTGATACGTGTATCCAGGCAGCTGCCCACATCTGTAAACAGGTCGGCGTCCGCGTGGAGCGATTGTATTAATACCAGGAATGTGGAGAATTCATTCACTGACGTCGCTTTTCTCCTGCGACATTGACCCGGTGACGTCGGTGAGAGATTATAGGAGGGCCCCCATTGTCCTGCCGGTATGTGGCCCTGCCGCGAGCATGTAAATAAAGCTTCATTATTGTAGAATGAAAAGCGTTGTAACTTTCTAATAGACTTCACCTTTCATTTCCTCATCATTTTCAAGATCTCTGTTTGGTGTCGGTGAATGGAAACGTCTTGACCCAGTCCTGCACAGACATCTGATGGTGACAATCCTCTGTGAGCTTTACAGCCTGGACTCCAGACTGATACATTGTAGCAAACCATCAGGACAGGAGAGCTTTGTGCTGATGAAGTGTATAGCTCACAGAGGATTGTCTTGACTGGATACATTTGTAACAAACCCTCAGCTGTGTGTGCAGGGCATGGCCAGGAAAGGTTTTCAGCCTCTGGAAGTGAAAGTGAAACAACCCCTAGAAAATAAGGTGTAGAACTACAAGTAGCAGCATGAGCATGGTTTGTTCAGCGGTCTGACCTCTGACCTGTATGCAGGGGATGTCCGCAGCCGCTGGCCTTTCTGCTGTGGTAGCTTTACAAGTACAAGCCTTGCTTCACTACATGTATGTAACCTGCGGCCGTGTGGGGCGTCTATAAAGTGAGTGGCTTCATCTGCCCCCACTAAACGCCCCCTGATCCTCTGATCAAATGTTTTGGGGTGTAACATGTTAATGTCTGGCCTGAGTTGACCCCTCCAAACATCCTTGTGGAACTTCAGGGGTTAAACACGTAGCGTTGTGCGTCCAGATAAGAGATAGGCGGATTTCGAACGAGCGCTATTTTCATCAGTATTCCATCCGTTTTTTTCCGTTTGTAATTTGGCGCTAATATTAATCTATGAGTCTATTCCCATGGGCATATAAAATATGCGCATATTTTAAAAAACAAGCCGCACGCACTATCATCCGTTTTGCGGACAGAAAACGCCCATTAAAGTCTATAGAGAGTGATTAAAATACGGATGGATCTATATGTCGTCTATACGTGATCAGAAGGCGCTGTCATACGTCATTCAATTATCTCGCTAGGAGACATCCCATAATGTTACGAATCCGTAAGACCTCATTTAAACGAGCGTATTTAACATCACCGTGTTTAGTAAGATCCGTGATACGTGGCGTAAAAGCAGCAAACAGACCCCATTAGCGTTTTGGAATACGCTCGTTCTTCCATATATGACCGTATTAAATCAGAAAATGCCCTATCGCATGAAGTATTACGGAACTTTACACCCCATTGGAGTCGGAGGGAGGTCTGTAAAATACGCGACTCGCGTATTTTCTTGATTTTTACGCTGTATTTCTTCGTACGATAACGCTAGGGAGGAGTTTTAGAAACCAGAAGGTAAAAAACGGATGAAAATGCTGAATAAATACGGATGTAAATGGAAACACGGACAAAATACTGACATTAACGCTACACTGCGACTTTGGCCGCGACACAGTTCGCACGGTTAAAGATCTGTGTGTGCGCATGCGTGCCTCACAAGTAATGAAAGTCTATGTGGCCGCGGTGCGACCCGCCGGTTGCTGCGACCGCGACCCGACAGTCTGAAGTAATCTAATCCTGCTGGATTTCTTGCGACGGTCGGGTCGCGGATCCGTATTATGGACGTTTTTCAATACGCTCGTGTGAATCAGGTCATACACGATTTCTCACGGTACTAGAGGTTGTTCTGACCATAAGGCCGGGTTCACATGTCGCAGTAAAGTGGCAGGGTTTGGTTGTGGTTCACGGCAAAAAAACGAATTTTGACCGCGACGTGTGAATTCAGCCTAAAAGCTTGCACTCCATCTTTCGGGAGTCCAACGATGATCCCTATGTCATTCCTTACAGAACTTTAGTCTCTTATATTGGTAGTCACCCAGCTTTCCCAGAATCAGATAGTAGTGACATGACAGGAGTTTTAGTTGTAGACGGGAAATACTGTAAGTGAAGTCGTTTAGAATAAATCTACGGCCGAACCTCGGGACTGAGCAGATGTGAGGAGATTGCGGGGTGACTGGAGGGATCGTGCACTTGATCATCGCTTGGGTGCATTGCATTCTGGGAGAAACGGTTTTCCTACATGAGATTATTGTACAGTGTCTGGTGTAAACCCTACATCTCCCACAATGCAATGGACCAGAGCATTTAGGCTACATTTACACGAGCAGATTCACGCGCGTGAAAAACGCGTGTGAATCTGGTCCGCGTGCGCTGCGTTATGCATTGTGCTCCGCAGGTGGCACGCGTTTTTCATGCACTCGCAAAGCACATTTTTTTTTTCAATTGAATTGAAGTGCAAATCACGCACCGCACATGTGCATCCGTGCGCGGTGCATGATTTTCACGCACTCATTGACTTCAATGGGCGCGTAGGTGCGTGAAAATTCCTGAATGTGTGAATCAGTGCGGTGCGTGATTTCCATGCGCAGCGCGCGGACGTTATTCACATTAGTCTAAATGGGCCTAGGCTTTATTCACACGAGCGTGTCCGTTTTGCGTGCGTAAAAAACGCAGCATTTTTCTTGCGTTGCAGCTCCTGATCAGTTTCAGCCGTTTTTTAAGCAACTCGCGTTTTTTGTGGCGTTTTTTACGGCCGTTTTTGGAGCTGTTTTTGTCAATGAAAAACAGCCACAAAAACGGCTCAAGAAGTGACATTCACTTTCTTTTACGTTACTTGAAAATGAGGCGTAAAATAACGCTCCGTCGGAACAGAACGCCGTATTTCCAATTGAATGTTTGGAGGCGTTCTGCTTCCGATTTTTCAGCCGTATTTTGCCACGTTTACGGCCCGAAAAACGACTGAAAATAGCCCGTGTGAACATACCCTAAAGACACTGAGCCGACAGGGCAGCAGTTAGATATGAAGTCCTAGAGCAAAATTGCAGAAGAATTGTGAATGCAGCTTTGTATGTGACTGGAGTATAAGACATATGGTACTAGCAGAATTGTGTTCACAGCTCTAGATGTGACTGGAATATAAAACATGATGTAACAGCGGAATTGTAAATGCAGCTCCGGATGTGACTGCAGTATATAAATGATGGGACTATGAATACAGTTTTGGTTGTGTTTGGAGTATAAAACACAATGTAACAAGACCTGTAGAAGAGAAGCAAAGAATCTACAATTTACCGATGATTATATGTAAATCGTAGGATTATTTCATAGGTGGAGTCACAGTTTACAGACTTTGCCGTTGTGCGGAGTTTGGGGTGAATGAATGGGGGGGTGGGGTGTTCCCAACTTCTTAGAGTTTCCTATTTTTGATTCTTGGACTTACCAATGTGATTGTGGCCATAAATTAAACCCCGGATTTTTTTTTTACCGTCTCCATGTGGCATGTAGTAGCTTTTCCCCGTTAATCCTCACAATGCGCCCAGTCTTCCCTCTCGCTGCGACCTGATACGCGACGTTCAAACAACAAATCCGTCTCTTACGTGGAGGGGTTTTTGCCAAGTTCAACTTTCCAGTCCAGTTCCCGGGCAGCAGACACATCATTTATGGGATTTAGTCATTTTAACAAGACGCTGGGGCAGAACAGAGACCACCATTTTATTGAGGCAGCGATTCCGAGCACAGTCACACGACCGTAAAAATCCTCCGGAATTGTGGACCGCCATTACGGTCAACAATTACGGACGCGTTCACTTCTATTGTTCACGGACACCTTCCTGTTTATTTACGGGAAGTGTCCGGGCCGTTGTACCGCAGACGTGTCCTATCTTTTGCTTTTTACGGTCCGTGCTCTCATACTTTGCATAGGAGCACGGGCTGAGAATGCGGGCGGCTGTCCGTCCGTGCCCGGCCATTGCGGCCTGTGATTACGAGCACGGCCGTGTGCGTGGGGCCTAAAGTACATCATTATGGGACTGAAGATATCCAGCTCTGTATTCAGCTATAGAACTACATGTCCCAGCAAGTCATTGAAAGCAAGCAGGGATCCCCGGCGCCGCCCAAAGACGGGGTGACAGGTGTGACATTGTTATGACACTTGTCCGCAGTATATAAGGCCATGTTCACATTCACGTTTGAGCTTTCCGTCAGACTCGTACACGGGGAGGATTTGACCTCACAGAAGACCTCAATGTATAGACATGAAGCGTCACACGCCACCTATAGGTTTCCATAATAAAATATTTATACCGCGCAGTATCCAATTGTTTTACTGGAAGTCTGTGCCGCGAGGAGGCCGTGCCGCCGCAGACTGGCCTGACGTTTGCCAAAACGACCCCCATTGGGTGATAGATCCGATCCAAGCGTTTGCTCGTTCATTGGCTGATAATTCCACAGGGCGATGATCGGGAACGGGCGATCAAACAAAGGCGTGTTCACCCGATCATTGGCCTGTGTATATGGGCCTGAGGCCCTCAAGTCGCCATCTTCTGAATCTGTTAAATGAGTCATCACCCAGCTTTTCTAGAGTCCTGAATGACAAATCCACCGGGCAATATGGGAGAGGGGTCTACTGGCCAAATTAGGCAGAATCTTGATTTTGGGAAAGTCCGGTGACAACCAGTATAGCAGCCATTAAAGCCCCTCGGGGTGTCACTCGCTTCCCCAGACTGGGACCTGTGTTCTTAGGCCTTGTTCACACAGCGCTGAAAAAACCCGACGTGTAAACGAATCAAAAATGCTAGCGTATTTGCGAAGCGCTTTTTAAAGTATAGCTGTTTTTTGACACGTTTTTGGCACTTTTTTGGGACTCCCATTGACTATGGGAATTACGTGCGTTTTCGCCATGTTTTACGTGCCAAGAGTTGACCTGGCGCTTCTTTTTTTACACTACGCGTTTTTTAAACACCCGAGCGTCAAAAAACGCGTCGTATGCACTACAATGCGTTTTCCCATTGATGTGAATGGGAAGCTTAAAGCATGAATTTTTTACGCGTTTTTGATGCGTTTTTCAGCACGTAAAATGCGGCAAAAACGTGTTGAATACTCGCTGTGTGAACAAGGCCTTACATTTCGTGGTGTGCCCCCTATAAAGCCATAGTTCAGTATCTACAGTTTTCGGTTTTTGCTTACACGTGTCACTTCTATTTCCCCCATTATAAATTGTTATAATTGTAGCGCTCCCGGATCAGGGGAAGATGAAGAATTGCGCGACTAGTTAAAAATATCTCCCTGTGTCTCCAAATAAGCAGAAATGGGGAAGATCATCAGTCATGGAGGAGCAGTGCCAAACACTGACAGAAACCAGAGGCCGAGCGTCACTTTACAGGGAGCACGGAGGAATGCGGCCATGATATAACCGAGCGCTGCGGACGATGAGTGATCACACTATAACTATACAGAATAATAATACAGCAACATTCCTGTCATCCAATAGTCCAGAAATGTTGGCTGACATTGCCGCCATGTTCGGCTTCTATCAATTCACGAAGACTAACATCAAGAAAAAAAATATGGAGGAGCCATCTTTGTAGGCAACCAATCACATTTCAGCTCTCATTGTTTTGGTGGAAGGTTGAAAATGAAACAAGTGATATGATTGGATTCTATGAAACAGGGCAATGGGACTCAAGGATGAAAAAAAAACTGCAGATGTCCATAACAACCAATCACATCACTGCTTTTATTTTCTAAACTAGGTCTGCAAAAATGAAAGCTGGAAGTTGATTGGTTGCTATGGGCAACAAGTCCTGAGACCTTTTTTATAGTGACAAAATGGTCACCTTATTAATTATCTTAATTGGATCCGTTAGTAATCAAGTGAGAAAAGTAAAATAACTGAGGAATTTCTTTCTGAATATTATCATTTAAAATCTCCTATAACATTATATAGAAATAATATATATAGACTCCAAAGCTACTCCCTATAGATATGCTGGGGTGTGAAGCAAAAACGGAAGCCCCTGCCACTAACATCCAATCAAACCTCTGCTTTCATTTTCCAACCATAGAGAAATAAAAGTTGTCATTTGATTGGTTGCTATCGGTAACTGCCCCAGTATGGCCGGCGATCCTCGCTGCTGCTCCTGTCAATGGAACCATTTTATTTTGCTTGGATGGACATGTAGTCACAAATATGCAAATAGAGTCCAACAGCAAACAGTAAAAAAATGAATCCCGCAACAGACGCTCATATGATCCAGCCAGCGCTAAAGGAGCCCATAAGCATTGGGCAAAGCTCGGCTCAGCCCGCAATCTCTTCCCCGACGGTAGTATGAAGGTGGAATAAGGTTATGCTCACACGCTTACTAAAAAACGTCTGAAAATACGGAGGTAAACAGCGCCTGATTTTCAGACGTTTTTTAAGCAACTAGCGTTTTTCGCTGCGTTTTTGCGGCCGTTTTTGGAGCTGTTTTTCTATTGTGTCAATGAGAAATGGCTCAAGAAGTGACACAAACGGCCACATAAAAAACGCCCCGTGGGAATAGAACACCGTTTTTCCCATTGAAATAAATGGGAAGATGTTTGGAGGCGTTCAGCCCCCGCATTAGTAGCCGTTTTTCGCAGCGTTTACGGACCAAAAATCGTCTGAATAGGTCGAGTGAACAAACCCTAAAACGTAGCAGTACAAAACCGCTTATTAAGGTAGAAGACACAATGCGGTCACCTTGCGTTGGTAACTGCGGTATTCTCCAATTCTTTACATGGCTATGACGCAGCACTAGCCAAGCCGGGTCAGCGTCAGCCCACTAACACCCGGCATATCGAAAAGCAAAAAAAAAAAAGGCTTGAAAAGTTCATATAACCGCATGACGAACACAAGTTAACCGCACACAAATGACCGCAAAATAATATGCGGATTGCCGTTTTTGGATGTGGCCGAAATGCGTTTTCTGACCACCAACCGCACCGTGTGAATATACCCTAAGGCTGAGTTCACACGTTGCGGATTTGTTGCAGATTTTGTTGCGGTTTTGACGCAGATCTCACCCTTTTGCATTGCAAAGTGAAAAATCTGCGCTGAAAAACGGTGTCAAATCCGCGACGTGTGAACTCAGCCTAATGGAGTAGTCAGGAGGCGCCAATGAGCGTTCAGCCGGAAGTTATTTTATGTGTATGGTCAACATAAACTACCCGTCTGTGAGGGCGATGGTCTCTGAGGGATGGACGTCTCTTCCATGAACTACAACATTTCTCAAACTCATCCCCAATATTTCTTGGATCCTGTTTTTTCTTTCTCCCATCGTAGATTTTACTTGTGCAGCGACGCGACTATTCAACGGAAGTGATTTTAGGTACAATCGAAGATTCAATTAGATAACGCTTGATAACCCGACTCTCTATACAGGTGACGACGAGTGCGCCCTGGGAACAGATGACTGCCACATTGATGCCATATGCCAGGACACGCCAACGTCATACAAGTGTATATGCAAAGCAGGATTTAAAGGGGAAGGCACAGCGTGTGAAGGTAAGGGGTCTTCTTGGTCCATCGTTTAGGATAAGACCTAAAATGTACTGATGCCCACATCAGTGTTCGATGAATCCGTCCACCAGTCATTGGTCAAATCTGATCTCCAAGTTTTACTACTATACTCTCTGAGCTTTATTATATTGTGTGTAAAATTTGTGCGAAATATCTCCCAAAACATACGTTAAGATGAGGATCACATACGCAGTTTTGATTTAGTTTTCGGCGTCGTTTTTGGCGTCGTTTTCATACCGAAACACGGGAGTGAACACAAAAGAATGAAAGATGCGTCAGTCTTTTATTTATAGCTTTCCTTACTTTTGCATCCACTTCTGCTTTTGGCTTAAAAAAACTGCGCCAAAAACTGCATGTGTGATCCTGGCCCAAGGGTGAAATGACGTGCACTTTTTGGTGCAGTTTATTATGTAGTTGTTGGAGTAGAAAAAAAAGAACTTCTACCTTTTTATCCTGTTGGGTCCACTCCTGACTTGGGCTGAAAAAACGGCACCAATAACTGCATGTGTGAATTCAGCCTCATGCGTGTGTTTCCGTTGAATTCATCGTAGAACTGCTTCTCTGGATTCACGCATTTGTACTGCATTTTATGACTGCGGTTACGGTTTTTATTTGCATTTTAATTTTGTAGCAATGTATTTATAAGGACCCGGCCTAGTTTATTTTCTGACCTTTAATTAATCACGTCCACCTCATGCACAATAAACATGTAACGGGTCATGTACCAGACTTAACAGGACACCACGGAGCAGACCCTTGTGGGTTTAACCCCCTCGGCCAGGGCCGGCCGCCCCATCAATCAGCCGCTCTGTCACTTGATGCGACATTCACTCGGCAGCCACTTCAGCAATGAGAGAAGCGCAACAAAAACACTTGATTTGCAAGACAATCTGACTCTTAAAGGGCCAGCGAGTGTTTTCACTTGTGTCACTCAGCTGTGAAGGGCTTTTCTGGGGAGCTGAGCATCCATCATAATCACTTGTGCCTTTATTCTACAGACATCGATGAATGCGATAACGAGTACAATGGAGACTGCGTCCACGACTGTACGAACATTCCAGGGAACTACCGCTGCACTTGCTACGACGGCTTCGAGTTGGCGCAAGATGGGCATAACTGCCTAGGTAAGAATTTTATGTTGGCTCAAAATATGGCTGTGTTTAGCCTCACCTCTTTTTGCAAAATCTCTCCCCTGTCCTGATAGTTTGTTGCAATGTTTCAGTGCAGGTAAAATGTACGAAATTCAGACTGTTAGCTCAGAGAGAATTGTATAGACTGGATACAATTGTACCAAACCCTCACCTGTGAAAAGTATTAGGTTTGGATGGGTTTTCAGCCTCTTGCTGTAAAGAAGAATGTTTCCATTCACTAACAACAAGCAGAGATCTTGACATTGGTCGATAATTGAAACACAAAGTATATTCGGGAGGTGTAGAACTTTTCTTTCTACAAAAATGAAGCTTTATTTACAGAAATATGATTGATCCAGTTAATGTTCGATATTAGCCCAGTATTTGCATGCAGGTTTATGGGGTTCAGGAAGGTCCTGCTCATTGTGATGTGAGTGGAGGATCTGGAGGCGGCTGGGAGTCAATCACTTTACACATGATTGGAGGAAGGATGAGGTCATGACCAATGGCTGCCTCCTACAGGTGCTGAGCAGTCGTAACCTCTTCATTGCTGCATTGGAGCTGTTGTGCAGCCCTCCTGTTCCTTAGGAAAGCAGAGTCGCACATGTTTATCCACAACACGTCAGTCCTCAACAGCCATAGCGGACTACGACACCGTCTTAGGGTATGTTCACACGCAGTAACCAGAAACTTCTGAAAATACGGAGCTGATTTTTAACAACTCGCATTTTTTACGGCCGTTTTTGGAGCTGTTTTTCAATGGAGTCAATGAAAAACGCCTCCAAAAACGTCCCATGAAGTGACATGCACTTCTTTTGTCGAGCCGTCATTTTACGCGCCGTATTTTGACAGCGACGCGTAAAATGAAGGCCCGTGGGAACAGAACATTGTAATTCCCATTGAAAGCAACGGGCAGATGTTTTTTGGCGTATTAGGGGCGTTTTTTCAGGCGGAATTCGAGGCGTAAAACGCCCGAATTACGCCTGAAAACACTGCGTGTGAACATACCCTCACCGCAGATTTGCAGCATTTTATTCCTTAATGAAGCAGATCTGCTGCAATTGAAGTTTTTTACAAAATTCATATGTACCGTATTTTCCGGATTATAAGGCGCACCGGATTATAAGGCGCACTTTCTATGAGCGCCTTATAAGCAATCTTGTTTCATCTATAAGGCGCACTGGATTATAAGGCGCAGCACATTACCGTTAAATAAACCATTGCTCAGACTGCAAGTCAAAATTTATTACACTTTTTAACAATTACTTGGCGGAGGGCATCTTCTTGTTTTCTCCACTTACGCACCATGGATTCATTAATGTTGAATTCTCTTGCAGCTGCCCTATTTCCATGCTCTACTGCATAACTTATAGCTTTAAGCTTGAAACCTGCATCATAAGCATGTCTCTTAACAGGAGGCATTTTTTGGGGTAGTGGGTATAGTTAACGCTAAAGCACAGATATATTGCAAGGATCCTGCGCACAGAGCTGTAAGTATCACTCAGTGTGGCTCCTGACTACGGTGGCCGTAATGCTCAATCCATTTATGGATACTGTAAAAACCCAAGTGAAGAATAAATTCATAGGCGCACGGGGGGGAGGAGCATGGTGTGTGCTGTGGTATGCCGCCGCCGACCCCTGCCGCCCACGATAGAGGTAAAGGATCCTGTATGAACCCCTCTCTTTACTGTCGGGTTCATATATAAGGCGCACCGGATTATAAGGCGCACTTTCTATTTCTGAGAAATTCTCAGCATTTTATGTGCGCCTTATAGTCCGGAAAATACAGGTAAGTAAAAAAAAAATACATGAGCTATGGGGCACACTAAAAAAACCTGGACTTTGTTAATCCCATAGCTGCTGAAATATGTGTACAGGCATCTGCATTAAACCAGCATTTATATACAGTGATGCTTTCCTCTGTCCTCTTCTAGATGTGGACGAGTGTATGTCAAACAATGGCGGCTGCCAGCAAACGTGTGTTAACACCATGGGCAGTTACGAATGTCGCTGTAAAAATGGTTTCTTTTTAAGTGACAATCAGCACACATGTATACATCGCTCTGAAGGTGAGTAAAAATGATATATATATTTTTTTAATTCGTACAGATGTCACCTATGTACATACTGTTTACTCCTACCCGTATGAACAAAAATATAACTAATATAATACTGCCCCCTATGTACAGGAATATAACTACTATAATACTGCTCCTATATACAAGAATATAACTACCATAATACTGCCCCTATATACAAGAATATAACTACTATAATACTGCCCCTATATACAAGAATATAACTACTATAATACTGCCCCCTATATACAAGAATATAACTACTATAATACTGCCCCCTATATACAAGAATATAACTACTATAATACTCCCTCTATATACAAGAATATAACTACTATAATACTGCCCCTATATACAAGAATATAACTACTATAATACTGCCCCCTATATACAAGAATATAACTACTATAATACTGCCCCCTATATACAAGAATATAACTACTATAATACTGCCCCCTATGTACAAGAATATAACTACTATAATACTGCCCCCTATATACAAGAATATAACTACTATAATACTGTCCCCTATATACAAGAATATAACTACTATAATACTGCCCCCTATGTACAAGAATATAACTACTATAATACTGCTCCTATATTCAAGAATATAACTACTATAATACTGCCCCCTATATACAAGAATATAACTACTATAATACTGCCCCCTATATACAAGAATATAACTACTATAATACTGCTCCTATATACAAGAATATACCAACTATAATACTGCCCCTATATACAAGAATATAACTACTATAATACTACCCTTATATACAAGAATATAACTACTATAATACTGCCCCTATATACAAGAATATAACTACTATAATACTGCCCCCTATATACAAGAATATAACTACTATAATACTGCTCCTATATACAAGAATATAATTACTATAATACTGCCCCTATATACAAGAATATAACTACTATAATACTGCCCCCTATATACAAGAATATAACTACTATAATACTGCTCCTATATTCAAGAATATAACTACTATAATACTGCCTCCTATATACAAGAATATAACACTATAATACTGCTCCTATATACAAGAATATAACTACTATAATACTGCCCCTATATACAAGAATATAACTACTATAATACTGCCTCCTATATACAAGAACATAACTACTATAATACTGCCTATATACAGGAATATAACTACTATAATACTGCCCCCTATATACAAGAATATAACTACTATAATACTGCCCCTATATACAAGAATATAACTACTATAATACTGCTCCTATATACAAGAATATAACTACTATAATACTGTTCCTATATACAAGAATATAACTACTATAATACTGCCCCTATATACAAGAATATAACTACTATAATACTGCTCCTATATACAAGAATATAACTACTATAATACTGCCCCTATATACAAGAATATAACTACTATAATACTGCCCCTATATACAAGAATATAACTACTATAATACTGCCCCCTATATACAAGAATATAACTACAATAATACTGCCCCCTATATACAAGAATATAAATACTATAATACTGCTCCACTATATACAAGAATATAACTACTATAATACTGCCTCTATATACAAGAATATAACTACTATAATACTGCCCCTATATACAAGAATATAACTACTATAATACTGCCCCTATATACAAGAATATAACTACTATACTACTGCCTCTATATACAAGAATATAACTACTATAATACTGCCCCTATATACAAGAATATAACTACTATAATACTGCTCCTATATACAAGAATATAACTACTATAATACTGCTCCCTATATACAAGAATATAACTACTATAATACTGCTCCCTATATACAAGAATATAACTACTATAATACTGCCCCTATATACAAGAATATAACTACTAGAATACTGCTCCAATATACAAGAATATAACTACTATAATACTGCCCCCTATGTACAAGAATATAACTACTATAATACTGCCCCCTATATACAAGAATATAACTACTATAATACTGTCCCTATATACAAGAATATAACTACTATAATACTGCCCCCTATATACAAGAATATAACTACTATAATACTGCCCCCTATATACAAGAATATAACTACTATAATACTGCTCCTATATACAAGAATATAACTACTATAATACTGCCCCTATATACAAGAATATAACTACTATAATACTGCCCCCTATATACAAGAATATAACTACTATAATACTGCCCCCTATATACAAGAATATAACTACTATAATACTGCTCCTATATACAAGAATATAACTACTATAAGGGCATGACCACACATGGCGGAATTCCTCCGCAACTGTCCGCATCGATGCCGCACAGAATCTGCGTTGCAGATTCTGCAGCGGATCTGCACAAAATGTGCAGTACATTGATGCGGACTAGCTGCTGCAGACTGCGGGAAAAGTGCTTCCCTTCTCCCTATCAGTGCAGGATAGAGAGAAGGGACAGCACTTTCCCTAGTGAAAGTAAACGATTTTCATACTTACCGGCCGTTGTCTTGGTGACGCGTCCCTCTTTCGGCATCCAGCCCGACCTCCCTGGATGACGCGCCAGTCCATGTGACCGCTGCAGCCTGTGCTTGGCCTGTGATTGGCTGCAGCCGTCACTTACACTGAAACGTCATCCTGGGAGGCCGGACTGGAGACAGACGCAGGGAGTTCTCGGTAAGTATGAACTTATATGTTTTTTTACAGATACATGTATATTGGGATCGGTAGTCACTGTCCCGGGTGCAGAAACAGTTACTGCCGATCGCTTAACTCTTTCAGCACCCTGGACAGTGACTATTTACAGACGTCTCCTAGCAACGCTCCCGTCATTACGGGAGCCCCATTGACTTCCTCAGTCTGGCTGTAGACCTAGAAATACATAGGTCCAGCCAGAATGAAGAAATGTCAAGTTAAAAAAGCAAGACGCATCCGCAGCACACATGACATGTGCATGACAGCTGCGGACTTCATTGCGGAACTTTGAATCTCCATTGAAGTCAATGGAGAAATTCCGCCATGAGTCCGCCACTGCTCCGCAACAGACAGAGCATGCTGCGGACACCAAATTCCGCTCCGCAGCCTATGCTCCGCAGCGGAATTGTACGCATCGTGTAAACGAACACTGCTAAATTAAAGTGAAAGTCAATGGAGAAACGGCTCCGCTGCGGATTAACGCTGCGGAGTGTCCGCAGCGGAATTTAAGTGGAATTCCGCCATGTGTGAACCCGCCCTAATACTGCCCCCTATATACAAGAATATAACTACTATAATACTGCCCCCTATATACAAGAATATAACTACTATAATACTGCCCCTATATACAAGAATATAACTACTATAATACTGCTCCCTATATACAAGAATATAACTACTATAATACTGCCCCCTATATACAAGAATATAACTACTATAATACTGCTCCTATATACAAGAATATAACTACTATAATACTGCCCCTATATACAAGAATATAACTACTATAATACTGCTCCCTATATACAAGAATATAACTACTATAATACTGCTCCTATATACAAGAATATAACTACTATAATACTGCCTCCTATATACAAGAATATAACTACTATAATACTGCCCCCTATATACAAGAATATAACTACTATAATACTGCTCCCTATATACAAGAATATAACTACTATAATACTGCTCCCTATATACAAGAATATAACTACTATAATACTGCTCCCTATATACAAGAATATAACTACTATAATACTGCCCCCTATATACAAGAATATAACTACTATAATACTGCCCCTATATACAAGAATATAACTACTATAATCCTGCTCCTATATACAAGAATATAACTACTATAATACTGCCCCTATATACAAGAATATAACTACTATAATACTGCCCCCTATATACAAGAATATAACTACTATAATACTGCCCCCTATATACAAGAATATAACTACTATAATACTGCTCCTATATACAAGAATATAACTACTATAATACTGCCCCCTATATACAAGAATATAACTACTATAATACTGCTCCCTATATACAAGAATATAACTACTATAATACTACTCCTATATACAAGAATATAACTACTATAATACTGCCCCTATATACAAGAATATAACTACTATAATACTGCCCCCTATATACAAGAATATAACTACTATAATACTGCCCCCTATATACAAGAATATAACTACTATAATACTGCTCCTATATACAAGAATATAACTACTATAATACTGCCCCCTATATACAAGAATATAACTACTATAATACTGCTCCTATATACAAGAATATAACTACTATAATACTGCCCCCTATATACAAGAATATAACTACTATAATACTGCTCCCTATATACAAGAATATAACTACTATAATACTGCTCCCTATATACAAGAATATAACTACTATAATACTGCCCCCTATATACAAGAATATAACTACTATAATACTGCCCCCCTATATACAAGAATATAACTACTATAATACTGCCCCCTATATACAAGAATATAACTACTATAATACTGCCCCCTATATACAAGAATATAACTACTATAATACTGCTCCCTATATACAAGAATATAACTACTATAATACTGCCCCCCTATATACAAGAATATAACTACTATAATACTGCCCCCTATATACAAGAATATAACTACTATAATACTGCCCCCTATATACAAGAATATAACTACTATAATACTGCCCCCTATATACAAGAATATAACTACTATAATACTGCCCCCTATATACAAGAATATAACTACTATAATACTGCCCCTATATACAAGAATATAACTACTATAATACTGCTCCTATATACAAGAATATAACTACTATAAGGGCGGGTTCACACATGGCGGAATTTCACTTAAATTCCGCTGCGGACACTCCGCAGCGTTATTCCGCAGCGGAGCCGTTTCTCCATTGACTTTCACTTTAATTTAGCAGTGTTCGTTTACACGATGCGTACAATTCCGCTGCGGAGCAGAGGCTGCGGAGCGGAATTTGGTGTCCGCAGCATGCTCTGTCTGTTGCGGAGCAGTGGCGGACTCATGGCGGAATTTCTCCATTGACTTCAATGGAGATTCAAAGTTCCGCAATGAAGTCCGCAGCTGTCATGCACATGTCATGTGTGCTGCGGATGCGTCTTGCTTTTTTAACTTGACATTTCTTCATTCTGGCTGGACCTATGTATTTCTAGGTCTACAGCCAGACTGAGGAAGTCAATGGGGCTCCCGTAATGACGGGAGCGTTGCTAGGAGACGTCAGTAAATAGTCACTGTCCAGGGTGCTGAAAGAGTTAAGCGATCGGCAGTAACTGTTTCTGCACACGGGACAGTGACTACCGATCCCAATATACATGTATCTGTAAAAAAAAATGAAGTTCGTACTTACCGAGAACTCCCTGTTTCTGTCTCCAGTCCGGCCTCCCAGGATGACGTTTCAGTGTAAGTGACGGCTGCAGCCAATCACAGGCCAAGCACAGGCTGCAGCGGTCACATGGACTGGCGCGTCATCCAGGGAGGTCGGGCTGGATGCCGAAGGAGGGACGCGTCATAAAGACAACGGGCGGTAAGTATGAATTTCTTTTACTATCACTAGGGAAAGTGCTGTCCCTTCTCTCTATCCTGCACTGATAGGGAGAAGGGAAGCACTTTTCCCGCAGTCCGCAGCAGCTAGTCCGCATCAATTTTCTGCACATTTTGTGCAGATCCGCAGCCGTAATCCGCAACCCGGATTAGGTGCGGCATTGATGCGGACAGTTGCGGAGGAATTCCGCCATGTGTGGTCATGCCCTTATACTGCTCCTATATACAAGAATATAACTACTATAATACTGCCCCCTATATACAAGAATATAACTACTATAATACTGCCCCCTATATACAAGAATATAACTACTATAATACTGCCCCCTGTATACAAGAATATAACTACTATAATACTGCCCCTATATACAAGAATATAACTACTATAATACTGCCCCTATATACAAGAATATAACTACTATAATACTGCTCCCTATATACAAGAATATAACTACTATAATACTGCCCCCTATATACAAGAATATAACTACTATAATACTGCTCCTATATACAAGAATATAACTACTATAATACTGCCCCTATATACAAGAATATAACTACTATAATACTGCTCCCTATATACAAGAATATAACTACTATAATACTGCTCCTATATACAAGAATATAACTACTATAATACTGCCCCCTATATACAAGAATATAACTACTATAATACTACTCCTATATACAAGAATATAACTACTATAATACTGCCCCTATATACAAGAATATAACTACTATAATACTGCCCCCTATATACAAGAATATAACTACTATAATACTGCCCCCTATATACAAGAATATAACTACTATAATACTGCTCCTATATACAAGAATATAACTACTATAATACTGCCCCCTATATACAAGAATATAACTACTATAATACTGCTCCTATATACAAGAATATAACTACTATAATACTGCCCCCTATATACAAGAATATAACTACTATAATACTGCCCCCTATATACAAGAATATAACTACTATAATACTGCCCCCCTATATACAAGAATATAACTACTATAATACTGCCCCCTATATACAAGAATATAACTACTATAATACTGCCCCCTATATACAAGAATATAACTACTATAATACTGCTCCCTATATACAAGAATATAACTACTATAATACTGCCCCCTATATACAAGAATATAACTACTATAATACTGCCCCCTATATACAAGAATATAACTACTATAATACTGCCCCCTATATACAAGAATATAACTACTATAATACTGCCCCTATATACAAGAATATAACTACTATAATACTGCTCCTATATACAAGAATATAACTACTATAATACTACTCCTATATACAAGAATATAACTACTATAATACTGCCCCCTATATACAAGAATATAACTACTATAATACTGCCCCCTATATACAAGAATATAACTACTATAATACTGCCCCTATATACAAGAATATAACTACTATAATACTGCCCCTATATACAAGAATATAACTACTATAATACTGCCCCTATATACAAGAATATAACTACTATAATACTGCCCCTATATACAAGAATATAACGACTATAATACTGCTCCTATATACAAGAATATAACTACTATAATACTGTCCCTATATACAAGAATATAACCACTATAATACTGCCCCTATATACAAGAATATAACTACTATAATACTGCTCCTATATACAAGAATATAACTACTATAATACTGCCCCTATATACAAGAATATAACGACTATAATACTGCTCCTATATACAAGAATATAACTACTATAATACTGTCCCTATATACAAGAATATAACCACTATAATACTGCCCCTATATACAAGAATATAACTACTATAATACTGCTCCTATATACAAGAATATAACTACTATAATACTGCCCCCTATATACAAGAATATAACTACTATAATACTGCCCCTATATACAAGAATATAACTACTATAATACTGCCTCCTATATACAAGAATATAACTACTATAATACTGCCCCCTATATACAAGAATATAACTACTATAATACTGCCCCCTATATACAAGAATATAACTACTATAATACTGCTCCTATATACAAGAATATAACTACTATAATACTGCCCCTATATACAAGAATATAACTACTATAATACTGCTCCTATATACAAGAATATAACTACTATAATACTGCCCCCTATATACAAGAATATAACTACTATAATACTGCCCCCTATATACAAGAATATAACTACTATAATACTGCTCCTATATACAAGAATATAACTACTATAATACTGCCCCTATATACAAGAATATAACTACTATAATACTGCTCCTATATACAAGAATATAACTACTATAATACTGCCCCCTATATACAAGAATATAACTACTATAATACTGCCCCCTATATACAAGAATATAACTACTATAATACTGCTCCTATATACAAGAATATAACTACTATAATACTGCTCCTATATACAAGAATATAACTACTATAATACTGCTCTCTATATACAAGAATATAACCACTATAATACTGCCCCCTATATACAAGAATATAACTACTATAATACTGCCCCCTATATACAAGAATATAACTACTATAATATTGCCCCTATATACAAGAATATAACTGCTATAATACTGCTCCTGTATACAAGAATATAACTACTATAATACTGCTCCTATATACAAGAATATAACTACTATAATACTGCTCCTATATACAAGAATATAACTACTATAATACTGCTCCTATATACAAGAATATAACTACTATAATACTGCCCCTATATACAAGAATATAACTACTATAATACTGCTCCTATATACAAGAATATAACTACTATAATACTGCTCCTATATACAAGAATATAACTACTATAATACTGCTCCTATATACAAGAATATAACTACTATAATACTGCCCCTATATACAAGAATATAACTACTATAATACTGCCCCTATATACAAGAATATAACTACTATAATACTGCCCCCTATATACAAGAATATAACTACTATAATATTGCCCCTATATACAAGAATATAACTGCTATAATACTGCTCCTGTATACAAGAATATAACTACTATAATACTGCTCCTATATACAAGAATATAACTACTATAATACTGCTCCTATATACAAGAATATAACTACTATAATACTGCTCCTATATACAAGAATATAACTACTATAATACTGCCCCTATATACAAGAATATAACTACTATAATACTGCTCCTATATACAAGAATATAACTACTATAATACTGCTCCTATATACAAGAATATAACTACTATAATACTGCTCCTATATACAAGAATATAACTACTATAATACTGCCCCTATATACAAGAATATAACTACTATAATACTGCCCCTATATACAAGAATATAACTACTATTAGGGTATGTGCACACGAGAAGTGCCTTTTACGTCTGAAATGACAGACTGTTTTCAGGAGAAAACAGCTGCCTCGTTTCAGACGTAATTGCTCCTCCTCGCATTTTGCGAGGCTTCTCTGACAGCCGTAAATTTTGAGCTGTGCTTCATTGAGTTCAATGAAGTACAGCATATAATGTATATAAGTGTCCCGCATATAATGTATATAAGTGTCCCGCATATAATGTATATAAGTGTCCCGCATATAATGTATATAAGTGTCCCGCATATAATGTATATAAGTGTCCCGCATATAATGTATATAAGTGTCCCGCATATAATGTATATAAGTGTCCCGCATATAATGTATATAAGTGTCCCGCATATAATGTATATAAGTGTCCCACATATAATGTATATAAGTGTCCCGCATATAATGTATAGAAGTGTCCTGCATATAATGTATAGAAGTGTCCCGCATATAATGTATAGAAGTGTCCCGCATATAATGTATAGAAGTGTCCCGCATATACTGTATATAAGCGTCCCGCATATAATGTATATAAGCGTCCCGCATATAATGTATATAAGCGTCCGGCATATAATGTATATAAGCGTCCGGCATATAATGTATATAAGTGTCCTGCATATAATGTATATAAGTGTCCTGCATATAATGTATATAAGTGTCCTGCATATAATGTATATAAGTGTCCCGCATATAATGTATATAAGTGTCCTGCATATAATGTATATAAGTGTCCGGCATATAATGTATATAAGTGTCCGGCATATAATGTATATAAGTGTCCGGCATATAATGTATAGAAGTGTCCCGCATATAATGTATATAAGTGTCCTGCATATAATGTATATAAGTGTCCCGCATATAATGTATATAAGTGTCCCGCATATAATGTATATAAGTGCCCCGCATATAATGTATATAAGTGCCCCGCATATAATGTATATAAGTGTCCCGCATATAATGTATATAAGTGTCCCGCATATAATGTATAGAAGTGTCCCGCATATAATGTATAGAAGTGTCCCGCATATAATGTATAGAAGTGTCCCGCATATAATGTATATAAGTGTCCCGCATATAATGTATATAAGTGTCCCGCATATAATGTATATAAGTGTCCCGCATATAATGTATATAAGTGTCCCGCATATAATGTATATAAGTGTCCCGCATATAATGTATATAAGTGTCCGGCATATAATGTATAGAAGTGTCCCGCATATAATGTATATAAGTGTCCCGCATATAATGTATATAAGTGTCCCGCATATAATGTATATAAGTGTCCCGCATATAATGTATATAAGTGTCCCGCATATAAGTGTCCCGCATATAATGTATAGAAGTGTCCCGCATATAATGTATAGAAGTGTCCCGCATATAATGTATAGAAGTGTCCCGCATATAATGTATAGAAGTGTCCGGCATATAATGTATATAAGTGTCCGGCATATAATGTATAGAAGTGTCCGGCATATAATGTATATAAGTGTCCGGCATATAATGTATATAAGTGTCCGGCATATAATGTATATAAGTGTCCGGCATATAATGTATAGAAGTGTCCTGCATATAATGTATAGAAGTGCCCCGCATATAATGTATAGAAGTGTCCCGCATATAATGTATAGAAGTGTCCCGCATATAATGTATAGAAGTGTCCCGCATATAATGTATAGAAGTGTCCCGCATATAATGTATAGAAGTGTCCCGCATATAATGTATAGAAGTGTCCCGCATATAATGTATAGAAGTGTCCCGCATATTATGTATATAAGTGTCCCGCATATAATGTATATAAGTGTCCCGCATATAATGTATAGAAGTGTCCCGCATATAATGTATATAAGTGTCCCGCATATAATGTATATAAGTGTCCCGCATATAATGTATATAAGTGTCCCGCATATAATGTATATAAGTGTCCCGCATATAATGTATATAAGTGTCCCGCATATAATGTATATAAGTGTCCCGCATATAATGTATATAAGTGTCCCGCATATAATGTATATAAGTGTCCCGCATATAATGTATATAAGTGTCCCGCATATAATGTATATAAGTGTCCCGCATATAATGTATATAAGTGTCCCGCATATAATGTATATAAGTGTCCCGCATATAACGTATATAAGTGTCCCGCATATAACGTATATAAGTGTCCCGCATATAACGTATATAAGTGTCCCGCATATAACGTATATAAGTGTCCCGCATATAACGTATATAAGTGTCCCGCATATAACGTATATAAGTGTCCCGCATATAACGTATATAAGTGTCCCGCATATAACGTATATAAGTGTCCCGCATATAACGTATATAAGTGTCCCGCATATAATGTATATAAGTGTCCCGCATATAATGTATATAAGTGTCCCGCATATAACGTATATAAGTGTCCCGCATATAATGTATATAAGTGTCCCGCATATAATGTATATAAGTGTCCCGCATATAATGTATATAAGTGTCCCGCATATAATGTATATAAGTGTCCCGCATATAATGTATATAAGTGTCCCGCATATAATGTATATAAGTGTCCGGCATATAATGTATATAAGTGTCCCGCATATAATGTATAGAAGTGTCCCGCATATAATGTATATAAGTGTCCCGCATATAATGTATAGAAGTGTCCCGAATATAATGTATATAAGTGTCCTGCATATAATGTATATAAGTGTCCTGCACTTCTTTGCCGAGGCAGTCCATTTACGGGTCGTCGTTTGACAGCTGTCAAACGATGACGCGTAAATGACAGGTCGTCTGCACAGTTCATCGGCAAACCCATTCAAATGAATGGTTAGATGTTTGCCGACGTATTGTAGCCGTATTTTCAGACGTAAAACGAGGCATAATACACATAGTTTACATCTGAAAATAGGTCGTGTGAACCCAGCCTCAATGTGAATCTCTTCGTATTCTCGCAGCTGATATTTAGTGTTGTGTATAACGGATGGGTCCAGTTCAGTCTCCATGTGAATCAGGCATTGGGGGGACACAGAGCGATCATCCCGCTGCTGCACTTTTCATCTATGATCTGTTTTATGTGTGTTCATTGAACTTTGTCGCTACCTGCCATAGAGGGGCCCCTGTCCCTGGCGACTGAATGCACCCGGAGAAAATGACTTTTGTTAAATGAAAAGAAAAACGAAACGGTGAATTCCTTCAGTTAGTTGCCGCTTGTCAGCGCAGAAATGTCACAGGGGACAGCGGCATTTATACGACTAATTTGTGTCCCTGGAGCGGTGATTGACAGCAGGACGGTCCCGGCTCTTTCATGTCCTGCACATTTGCTGGGATCGAGGAATCTTTGTTTTGTGTAAAGTTCTCACTGTGGGAAAAAAAGGATCAAAAAGCCATCTGGGCGGAATAATGGTAATAGGGCCCACGTCAGCTCCTTTGTTGACTGAAGCCCCTATAATAAGGGAGTAGGATGCTCTCCGGAGCCGTAATGTCAAAGGCAACGCATTCAGCCTAAGTGACTAATTGAGATGTGATTGAAATTCACGCACCCTCTTCACACCGTGCACTTCTTTAAACTCCTTAAGTGATTATGTGGCCCCCTCCCCTGCACACAGCGAGGTCCTGGGCAATGATATTCACAAGCTGTGATGCGTTCATTTGCTATAGGCTATTTACATAGTGCGTCTAAAAAGTATTCACACCCCTGGACTTAAAGGATTCTGAAATAAATGCATAAGTCAAGTCCCTGTCGTCGTCGCCCCCCACCCTGTCAGCATTGAGCGCTGACGCCTTTGGCAGCTATTACAATCTTGAGTCTGTATGGAAAAGTGTCTGTAAGGCTCTGTTCACACGCAGTGACCAAAAACGTCCGAAAATACGGAGCTGTTTTTAGGCGTGTTTTACGGCCGTTATTGGAGCTGTTTTTCAATGGAGTCAATGAAAAACGTCTCCAAAAACATCCCAAGAAGTGACATGCACTTTTTCGCAGGCGTCTTTTTACGATCCGTATTTTGACAGCGACGCGTAAAATTAAGGCTCGTGGGAACAGAACACCGTAAAACCCATTGAAAGCAATGGGCAGATGTTTGTAGGCGTATTAGGTGCATTTTTTCCGGCGTAAAACGCCCGGATTACATCTTAAAACACTGCGTGTGAACATACCCTTAACGTTGCGCATCTAGATTTTCCCCCCGATTCTTCATGCTTGTAAATCTGGTTACGCGCTCTCGAGTTTAATGGGGACTGTGGATTGAGTTCTGGCCGTTAACGTTGTTGTGTAGCGCTGGCTTTATAATTGCGGGTAGTTGTTTTGCTGGGTAAGAGATGTTCTCTTCAGTCGCAGTTCTCTTGCAGGCTGCAGCAGGTTTTCTTCTAGGATTTCATCATATTTTTCTCCATTCGTTTTTCCCTCTACCTTCAGCAGTTTAGGGCCAGCTGCTGAGAGGTCGACCTACAGCGCCACCATCAGGATTTATAGTGGAGGTTGTATTTTGGGTGGTGAGGTAGGATGCAGCTCACATTCTCTAGCTTACGTTTATCTATAGGATCCAGGAGCACAAGGTTTCCGGTCTATCTAAATGATAAAGTGTAGGGATGCACCGCTGCCGTCTGGGCACGGATGCAGGAATCGTCCCGTCATAACATCACTGTAGAAATGTTTTCTTATCTCTGCCGATGACGACAATTATTTTTCATCCGGGTCTGAACATTCGTGCAGTAGCGATGGCCATTCATGTAGGTAATGAGATCATGGGGGGAGCAACTGGATCATTGCCCCCTAAGAGCAGACACATCTGGTGATTCTTATCATTCACTGTTCTGAGGGGAGAGCTTTTGTCTCCAGGATGCTGCTTATTCTCTATCTCATAATCCGTTATTTCTGTCGTTTCCCATGTTTTGCTGCTTTCCTCTATATTTTCATTCCGATCATTCAATGAAAACCCAACACAAGTAAATAGTGTGAAACAACTCCACCCTCTGGGATACAAAGTACTGTGCTGCTCTGCGGGTGTATCTAATCCTATCATGTGTGATACTGTCTGCTGCTCTGCAGGTGTATCTAATCCTATCATGTGTGATACTGTCTGCTGCTCTGCAGGTGTATCTAATCCTATCATGTGTGATACTGTCTGCTGCTCTGCAGGTATATCTAATCCTATCATGTGTGATACTGTCTGCTGCTCTGCAGGTGTATCTAATCCTATCATGTGTGATATTGTCTGCTGCTCTGCAGGTGTATCTAATCCTATCATGTGTGATACTGTCTGCTGCTCTGCAGGTGTATCTAATCCTATCATGTGTGATACTGTCTGTTGCTCTGCAGGTGTATCTAATCCTATCATGTGTGATACTGTCTGCTGCTCTGCAGGTGTATCTAATCCTATCATGTGTGATACTGTCTGCTGCTCCGCAGGTGTATCTAATCCTATCATGTGTGATACTGTCTGCTGCTCCGCAGGTGTATCTAATCCTATCATATGTGATACTGTCTGCTGAGCTGTGTATCTAATCCTATCATGTGTGATACTGTCTGCTGAGCTGTGTATCTAATCCTATCATGTGTGATACTGTCTGTTGCTCTGCAGGTGTATCTAATCCTATCATGTGTGATACTGTCTGCTGCTCTGCAGGTGTATCTAATCCTATCATGTGTGATACTGTCTGCTGCTCTGCAGGTGTATCTAATCCTATCATGTGTGATACTGTCTGCTGCTCTGCAGGTGTATCTAATCCTATCATGTGTGATACTGTCTGCTGCTCTGCAGGTGTATCTAATCCTATCATGTGTGATACTGTCTGCTGAGCTGTGTATCTAATCCTATCATGTGTGATACTGTCTGCTGAGCTGTGTATCTAATCCTATCATGTGTGATACTGTCTGCTGGAACCCTGTATCTAATCCTATCATGTGTGATACTGTCTGTTGCTCTGCAGGTGTATCTAATCCTATCATGTGTGATACTGTCTGCTGCTCTGCAGGTGTATCTAATCCTATCATGTGTGATACTGTCTGCTGCTCTGCAGGTGTATCTAATCCTATCATGTGTGATACTGTCTGCTGCTCTGCAGGTGTATCTAATCCTATCATGTGTGATACTGTCTACTGCTCTGCAGGTGTATCTAATCCTATCATGTGTGATACTGTCTGCTGAGCTGTGTATCTAATCCTATCATGTGTGATACTGTCTGCTGAGCTGTGTATCTAATCCTATCATGTGTGATACTGTCTGCTGAGCTGTGTATCTAATCCTATCATGTGTGATACTGTCTGCTGGAACCCTGTATCTAATCCTATCATGTGTGATACTGTCTGTTGCTCTGCAGGTGTATCTAATCCTATCATGTGTGATACTGTCTGCTGCTCTGCAGGTGTATCTAATCCTATCATGTGTGATACTGTCTGCTGCTCTGCAGGTGTATCTAATCCTATCATGTGTGATACTGTCTGCTGCTCTGCAGGTGTATCTAATCCTATCATGTGTGATACTGTCTACTGCTCTGCAGGTGTATCTAATCCTATCATGTGTGATACTGTCTGCTGAGCTGTGTATCTAATCCTATCATGTGTGATACTGTCTGCTGGAACCCTGTATCTAATCCTATCATGTGTGATACTGTCTGCTGCTCTGCAGGTGTATCTAATCCTATCATGTGTGATACTGTCTGCTGAGCTGTGTATCTAATCCTATCATGTGTGATACTGTCTGCTGGAACCCTGTATCTAATCCTATCATGTGTGATACTGTCTGCTGCTCTGCAGGTGTATCTAATCCTATCATGTGTGATACTGTCTGCTGAGCTGTGTATCTAATCCTATCATGTGTGATACTGTCTGCTGAGCTGTGTATCTAATCCTATCATGTGTGATACTGTCTGCTGGAACCCTGTATCTAATCCTATCATGTGTGATACTGTCTGTTGCTCTGCAGGTGTATCTAATCCTATCATGTGTGATACTGTCTGCTGCTCTGCAGGTGTATCTAATCCTATCATGTGTGATACTGTCTGCTGCTCTGCAGGTGTATCTAATCCTATCATGTGTGATACTGTCTGCTGAGCTGTGTATCTAATCCTATCATGTGTGATACTGTCTGCTGAGCTGTGTATCTAATCCTATCATGTGTGATACTGTCTGCTGGAACCCTGTATCTAATCCTATCATGTGTGATACTGTCTGTTGCTCTGCAGGTGTATCTAATCCTATCATGTGTGATACTGTCTGCTGCTCTGCAGGTGTATCTAATCCTATCATGTGTGATACTGTCTGCTGCTCTGCAGGTGTATCTAATCCTATCATGTGTGATACTGTCTGCTGCTCTGCAGGTGTATCTAATCCTATCATGTGTGATACTGTCTGCTGCTCTGCAGGTGTATCTAATCCTATCATGTGTGATACTGTCTGCTGAGCTGTGTATCTAATCCTATCATGTGTGATACTGTCTGCTGAGCTGTGTATCTAATCCTATCATGTGTGATACTGTCTGCTGGAACCCTGTATCTAATCCTATCATGTGTGATACTGTCTGTTGCTCTGCAGGTGTATCTAATCCTATCATGTGTGATACTGTCTGCTGCTCTGCAGGTGTATCTAATCCTATCATGTGTGATACTGTCTGCTGCTCTGCAGGTGTATCTAATCCTATCATGTGTGATACTGTCTGCTGCTCTGCAGGTGTATCTAATCCTATCATGTGTGATACTGTCTACTGCTCTGCAGGTGTATCTAATCCTATCATGTGTGATACTGTCTGCTGAGCTGTGTATCTAATCCTATCATGTGTGATACTGTCTGCTGGAACCCTGTATCTAATCCTATCATGTGTGATACTGTCTGCTGCTCTGCAGGTGTATCTAATCCTATCATGTGTGATACTGTCTGCTGCTCCGCAGTTGTATCTAATCCTATCATATGTGATACTGTCTGCTGAGCTGTGTATCTAATCCTATCATGTGTGATACTGTCTACTGGACCCCTGTATCTAATCCTATCATGTGTGATACTGTCTGCTGGAACCCTGTATCTAATCCTATCATGTGTGATACTGTCTGCTGCTCTGCAGGTGTATCTAATCCTATCATGTGTGATACTGTCTGCTGCCCTGCAGGTGTATCTAATCCTATCATGTGTGATACTGTCTGCTGCTCTGCAGGTGTATCTAATCCTATCATGTGTGATATTGTCTGCTGCTCTGCAGGTGTATCTAATCCTATCATGTGTGATACTGTCTGCTGCTCTGCAGGTGTATCTAATCCTATCATGTGTGATACTGTCTGCTGCTCCGCAGGTGTATCTAATCCTATCATGTGTGATACTGTCTGCTGCTCCGCAGGTGTATCTAATCCTATCATGTGTGATACTGTCTGCTGAGCTGTGTATCTAATCCTATCATGTGTGATACTGTCTGCTGAGCTGTGTATCTAGTCCTATCATGTGTGATACTGTCTACTGGACCCCTGTATCTAATCCTATCATGTGTGATACTGTCTGCTTAGTTGTGTACCTAATCCTGTCACATGTGATACTGTCTGCTAAGCTGCGGTATCTAATCCTAACATGTGATACTGTCTCTTGAGCTGGCGTATCTAATCCTATCATGTTTGATACTTGTGCAGCTGATTTGGAGTATCTAAGCTTGAGGTGCTGCGTAGACGACCTCTTTATTAGTCTCTTGTATACAGTAAGTGTAACGCTCGGCGGACTCGTTGGTTTGGCTCGTGACTTGGTGACCGGTGTAGAATAAATATTGGTGGTTCAGTTCTGGCTATATAATGGGGGGGCAGGAAACAGACGCGAGTCATGATGGGGGTCATGATGGGGGTGTAAGGCCATGATTGGAGTGTGGCGTGTAATCGCACGCGTCGTTGAGCTATATTACCCTGGCGACTTGGCTTGGATACTGTTACAACCTCAGACAAGAGGGCGGCACAGCGACGAAAAGCATCGGAATTGGGGGCAATTTGTTGCAGAGCCGTCAGAGGTCGCCCGGTGGATGATTACACGGGCACATTAGGGTAATTTAAAGGCTTAGATTGAGACAAATGGACTGTGCTCAATCAGTGGAGGAAATGGCGCAGGTGCTGGGGGTCCAGGGCCACATCCACACTGCGCAGCGTAGAAGAAACCGCACGCCCGGATTTTTCTGTCATCGTTTTTCTCATTAATTGACAGGGTTTTCAGAGTTTAAAAAATAAAATGTCATTGAATTTTAAAATTAAGATTCATGTTCGCACGTGACGTCGCTCTCCAGGTCCCCGTCGCTCTCCAGATCCCCGTCGCTCTCCAGGTCCCCGCCGCTCCCGTTTGCTGCACTATGTTGTGATTTGTCAGTTACTGCCCTCCATAGTGATGTCATCATGGATGACATGTCAGCGTGGCGAGCTGTCTTGCTGGCGGGCAGCGTTCATGCGGACTCTCCGCCACTGTCCGGTGCAGTTATGGGAGGGGGAACGTGGCCTAAACGGGTATTGTATAATTGTATAGGGAAATGTTCTGCAACTTTCAAGTAGACTTTGTGTTTCAATTCCTCAAGTATTAATTATTTACATCCAGAGGCTTAAACCCCTTCCTGGCCTAGTCCTGCTCACACAGGCGGAGGGTTCGCAAAACCGAAAATGTTCACTGACAGCTTGCAGAGATCTAGAAAATGGTGGGGCATTGAAACATAAAGTCTATAAAAAGTTCCGGAACTCTCCTTATACAATGATGAAGCTTTATGTACAGAAGACGGGGCGAGCCCTTTAATTGTAAGCTCCTAGGACTCCCCGTCTCGGTGTTCCCAGGCTCCCCGTCTCCTCTGTCCTATGGTAAATGTTCCAGCCAGTGAACCGTAACCGCTCGCTGGAGACCCCAACCCGGTATTACTCAACTTCTGACCCTGTGATTACCAAGCAGAACAAAAACCCTAACGAAATCCAGAGACTTTGTGAAGCGTTCGCAGGAGCCAGAACCGTTACTTTATAGGCTGTTACAATGACGGCTTCAGTTTCATGGACGGCTTGTTGTTTTCTTTAGCAGCCGCCGAGTGTTTTACACCTGAATTATTCATATACAAGTTGCCGGCGTTTTCCCATGGATTCATTCCCAGCGATCGGAGGCCAATACAAACGTCTGGTCGTCTCCAGGATCTTACTCTGTGGTCGTCCTGGTAATACAGGCAGTCAGATCTGAAAAAAGCGTGCCCGCGGGGTTTAATCGGGAAAGCGGCCATCTTGTAGCAGCGACTTAAATATCAGCGAAGCCGGCCCCGCTTCTCAGGATTTCTAGACGAGCGGGCGGGTCTGTATCGTACAATAAAGGGATCACGTTTCACGCTAGATCTGACGTCTGCACGTAACTCAATGATGACGGACCCGTCTTAACTCCGCGGCCTAGCGCCGATTTCTTCGTATTTTCGGTTACATTTATCCTGGAAGATAAATTGGACCAAAGTTTTAATTTTTGTCTCGGGTTGGTTAAAAAAAAGAAGAAGGCAGTGGACAGTAGAAAATGTATGTTTGTGATTTGCGTACGGCGGTTGAAGGCAGCCATTTTGTCAGATAAAGTGCAGATTTTTTGTGTCATTGTCGATCAGTTCTAATAGAAATTAATATTAGACCGAAATAAAAAAAGAGTTTTCACTCTTTCCTTTAGTGCCGATTCACACGAACGTGAATTGCGTCCGTGCTGGCCGTGTGGTTTTCACACGGCTCGCATGGACCAATAGAAGTCTATGGGGCAGTACAGACAGTCCGTGCTTTTTGCGCAGCGTTTGTCCGCTGCGTAAAAAGCGCGACATGTTCAATATGTCAGCGTTTTTCGCGCATCACGCACCCATTGAAGTCAATGGGTGCGTGAAAACCACGCATGCAGCACAGAAGCACTTCCGTGCAGACTGCCTGTTTCGCGCACCAGCTGTCAAAAGGATGAATGTAAACAGAAAAGCAACGCGTGCTACAAACATCCAAACAGAGTGTCATAATGATGGCGGCTGCGCGAAAATCACGCAGCCGCGCATCATATGCTGCTGACACACGGAGCTGTCAAGTGGCTTTTGCGCAGGCAAAACGTCGCGTGTTTTGCGTGCGCAAAAACGCCACGTTCGTCTGAATCAGCCCTTATGCAGTTGACAGTCTATATCAGACACCATTAGGGAATATTCACACGGCCGTAACCCCCCCGAAAAACGGCTGAATATGCGATGGCCGAACTCCTCCAAACATCTGCCCATTGATTTCAATGGCAAAAACAGCGTTCTGTTTCCACAGGGCGTTGTTAAAAATGGCACGTAGAAACCCCCCGCCCCTCGTAAAAAAGTGCATGTCACTTCTTGAGCCGTTTCATTGGGTCAATAGTAAAACAGCTCCAAAAACGGCCGTAAAAAAACGCTTGATGCTTAAAAAACGACTGAAAATCAGAGACTGTTTTCCCTTGAAAAGCTCCGTATTTTACAGACGTTTTTGTTTGCCGTGTGAACTTCGCCTAAAATATATGATATCTTACAGTCGCCCTAATAACACTGAGCTAGGGGGCGCTCTTTCACTGACTAAACTGCACCCCAATGTTCCAATCTGGGGGGAGGGGCGCTAAAAACTGTTGACATTTGCCCCTCCCTTCTGTGAGTCCTCGTATCCAATCAACAGAAAATATAGTGGTCACATGACACAACGCAGCCTGGACTCTAGAAAATCGCTTCTCGTTCATTATCCGTCTCTTCCATCCGGCCCAGACCGCCATGACGACTTCTCCCGAAGACAGAAGAGTTTTCCGTCCGGACATCTTTGCCCCCTCGCTTCCACCGCCATCCCCACCCACCTATAGCAACACAAATTCAGACTCCAGACTGGACTCCTACATTTTAGACCCTCGACCAGACCCCTAAATTATTTTCAGACCACAGGCCCCTCCATTACTTCAGACCCCAGACCACTCTTTATATGTACCTCTCCGTAGTCCCGGCTTCTCTTCAGCTCTGAGCACCGCCAGGCCCCAGTACAGCGGCGCCCGAAGCTTCAGCGATACCGGGTTACGCAACGAACATTTGCATATTTGACAGGTAATTCAGACGTTGCAGATATCACAGCGGACGCCACAGATTTCAGTTTCTGCGTTGCAAAGGCTGAAATCCGCAGTGAAATTCCGCTTCTTCTCTGCAACGTCATGATCTGCTGCGGAGGGAAAATTCTGCTCCGCAGCCTGAATTTCGCACCGTTATTTCCCGCAACGTCTGAACTAAGTTTCCTAAAAACGTATAGAAACAAATGTAAAAAACGTCTGCTGCAGAATTCCACTGCGATCCCACCATGTCTGAACGTGGCCGCACTGATCGTTATGTATTGGATTAAAATGTATTGGACAAAGAATATGGCGCTGTTTGTTTAGAGGGGTGATCGCCCCTCCTCCAGATCCGCCCCAACATGGCCAATTAGGAGCTTATGCGTGGACATAAACCCTCGGAATGGCGCATTACAGATGATAGAATTTTACGTTTTAGATCCGACATAAATACCGTGCGATTCAGCCAAATTCCAGGCGGGATCCGTGGTTTGGTGTTTCCGAGCTGTGAACTTTACACTCAGATTCTCACTTTGTGTTTTTCAGAAGGCCTGAGCTGCATGAACAAGGAGCACGGATGTGGCGACATCTGCAGGGAGAGCCCGAGAGGAGGCGTAGCGTGCGACTGCAGACCGGGATTTGAGCTCGCAAAGAACCAGCGAGATTGTATCCGTGAGTTTATAAGAAGCGCAGGGACCTGACCTGATCTGTGGTCGGGACAGTCTGGAAAAAAGGGCATGAAGTGTCCTGAAGTCCCATCCGTGAGAACAATCAGCGCGCAAATTCCCCACGGGGGATGGTCAACCATCAGGACCAATGGAAGTCTGTTCTATCATTTATTGGACATGCTTCACATTTGTCTTGCCCGTTTGTACCTGTTATGGTATTTAAAGGGGTCTTCTGTAAATAAGTCCAAACTGTCCAATCACAGGAGAGTGCTTAGGATTAATACAATTATGACAAACCCTCCGCAATGAAAAGTTTCGGTTGTTTGGGTGCAAACAAGTATGTTTTCACTCACTGACAGCAAGCAGAATTTCTACAAATGGTGAGAAGATGAAACACAAAGTACATTGGAAAGTTGCAGAACTTTAAGCTTTATTGACATAAAACATAAAAATTTCCTTTAAATGAAAGTGAAATATAGAATCTATAGGCAATTCCATATGTGACAGTTCTGATCATTCCTCATCTTATATCTCTGCTCTTGGGAAATTCTGCTTTATACTACAGTTCTGTGCTGAAAGAAAGCGCAAATCTTTAGATTTTCTGGATTATCGGATGCCGGATGAAAGGAATTTCACTCTAAGGCTATGTTCACACGGGGTATTTTTCAGGAGGAATATCTGCCTCAAAATTCCGTTTGGAACTTTGAGGCAGATTTTCCTCTCCCTGCACGCCGATTTTCGCGGAGTTTTTCGTGCCGTTTTTCGCCCGCGGCCATTGAGCGCCACGGGCATAAAACAGCGCGAAATACGCTTTCTCTGCCTCCCATTGAAGTCAATGGGAGGTCAGAGGCGGAAGCGCCCGAAGATAGGGCATGTCGCTTCTTTTTCCCGCGAGGCAGTTTTTGCTCGCGGGAAAAAGACGCTGACGCCTCCCATTGAAATCAATGGGAGGCATTTTCAGGCCGTTTTTGCGACGCGGTTTCCGCGTCAAAAAACTCGGCAAAATACCCCGTGTGAACATAGCCTAATAAGACTCCTTGTATTATGTCTCGTCTCTGTTTTAGGGTTTATTACGTTTCTATTTCAATAAACAAATGAGGGAATTTCTGCGCCAAAAAAAAATCAAAACAATAGTAAAGTCTGAGGCGTTCCGCCTGTCGCCCCGCCTGTCGCCCGCCAGCTTCGCTCCGTCACACACACGTCTGCCAGTAATTCATCTGCCCAATCATTTCCCCCTTTTAAGAAAAGTGCTTGTGAAATGGTTGTGTCCAGGGGGAGGGGGCCCTTGTATAAACTGGTGCTGAGGGGCGATCTTCCATCAGTTTGGGGTCAGGGAGGGGGGGGGGGCGGCTCTGGTTTCAGCCCGGCTCTCTGTAGTTAATGGGCAGATCACACAGGAGATGGCACTGAATACGAGGTCTGTACGGGAGGGGGGGACACGAGCGCTTTTACCATCAAATCAAACAATCTAAATTACGAGGATTTACTGGTTTTATGTAATTATTGTATAACGAGACCGTCTGCCGCTTTCTAATAGACTTGGTGTTCCAATTGATCACCAAAATCTGTGCTTGCTGTCAGTTAATGGAAACATTCTTGCTACAGCCACAGACTGAAAACCTGTACAGATCTAATACTTCCCACAGCTGAAGGTTTGCTACAATTGTATCCAGTATGTGCACTCCACATTGACCCGTGCATTTATTTTTTTTGAAGAGGCAAAACAACCTATGGAGGTCTATGGGAGAACAACTAGATGCTGGAGAAAAGCGCCATAGCCAGTCTTGATGCGATTTTAAAAAACGCCACTGACCTAAGGCTAAAGAGTAAAATTACCACCTGAAAAAGCCACGTTTGTAGTGCGTTTTAGATTTTCTCATTGATTTCAAGAGCATTTAGCAATAGACACCAGAAAAAAAACGTGGCATTTTTCCTAAATAAACCGCTGCGTGTGAAGCCCCCGTTCCGCTGTATATTCGGTGTGCTGGTATATATGGTTCGCCGCTGCCTTGTAAAGTTGTTTTCTAGATATTAATATAACAAAATAAATATTGTAGACACGTCAAAGATTTAGAAATTCAACACTTTTGCAAACCGTGGTCACGGAGCTCGCGATTCTCACTATAATGGAGAGCGGAGACGTTCATCAGCCATTTTTTTTATTAAGTCTTAGGCTCTGTTCACACGCAAACTCAAAAACGGCTGAAAATACGGAACTGTTTTCAAGGGAAAACAGCTCCTGCTTTTCAGACATTTTTTAAGCCACTCGCGATTTTCGCTGCATTTTTTACGGCCGTTTTTGGAGCTGTTTTCAATGGAGTCTATGAAAAACGGCTCCAAAAACATCCCAATAAGGGAACTGCACTACTTTTTCGCGCCCGTTTTTTTACGCGCCCGTTTTTCAACGGCCCATCGGAATAGAACGCAGTTTTTCCCATTGAAATCAATGGGCAGATGTTTGGGGGTGTTCTGCTTTCGATTTTTCAGCCGTTTTTCGTCCGTTTACGGTCCAAAAAGCGGCCGAAAATAGGCCATGTGAACATACCCTTATTAGAATGAAAACATCAGATCGTTCTCTTAGTCTGACTCCTGTCTGTGTCCCATTCACAGTGACCTGTAATCACGGAAACGGAGGATGTCAACATACGTGTAACGATACAGACACCAGGCCAGTCTGCATGTGCCACCCAAAGTACAATCTGCAATCCGATGGCAAGACCTGCGTAGGTAATTAGTATTTTATATTGGCTCAAGTTGCTGTCACCTATTACTGATCACCAATATACAGATAAAGAATCTAGATAAATAGCGGAGTTACAGCATATATACTTTACTTACCCTGTACTGATTATACTCTAGTATGCATTATACTCTAGAGCTGCACTCACTATTCTGCTGGTGGAGTCACTGTGTACATACATTACATTACTTATCCTGTACTGATCCTGAGTTACATCCTGTATTATACTCCAGAGCTGCACTCACTATTCTGCTGGTGGAGTCACTGTGTACATACATTACATTACTTATCCTGTACTGATCCTGAGTTATATCCTGTATTATACTCCAGAGCTGCACTCACTATTCTGCTGGTGGAGTCACTGTGTACATACATTATATTACTTATCCTGTACTGATCCTGAGTTACATCCTGTATTATACTCCAGAGCTGCACTCACTATTCTGCTGGTGGAGTCACTATGTACATACATTACATTACTTATCCTGTACTGATCCTGAGTTACATCGTGTATTATACTCCAGAGCTGCACTCACTATTCTGCTGGTGGAGTCACTGTGTACATACATTACATTACTTATCCTGTACTGATCCTGAGTTATATCCTGTATTATACTCCAGAGCTGCACTCACTATTCTGCTGGTGGAGTCACTGTGTACATACATTACATTACTTATCCTGAGCTGATCCTGAGTTACATCCTGTATTATACTTCAGAGCTGCACTCACTATTCTGCTGGTGGAGTCACTGTGTACATACATTATATTACTTATCCTGTACTGATCCTGAGTTATATCCTGTATTATACTCCAGAGCTGCACTCACTATTCTGCTGGTGGAGTCACTGTGTACATACATTACATTACTTATCCTGTACTGATCCTGAGTTATATCCTGTATTATACCCCAGAGCTGCACTCACTATTCTGCTGGTGGAGTCACTGTGTACATACATTACATTACTTATCCTGTACTGATCCTGAGTTATATCCTGTATTATACTCCAGAGCTGCACTCACTATTCTGCTGGTGGAGTCACTGTGTACATACATTACTTATCCTGTACTGATCCTGAGTTACATCGTGTATTATACTCCAGAGCTGCACTCACTATTCTGCTGGTGGAGTCACTGTGTACATACATGACATTACTTATCCTGTACTGATGCTGAGTATTTTAATCATGAACTGCAGTCTTAATTCTGCTGGTTATTATTGGAAACCGTCAGCAAGCTTGTGGACAGAGACCTCCCTAATAGCTTAGTTAATCTCTTTTAATGCAGAGTTAACTTTCTTTACATGAAGTAACTGTACGACGTTGCCTGTTGTAAAGATGACACTTCCCAGAATGTAAATCACCAGAGCAAGTTCTGTGCAGACACTGAACAAGCAGGGAATGCTGGGAGATCTCAGCTCTGTTCTTTGTCTTCTTTTAGATACTCAGTTTTGGAAAGTTTATTTGATGTCTGGTAACTTTCTAGTTGTTTCAAAATTGACTCAAACGTTGGTCTCTTTTATCCACCAGAGAAAGAGGAATCTGACAGCAACGCAACGTCCGTGGCTGAGATGGACAAGAGGGTGAAGCGCAGGCTGGTCATGGGTAAGATAGCGGAGGCCCTATACAGGGATATACAGTAACCTCTGGACGGGCACTAACGTGTTACATGTGAGCCGAGTTTTTTTGGGGTTGTCACGTATGATAATCACTTTTTTCAACTATCCCGGGTCTGGGGAAAATGCGACTGGAGAGGGGAAATGTATTACATGCCAGTCAGTCAAATGGCTCATAGAGGGGATTCCCATGAGCATGACCCTCCTCTGTGACATCCACACGTCCTAATAGGACATGTGTAAAGCGGTGGTTTTTATTAAAAGCATTAACTGTTATCATTTCATGTATGCCCAGCTGGTTTTCCTGGATTACAAACATATGGCTGCATTTTCCCATACAGCGCCACCCCTGCTGCATGGTTACTTCTGGTATTGCAGCTCTTCCATATTCACTTGAATACCAGACACAGGCCATGGATAAGAGTGGCGCTGTTTCCCATACAATCACTTTAAAGTACCCAAATTTAAGACGTTCTCTCCCTAAATTTATTGTATACAAAAACACGATAATTCTGGCAGCACTGCCGGTCCTCCTACTCCTCCTCTTCACAAAAAAAATCTCAATTCTTCAAAATCTGCTGATATGTAAAGGTTTCTATGGTAATGAGATTGCCCAAAGATCACTATCCCACATTTATGTGCTTCAATAATGGTGACTGTCACTTTAAATCTTTAAGGCAAGAGATTGTGCGATATTAAATATTTTATAAATGAATCGTCCTGATAATGACTCCTCTGTCTCCTCAGAAACGTGCGCTGTTAATAACGGCGGGTGTGACCGGACGTGCCGGGACACATCGACGGGTGTACGCTGCAGCTGTCCTGTTGGATTTACGTTGCAGTTTGATGGCAAGACGTGTAAAGGTGAGCGAGGCGGCAATTAAGTCTGGGAACAGCCGTCGGCGGCAGGCGGAGCGGGTCCGAACGTTATGTTCTGGGTTCAACTTGGATTTGGCACTTTGGTGTCTTTGCCAAAGTGAGACGGTTCCATCCAAATTGAGAATGAGTTAGGGCATGCCCCCACATGGCGGATTTCCTCCGCAACTGTCCGCATCAATGCCGCACAGAATCTGCGTTGCAGATTCTGCTGCGGATCTGCACAAAATGTGCAGTACATTGATGCGGACTAGCTGCTGCGGACTGCGGGAAAAGTGCTTCCCTTCTCCCTATCAGTGCAGGATATCAGTGCAGGATAGAGAGAAGGGACAGCACTTTCCCTAGTGAAAGTAAAAGAATTTCATACTTACCGGCCGTTGTCTTGGTGACGCGTCCCTCCTTCGGCATCCAGCCCGATCTCCCTGGATGACGCGGCAGTCCATGTGACCGCTGCAGCCTGTTATTAGCCTGTGATTGGCTGCAGCCGTCACTTAGACTGAAACGTCATCCTGGGAAGCCGGACTGGAGACAGAAGCAGGGGGTTCTCGGTAAGTATGAACTTCTATTTTTTTACAGGTTGCTGTATATTGGGATCGGTAGTCACTGTCCCGGGTGCAGAAACAGTTACTGCCGATCGCTTAACTCTTTCAGCACCCTGGACAGTGACTATTTACTGACGTCTCCTAGCAACGCTCCCGTCATTACGGGAGCCCCATTGACTTCCTCAGTCTGGCTGTAGACCTAGAAATACATAGGTCCAGCCAGAATGAAGAAATGTCAAGTTAAAAAAGCAAGACGCATCCGCAGCACACATAACATGTGCATGACAGCTGCGGACTTCATTGCGGAACTTTGAATCTCCATTGAAGTCAATGGAGAAATTCCGCCATGAGTCCGCCACTGCTCCGCAACAGACAGAGCATGCTGCGGACACCAAATTCCGCTCCGCAGCCTATGCTCCGCAGCGGAATTTTACGCCTCGTCTAAACGAACACTGCTAAATTAAAGTGTAAGTCAATGGACAAACGGCTCCGCTGCGGATTAACGCTGCGGAGTGTCCGCAGCGGAATTTAAGTGAAATTCCGCCACGTGTGAACCCAGCCTTAAAGCGCCGGATTTGGGCGTGATTCTCGTACGGAGAAAGATTTACTCCATCTATGAAGTTGCGCTTTAGTATATCAGATACCCTGCCTCTAAATAAACCGTTTTATTCACTTTTTAGCTTTGAACAAGTCTAAGAATTTATTTAAAAAAAGAAAAAAACACCACCACCTAGTGGACAGATTATCATGTCATTTTGTGGATTTTTTAATGCTTCGATTGACCATCTGCATCTCTCTTAGTAGAATTTATTAGATTATAACAATTCTCTCCCGTAGTAGTGTGGGGCATCCGTTTCAGCACACGTAGCGCTATTTGTCACGCCGGACACCATGGACGCCTCAGTGCTCTGCCAGATTCGTTTTACAATGGATACTACTGGCGCCTGCCGGACCCCTTTGACTTACATTGCCTTATAATAACATGCCCGGGGGGGTCGGTCGGCAGACAATAGAGTACAGTTCATGGTCTCCAAATAAGATCTGCCGGTCTAAAGGCCCTTTTACACGGGCCAATTTTCGGACAAGCGAGCGAATGAACGGCCGTTCCCGACCAACTGTGTAAACAGCGCAACGTTCAGGTGATGAGCGAGCGAAACGCTATGGTTTATGTAGCCGAAAATATTATCGTTGTCGGCAGCAGATCTACCTATGTAAACAACGACCTGTATGGGGACAAGTGGTCTTAGTAACGATCGCTCGGCCCCATACATTACTGATCATCGCTCCTTGTGAAAGGGGCAACGAGCGGCGATCGATGAGCTTTCTCGTGGATCGGCGCTGGCTTTCACGGCCAATATCGGCCTGTGTAAAAGGATCCGTATTCTAGACCGTGTTCTCCGACCTGTGGCTGACCCATATTGTGCTGCCCACACTGATGATGCCCCCTGTCATCCCTGCCAGCGTCTCTGTACAGTAAACCCCAGGAGAAATGACTCCGCAATGTCTCTTCGTGACTTGTTTTCTTTTCAGATGTTGATGAATGCCAGAGCAACAACGGAGGGTGTGATCATTTCTGCAAAAACACCGTGGGCAGCTTTGATTGCAGCTGCAGAGCGGGGTATAAATTACTCACAGACGAGAGGTCCTGCCAAGGTAGGCACTGCCAATGACTGGCATGAAATGTAACAATGGAACAGTAAACGTGACCAGCACTGCAATGTTACCCAGGAAGATGGGGGAGGCTGATGAAGTGCACTCAGTAGTGGTCACTCCTCCCCCAGTGCATGATGGTACTGAACTTCACAATTATTTAGAGACTGACCCTAATTCTGGGGGTCCACGTGGACCCTGATATCTTCTATGTATAACATATATTGGTTGGAAATGTCCCTGTATCAGTGGATGGAGATGTCATGAACTGACAGGCTTAATATCCGCCAACATGGCCGCTTCCGGTGAAATGGTCTCATTTCTTAAAAGAAGAGACGTTCAGCGCCAAGTGACCGGGGCATATTATCTGTCTCTAATGATGATATTCTGAGTGATCGCTGTTTTCTTGCAGATGTTGATGAATGCTCCTTCGAACGAACATGTGATCACACCTGCAATAATTATCCTGGATCATTCGCCTGCACGTGTGACAAGGGTTACACTCTGTACGGACTAACGCACTGTGGAGGTAGGTGTGCGGGTAGTAGTGGGGGAAGGTGTGCGGGCAGATGAGTGGGGGAAGGTGGGCGGGTAGTAGTGGGGGTAGATGTGGGGGAAGGTGTGCGGGCAGATGAGTGGGGGTAGATGTGGGGGAAGGTGTGCGGGTAGTAGTGGGGGAAGGTGTGCGGGTAGTAGTGGGGGAAGGTGTGCGGGTAGATGTGGGGGAAGGTGTGCGGGTAGATGTGGGGGAAGGTGTGCGGGTAGATGTGGGGGAAGGTGTGCGGGTAGTAGTGGGGGTAGATGTGGAGAAAGGTGAGGGAGTAGATGTGGACATTGATGTGTGGGATTAGATGGGGTAGATGTGGGGGTAGATGAGCGGGTAGATGTGTGGGGGTAGATGAGGGGAGTTGTGGGGTAGATGAGGGTAGAAGTAAGATTCTGAATTTAAAGGGTTCTTCACTTTGAATAACCTCCATTCAGGGGAAAGATTCTCCCTATGATGAGCTGATTACGGGGGTCTCGGCTGTTATCACCAGGTGAAGGGCCCGACAATTCTTCCGTTTCTCTACAGTAAAGTATGACCGGTGTATTACGTGGGGTTGAATAAAGTAATTGGCCGCCCCTGTAATACACAGACAGGCCAGGTCATGGGGGTCCTCGCTCGGTGACAGACCCCCCTCCTCTACTACTTCTATGTGATATGATGGGGCTTATATGGAGGGAATATCCAGCATGCAGTGATCTCCACAATGTCTTCTTCGGGCTGCGCTCTCTGTCAGCAGAGATCTGGGATGTGCATTATTGGGGGGTGTTTTCCACACAGTAAATTTCCGAAATGGCTGATAACAAAGAACAATAGTTTATACCCAGCGTCATGGCCCGGGGGTTCTACAACCTGACGCGCTTTAGTTATGTGAGTGCTGGGAGTTGTATCTTCACAACAGCCGGAGGGCCACAGGTGCAGACCACTGACCATCTCTGATATACACACACTCACACACATATATATATACCACCCTGTGCCCGCTGCAATGCCCCTGTTTGTGTGCGTCTCCGATACTGCGGGCCAGAAGCTTCACTTACCGGTCCTGCGCACAATGGCGATTACAGACAATTATCCCTGAAAGTTTTGGATCTCGTTAACACGTCCAGAACATTTCCTATGAGCGGCGTCTCTGGGTAAACGTCGGCTATTTATACCGGACTCCGGGGAGACTGTGCGCAGGAGAATTACACTGAGTTTATTATACTGGAGGAGCAAGCCGTGGATTCACTGGAGGGTGACACATTATTCATTCCCAGGTACACAAACCGCGCTGTGATGTCACTAAACACACATGCGATATAGTGGAATTATCCAGCAACATTCTGCAGATTGGTAGAGAAGTCAGTGGTGTAATAATCTGCAGGATATATCACTATGTATCTGTCAGGAGGTAGAGGAGCAATGTTCTGCAGATCTATAGAGAGGTCAGTGGTGTAATAATCTGCAGGATATATCACTATGTATCTGTCAGGAGGTAGAGGAGCGATGTTCTGCAGATCTGTAGAGAGGTCAGTGGTGTAATAATCTGCAGGATATATCACTATGTATCTGTCAGGAGGTAGAGGAGCGATGTTCTGCAGATCTGTAGAGAGGTCAGTGGTGTAATAATCTGCAGGATATATCACTATGTATCTGTCAGGAAGTAGAGGTGCAATGTTCTGCAGATCTGTAGAGAGGTCAGTGGTGTAATAATCTGCAGGATATATCACTATGTATCTATCAGGAGGTAGAGGAGCAATGTTCTGCAGATCTGTAGAGAGGTCAGTGGTGTAATAATCTGCAGGATATATCACTATGTATCTGTCAGGAGGTAGAGGAGCAATGTTCTGCAGATTGGTAGAGAAGTCAGTGGTGTAATAATCTGCAGGATATATCACTATGTATCTGTCAGGAGGTAGAGGAGCAATGTTCTGCAGATCTATAGAGAGGTCAGTGGTGTAATAATCTGCAGGATATATCACTATGTATCTGTCAGGAGGTAGAGGAGCGATGTTCTGCAGATCTGTAGAGAGGTCAGTGGTGTAATAATCTGCAGGATATATCACTATGTATCTGTCAGGAGGTAGAGGAGCAATGTTCTGCAGATCTGTAGAGAGGTCAGTGGTGTAATAATCTGCAGGATATATCACTATGTATCTGTCAGGAGGTAGAGGAGCAATGTTCTGCAGATCTCTAGAGAGGTCAGTGGTGTAATAATCTGCAGGATATATCACTATGTATCTGTCAGGAGGTAGAGGAGCAATGTTCTGCCGATCTGTAGAGAGGTCAGTGGTGTAATAATCTGCAGAATATATCACTATGTATCTGTCAGGAGGTAGAGGAGCAATGTTCTGCAGATCTGTAGAGAGGTCAGTGGTGTAATAATCTGCAGGATATATCACTATGTATCTGTCAGGAGGTGGAGGAGCGATGTTCTGCAGATCTGTAGAGAGGTCAGTGGTGTAATAATCTGCAGGATATATCACTGTGTATCTGTCAGGAGGTAGAGGAGCGATGTTCTGCAGATCTGTAGAGAAGTCAGTGGTGTAATAATCTGCAGGATATATCACTATGTATCTGTCAGGAGGTAGAGGAGCAATGTTCTGCAGATCTATAGAGGAGGTCAGTGGTTTAATAATCTGCAGGATATATCACTATGTATCTGTCAGGAGGTAGAGGAGCAATGCTCTGCAGATCTGTAGAGAGGTCAGTGGTGTAATAATCTGCAGGATATATCACTGTGTATCTGTCAGGAGGTAGAGGAGCGATGTTCTGCAGATCTGTAGAGAGGTCAGTGGTGTAATAATCTGCAGGATATATCACTATGTATCTGTCAGGAGGTAGAGGAGCAATGTTCTGCAGATTTGTAGAGAGGTCAGTGGTGTAATAATCTGCAGGATATATCACTATGTATCTGTCAGGAGGTAGAGGAGCAATGTTCTGCAGATCTGTAGAGAGGTCAGTGGTGTAATAATCTGCAGGATATATCACTATGTATCTGTCAGGAGGTAGAGGAGCAATGTTCTGCAGATCTGTAGAGAGGTCAGTGGTGTAATAATCTGCAGGATATATCACTGTGTATCTGTCAGGAGGTAGAGGAGCGATGTTCTGTAGATCTGTAGAGAGGTCAGTGGTGTAATAATCTGCAGGATATATCACTATGTATCTGTCAGGAGGTAGAGGAGCAATGTTCTGCAGATCTGTAGAGAGGTCAGTGGTGTAATAATCTGCAGGATATATCACTATGTATCTGTCAGGAGGTAGAGGAGCAATGTTCTGCAGATCTATAGAGAGGTCAGTGGTGTAATAATCTGCAGGATATATCACTATGTATTTATCAGGAGGTAGAGGAGCGATGTTCTGCAGATCTGTAGAGAGGTCAGTGGTGTAATAATCTGCAGGATATCACTATGTATCTGTCAGGAGGTGGAGGAGCAATGTTCTGCAGATCTCTAGAGAGGTCAGTGGTGTAATAATCTGCAGGATATATAACTATGTATCTGTCAGGAGGTGGAGGAGCAATGTTCTGCAGATCTGTAGAGAGGTCAGTGGTGTAATAATCTGCAGTATATATCACTATGTATTTGTCAGGAGGTGGAGGAGCAATGTTCTGCAGATCTGTAGAGAGGTCAGTGGTGTAATAATCTGCAGGATATATAACTATGTATCTGTCAGGAGGTGGAGGAGCAATGTTCTGCAGATCTGTAGAGAGGTCAGTGGTGTAATAATCTGCAGTATATATCACTGTGTATCTGTCAGGAGGTGGAGGAGCAATGTTCTGCAGATCTGTAGAGAGGTCAGTGGTGTAATAATCTGCAGGATATATCACTATGTATCTGTCAGGAGGTAGAGGAGCAATGTTCTGCAGATCTCTAGAGAGGTCAGTGGTGTAATAATCTGCAGGATATATCACTATGTATCTGTCAGGAGGTAGAGGAGCGATGTTCTGCAGATCTGTAGAGAGGTCAGTGGTGTAATAATCTGCAGGATATATCACTGTATCTGTCAGGAGGTGGAGGAGCAATGTTCTGCAGATCTGTAGAGAGGTCAGTGGTGTAATAATCTGCAGGATATATCACTATGTATCTGTCAGGAGGTAGAGGAGCAATGTTCTGCAGATCTGTAGAGAGGTCAGTGGTGTAATAATCTGCAGGATATATCACTATGTATCTGTCAGGAGGTAGAGGAGTAATGTTCTGCAGATCTGTAGAGGTCAGTGGTGTAATAATCTGCAGGATATATCACTATGTATCTGTCAGGAGGTAGAGGAGAAATGTTCTGCAGATTTGTAGAGAGGTCAGTGGTGTAATAATCTGCAGGATATATCACTATGTATCTGTCAGGAGGTAGAGGAGCAATGTTCTGCAGATCTGTAGAGAGGTCAGTGGTGTAATAATCTGCAGGATATATCACTATGTATCTGTCAGGAGGTAGAGGAGCAATGTTCTGCAGATCTGTAGAGAGGTCAGTGGTGTAATAATCTGCAGGATATATCACTATGTATCTGTCAGGAGGTAGAGGAGCAATGTTCTGCAGATCTCTAGAGAGGTCAGTGGTGTAATAATCTGCAGGATATATCACTATGTATCTGTCAGGAGGTAGAGGAGCAATGTTCTGCAGATCTCTAGAGAGGTCAGTGGTGTAATAATCTGCAGGATATATCACTATGTATCTGTCAGGAGGTAGAGGAGCAATGTTCTGCAGATCTGTAGAGAGGTCAGTGGTGTAATAATCTGCAGGATATATCACTATGTATCTGTCAGGAGGTAGAGGAGCGATGTTCTGCAGTCTGTAGAGAGGTCAGTGGTGTAATAATCTGCAGGATATATCACTATGTATCTGTCAGGAGGTGGAGGAGCAATGTTCTGCAGATCTGTAGAGAGGTCAGTGGTGTAATAATCTGCAGGATATATCACTATGTATCTGTCAGGAGGTAGAGGAGCAATGTTCTGCAGATCTGTAGAGAGGTCAGTGGTGTAATAATCTGCAGGATATATCACTATGTATCTGTCAGGAGGTGGAGGAGCGATGTTCTGCAGATCTGTAGAGAGGTCAGTGGTGTAATAATCTGCAGGATATATCACTGTGTATCTGTCAGGAGGTAGAGGAGCGATGTTCTGCAGATCTGTAGAGAAGTCAGTGGTGTAATAATCTGCAGGATATATCACTATGTATCTGTCAGGAGGTAGAGGAGCAATGTTCTGCAGATCTATAGAGGAGGTCAGTGGTTTAATAATCTGCAGGATATATCACTATGTATCTGTCAGGAGGTAGAGGAGCAATGCTCTGCAGATCTGTAGAGAGGTCAGTGGTGTAATAATCTGCAGGATATATCACTGTGTATCTGTCAGGAGGTAGAGGAGCGATGTTCTGCAGATCTGTAGAGAGGTCAGTGGTGTAATAATCTGCAGGATATATCACTATGTATCTGTCAGGAGGTAGAGGAGCAATGTTCTGCAGATCTGTAGAGAGGTCAGTGGTGTAATAATCTGCAGGATATATCACTATGTATCTGTCAGGAGGTAGAGGAGCAATGTTCTGCAGATCTGTAGAGAGGTCAGTGGTGTAATAATCTGCAGGATATATCACTATGTATCTGTCAGGAGGTAGAGGAGCAATGTTCTGCAGATCTGTAGAGAGGTCAGTGGTGTAATAATCTGCAGGATATATCACTGTGTATCTGTCAGGAGGTAGAGGAGCGATGTTCTGTAGATCTGTAGAGAGGTCAGTGGTGTAATAATCTGCAGGATATATCACTATGTATCTGTCAGGAGGTAGAGGAGCAATGTTCTGCAGATCTGTAGAGAGGTCAGTGGTGTAATAATCTGCAGGATATATCACTATGTATCTGTCAGGAGGTAGAGGAGCAATGTTCTGCAGATCTATAGAGAGGTCAGTGGTGTAATAATCTGCAGGATATATCACTATGTATTTATCAGGAGGTAGAGGAGCGATGTTCTGCAGATCTGTAGAGAGGTCAGTGGTGTAATAATCTGCAGGATATCACTATGTATCTGTCAGGAGGTGGAGGAGCAATGTTCTGCAGATCTCTAGAGAGGTCAGTGGTGTAATAATCTGCAGGATATATAACTATGTATCTGTCAGGAGGTGGAGGAGCAATGTTCTGCAGATCTGTAGAGAGGTCAGTGGTGTAATAATCTGCAGGATATATCACTATGTATCTGTCAGGAGGTAGAGGAGCAATGTTCTGCAGATCTGTAGAGAGGTCAGTGGTGTAATAATCTGCAGGATATATCACTATGTATCTGTCAGGAGGTGGAGGAGCGATGTTCTGCAGATCTGTAGAGAGGTCAGTGGTGTAATAATCTGCAGGATATATCACTGTGTATCTGTCAGGAGGTAGAGGAGCGATGTTCTGCAGATCTGTAGAGAAGTCAGTGGTGTAATAATCTGCAGGATATATCACTATGTATCTGTCAGGAGGTAGAGGAGCAATGTTCTGCAGATCTATAGAGGAGGTCAGTGGTTTAATAATCTGCAGGATATATCACTATGTATCTGTCAGGAGGTAGAGGAGCAATGCTCTGCAGATCTGTAGAGAGGTCAGTGGTGTAATAATCTGCAGGATATATCACTGTGTATCTGTCAGGAGGTAGAGGAGCGATGTTCTGCAGATCTGTAGAGAGGTCAGTGGTGTAATAATCTGCAGGATATATCACTATGTATCTGTCAGGAGGTAGAGGAGCAATGTTCTGCAGATCTGTAGAGAGGTCAGTGGTGTAATAATCTGCAGGATATATCACTATGTATCTGTCAGGAGGTAGAGGAGCAATGTTCTGCAGATCTGTAGAGAGGTCAGTGGTGTAATAATCTGCAGGATATATCACTATGTATCTGTCAGGAGGTAGAGGAGCAATGTTCTGCAGATCTGTAGAGAGGTCAGTGGTGTAATAATCTGCAGGATATATCACTGTGTATCTGTCAGGAGGTAGAGGAGCGATGTTCTGTAGATCTGTAGAGAGGTCAGTGGTGTAATAATCTGCAGGATATATCACTGTGTATCTGTCAGGAGGTAGAGGAGCGATGTTCTGCAGATCTGTAGAGAGGTCAGTGGTGTAATAATCTGCAGGATATATCACTATGTATCTGTCAGGAGGTAGAGGAGCAATGTTCTGCAGATCTGTAGAGAGGTCAGTGGTGTAATAATCTGCAGGATATATCACTATGTATCTGTCAGGAGGTAGAGGAGCAATGTTCTGCAGATCTGTAGAGAGGTCAGTGGTGTAATAATCTGCAGGATATATCACTATGTATCTGTCAGGAGGTAGAGGAGCAATGTTCTGCAGATCTGTAGAGAGGTCAGTGGTGTAATAATCTGCAGGATATATCACTGTGTATCTGTCAGGAGGTAGAGGAGCGATGTTCTGTAGATCTGTAGAGAGGTCAGTGGTGTAATAATCTGCAGGATATATCACTATGTATCTGTCAGGAGGTAGAGGAGCAATGTTCTGCAGATCTGTAGAGAGGTCAGTGGTGTAATAATCTGCAGGATATATCACTATGTATCTGTCAGGAGGTAGAGGAGCAATGTTCTGCAGATCTATAGAGAGGTCAGTGGTGTAATAATCTGCAGGATATATCACTATGTATTTATCAGGAGGTAGAGGAGCGATGTTCTGCAGATCTGTAGAGAGGTCAGTGGTGTAATAATCTGCAGGATATCACTATGTATCTGTCAGGAGGTGGAGGAGCAATGTTCTGCAGATCTCTAGAGAGGTCAGTGGTGTAATAATCTGCAGGATATATAACTATGTATCTGTCAGGAGGTGGAGGAGCAATGTTCTGCAGATCTGTAGAGAGGTCAGTGGTGTAATAATCTGCAGGATATATCACTATGTATCTGTCAGGAGGTAGAGGAGCAATGTTCTGCAGATCTGTAGAGAGGTCAGTGGTGTAATAATCTGCAGGATATATCACTATGTATCTGTCAGGAGGTGGAGGAGCGATGTTCTGCAGATCTGTAGAGAGGTCAGTGGTGTAATAATCTGCAGGATATATCACTGTGTATCTGTCAGGAGGTAGAGGAGCGATGTTCTGCAGATCTGTAGAGAAGTCAGTGGTGTAATAATCTGCAGGATATATCACTATGTATCTGTCAGGAGGTAGAGGAGCAATGTTCTGCAGATCTATAGAGGAGGTCAGTGGTTTAATAATCTGCAGGATATATCACTATGTATCTGTCAGGAGGTAGAGGAGCAATGCTCTGCAGATCTGTAGAGAGGTCAGTGGTGTAATAATCTGCAGGATATATCACTGTGTATCTGTCAGGAGGTAGAGGAGCGATGTTCTGCAGATCTGTAGAGAGGTCAGTGGTGTAATAATCTGCAGGATATATCACTATGTATCTGTCAGGAGGTAGAGGAGCAATGTTCTGCAGATCTGTAGAGAGGTCAGTGGTGTAATAATCTGCAGGATATATCACTATGTATCTGTCAGGAGGTAGAGGAGCAATGTTCTGCAGATCTGTAGAGAGGTCAGTGGTGTAATAATCTGCAGGATATATCACTATGTATCTGTCAGGAGGTAGAGGAGCAATGTTCTGCAGATCTGTAGAGAGGTCAGTGGTGTAATAATCTGCAGGATATATCACTGTGTATCTGTCAGGAGGTAGAGGAGCGATGTTCTGTAGATCTGTAGAGAGGTCAGTGGTGTAATAATCTGCAGGATATATCACTATGTATCTGTCAGGAGGTAGAGGAGCAATGTTCTGCAGATCTGTAGAGAGGTCAGTGGTGTAATAATCTGCAGGATATATCACTATGTATCTGTCAGGAGGTAGAGGAGCAATGTTCTGCAGATCTATAGAGAGGTCAGTGGTGTAATAATCTGCAGGATATATCACTATGTATTTATCAGGAGGTAGAGGAGCGATGTTCTGCAGATCTGTAGAGAGGTCAGTGGTGTAATAATCTGCAGGATATCACTATGTATCTGTCAGGAGGTGGAGGAGCAATGTTCTGCAGATCTCTAGAGAGGTCAGTGGTGTAATAATCTGCAGGATATATAACTATGTATCTGTCAGGAGGTGGAGGAGCAATGTTCTGCAGATCTGTAGAGAGGTCAGTGGTGTAATAATCTGCAGTATATATCACTATGTATTTGTCAGGAGGTGGAGGAGCAATGTTCTGCAGATCTGTAGAGAGGTCAGTGGTGTAATAATCTGCAGGATATATAACTATGTATCTGTCAGGAGGTGGAGGAGCAATGTTCTGCAGATCTGTAGAGAGGTCAGTGGTGTAATAATCTGCAGTATATATCACTGTGTATCTGTCAGGAGGTGGAGGAGCAATGTTCTGCAGATCTGTAGAGAGGTCAGTGGTGTAATAATCTGCAGGATATATCACTATGTATCTGTCAGGAGGTAGAGGAGCGATGTTCTGCAGATCTGTAGAGAGGTCAGTGGTGTAATAATCTGCAGGATATATCACTGTATCTGTCAGGAGGTGGAGGAGCAATGTTCTGCAGATCTGTAGAGAGGTCAGTGGTGTAATAATCTGCAGGATATATCACTATGTATCTGTCAGGAGGTAGAGGAGCAATGTTCTGCAGATCTGTAGAGAGGTCAGTGGTGTAATAATCTGCAGGATATATCACTATGTATCTGTCAGGAGGTAGAGGAGTAATGTTCTGCAGATCTGTAGAGGTCAGTGGTGTAATAATCTGCAGGATATATCACTATGTATCTGTCAGGAGGTAGAGGAGAAATGTTCTGCAGATCTGTAGAGAGGTCAGTGGTGTAATAATCTGCAGGATATATCACTATGTATCTGTCAGGAGGTAGAGGAGCAATGTTCTGCAGATCTGTAGAGAGGTCAGTGGTGTAATAATCTGCAGGATATATCACTATGTATCTGTCAGGAGGTAGAGGAGCAATGTTCTGCAGATCTGTAGAGAGGTCAGTGGTGTAATAATCTGCAGGATATATCACTATGTATCTGTCAGGAGGTGGAGGAGCGATGTTCTGCAGATCTCTAGGGTGGTCAGTGGTGTAATAATCTGCAGGATATATCACTATGTATCTGTCAGGAGGTGGAGGAGCGATGTTCTGCAGATCTGTAGAGAGGTCAGTGGTGTAATAATCTGCAGGATATATCACTGTATCTGTCAGGAGGTGGAGGAGCGATGTTCTGCAGATCTGTAGAGAGGTCAGTGGTGTAATAATCTGCAGGATATATCACTATGTATCTGTCAGGAGGTAGAGGAGCAATGTTCTGCAGATCTGTAGGGAGATCAGTGGTGTAATAATCTGCAGGATATATCACTATGTATCTGTCAGGAGGTGGAGGAGCAATGTTCTGCAGATCTATAGAGAGGTCAGTGGTGTAATCTGCAGGATATATCACTATGTATCTGTCAGGAGGTAGAGGAGCGATGTTCTGCAGATCTGTAGAGAGGTCAGTGGTGTAATAATCTGCAGGATATATCACTATGTATCTGTCAGGAGGTAGAGGAGCAATGTTCTGCAGATCTGTAGAGAGGTCAGTGGTGTAATAATCTGCAGGATGTATCACTATGTATCTGTCAGGAGGTAGAGGAGCGATGTTCTGCAGATCTGTAGAGAGGTCAGTGGTGTAATAATCTGCAGGATATATCACTATGTATCTGTCAGGAGGTAGAGGAGCAATGTTCTGCAGATCTGTAGAGAGTTCAGTGGTGTAATAATCTGCAGGATATATCACTATGTATCTGTCAGGAGGTAGAGGAGCGATGTTCTGCAGATCTCGAGAGGTCTCTGGTGTAATAATCTGCTGGATATATCACTATGTATCTGTCAGGAGGTAGAGGAGCGATGTTCTGCAGATCTGTAGAGAGGTCAGTGGTGTAATAATCTGCAGGATATATCACTATGTATCTGTCAGGAGGTAGAGGAGCGATGTTCTGCAGATCTATAGAGAGGTCAGTGGTGTAATAATCTGCAGGATATATCACTATGTATCTGTCAGGAGGTGGAGGAGCAATGTTCTGCAGATCTGTAGAGAGGTCAGTGGTGTAATAATCTGCAGGATATATCACTATGTATCTGTCAGGAGGTAGAGGAGCAATGTTCTGCAGATCTGTAGAGAGGTCAGTGGTGTAATAATCTGCAGGATATATCACTATGTATCTGTCAGGAGGTAGAGGAGCAATGTTCTGCAGATCTGTAGAGAGGTCAGTGGTTCAATAATCTGATGGTCTCCCCTTACATTAAGGGGTTAAACCATGGATATCGCACCCTCTTCAGAATTAAAGTATCAGTGTAACCGCAGTAGACTTTTGTGGTGCGGCGTCCAAACCACCGTGAAATTATAAAACGCCAAAAATACCGTTTCCTAATGCCAAGTGGTTCCTTGTGGTACGGAAAACCTCACAGCAATTTATTCAGCCATTTGTTGGCAGCTGGAAAATTCTGGGGTATGTGAAAATATTCCTTGTTGACGGAGCTGAGCGATGTGTCCGCTCCAGAGCCGCGCAGACTTAGCCCGAAATATTCAGCAAACCCTCCAAAACACTTGTGTGGAAACTTGGCGCCAATTACATGACAGACGAGACCCTTCGTTTAAAGGGGAACATTATATATTATTACCCGGCGTGTCCTCTGCATCCAAACATGTCCGTACTGGTAACCAGAGACCATTTTTTTTTTTATTGTTTAAAATGGGAACTACAGACTAGTGGAAGGAGCAGAGTCCCCAGCGTCACAGAGTATTTCAGGAGAGTGTGCTGATCTTGTGCGAGGTCACAGACTAGTGGAAGGAGCAGAGTCCCCAGCATCACAGAGTATTTCAGGAGAGTGTGCTGATCTTGTGCGAGTTCACAGACTAGTGGAAGGAGCGGGGTTCTCATTAGCACAGAGTATTTCAGGAGAAGCGTGCTGACCCAATGTTTTCCTCCCTCTTTTCTAGATGTGAATGAATGTAGCATCAATAACGGGGGCTGTGAACACACGTGTGTGAATACAGCGGGCGATTATTACTGCCAGTGCGCCCCCCGCTTCAAGTTACACTGGAACCGCAAGGACTGTGTGGGTAAGAGGCCTCCGCGACCATCCTCCTCATCCTCCGGACGTGTCCTGTCTGTCACCCGCATTAGTAATGGGTTTCTTCATAAATGGGAAATTATTTCTTTAAAAAAACAGGAGATACTTCATGTGTGACCGCTCTTCCCCTTCCATGTTGCGTGTTTCACGTGTGACCGCTCTTCCCCTTCCATGTTGCGTGTTTCACGTGTGACCGCTCTTCCCCTTCCATGTTGCGTGTTTCACGTGTGACCGCTCTTCCCCTTCCATGTTGCGTGTTTCACGTGTGACCGCTCTTCCCCTTCCATGTTGCGTGTTTCACGTGTGACCGCTCTTCCCCTTCCATGTTGCGTGTTTCACGTGTGACCGCTCTTCCCCTTCCATGTTGCGTGTTTCACGTGTGACCGCTCTTCCCCTTCCATGTTGCGTGTTTCATGGTTGACCGCTCTTCCCCTTCCATGTTGCGTGTTTCATGATTGACCGCTCTTCCCCTTCCATGTTGCGTGTCTCACGTGTGACCGCACTTCCCCTTACATGTTGCGTGTTTCACGTGTGACCGCTCTTCCCCTTCCATGTTGCGTGTTTCACGTGTGACCGCTCTTCCCCTTCCATGTTGCGTGTCTCATGTGTGACCGCTCTTCCCCTTCCATGTTGCGTGTTTCATGTGTGTGACCGCTCTTCCCCTTCCATGTTGCGTGTCTCATGTGTGACCGCTCCTCCCCTTCCATGTTGCGTGTCTCATGTGTGACCGCTCCTCCCCTTCCATGTTGCGTGTCTCATGTGTGACCGCTCTTCCCCTTCCATGTTGCGTGTTTCATGTGTGTGACCGCTCTTCCCCTTCCATGTTGCGTGTCTCATGTGTGACCGCTCTTCCCCTTCCATGTTGCGTGTCTCATGTGTGACCGCTCTTCCCCTTCCATGTTGCGTGTTTCATGTGTGACCGCTCCTCCCCTTCCATGTTGCGTGTCTCATGTGTGACCGCTCTTCCCCTTCCATGTTGCGTGTTTCATGTGTGTGACCGCTCTTCCCCTTCCATGTTGCGTGTCTCATGTGTGACCGCTCTTCCCCTTCCATGTTGCGTGTTTCATGTGTGACCGCTCTTCCCCTTCCATGTTGTGTGTCTCATGTGTGACCGCTCTTCCCCTTCCATGTTGCGTGTCTCATGTGTGACCGCTCTTCCCCTTCCATGTTGCGTGTTTCATGTGTGACCGCTCTTCCCCTTCCATGTTGCGTGTTTCATGTATGTTCCAATAGACTGTGTGCTCCATGACCCGTCATTAATGCTGTCCTGCGCTCCATACTCACTTGTCTCATCCGCCTGCAGAGGGCGCTGGCAGTCACATGTACAGCCGACATTTTACAGAAGTCGCAGAGCGCGGTGTCCGTAGATTCCGTAAACGGGTTAAGATTCTACTGAGCCCATAAATTCCTGGGCTGACACCAGGTCGCTGCAGAATAGGCGTCTATAGAATAAAATAGATTTTCCTTACCCGTCAGCGCTGCATTGCCGCCTTGTGCTGCCGCGTCCGGTGCAAGATATCAGCAAAGGCTTTTTACATCCGTGTTCGAGACGATCACAAGTTCTCCGAACTCCTCACAAACCGACAATCAGGGACAGGAACGAGTTATTTGTGCCGGATCCGGTGTCGGTTCAGTTCTGACCACTGTTATTGTGATATTGATTATGAGCTCCGCTGTATCCGGTGTCCCCGGCCTCTGCAGGCGAGATTAACCGCGCATAAACCATCAACCTCGCGCCTTTACTCATTTTACTGACACCTTCATGTAAACACAACATTGTATTCTGATGTTTCCTGCGGCTGCTGCTGGCGGTGAGCGACTGCGGAGGTTTATTATTACACTGATGAGCAGATAACCGTAGACCAGGGGCCGCGCGCTCCCAAATCTAAGGACGATGATGTCACTTTTTCATTTTATTATTATTATGTTTATTTCTTTATTGTTATTTTTAGGGTTTGATTTTATATTTTATTTTTTTATTTACGAACTTTATTATTATTATTATTATAATTAATAAGACATTTACAATCTTTCAGTTCTTCCATAGTGTTTGCAGTTATGTCATTATTTTACGGGTATAATGTTGTGCTTAATCTCTAGTGTCTTTGGGGGTAGAAGGAGAAGGTAACGTTTGATTCCCCAATATTGTACGTTTCCTATTTGGACTTGTGCTTTTATCTTGCGCAGAGGTGGAGAGCCTCATGCCGGACTCTGCGCCCCATAAAGCCATTCTACAATGTATTAAGAATGGTGGAAGCGAGCGCTGCCTCATAAACTGCCCGTACCACATCTACAATGTTCCTGGTAAGTCGCACATCTCCCCTTCCCCAGTGACCACTGTGTACCCGTCATGTCCTAGGCAGACAGCTTAGAGCAGCTCTGGAGTATCAGCTAGGCTGTTTCCATAACTCCCATTATTATATTTAAATTAAGTGGAGTAAGTATTTAAACACAAAGTCATAAAAACAATCTCCTGGTGGAGTCACTGTGTACATACATTACATTACTTATCCTGTACTAATCCTGAGTTACATCCTGTATTATACTGCAGAGCTGCACTCACTATTCTGCTGGTGGAGTCACTGTGTACATACATTACATTACTTATCCTGTACTGATCCTGAGTTACATCCTGTATTATACTCCAGAGCTGCACTCACTATTCTGGTGGTGGAGTCACTGAGTACATACATTACATTACTTATCCTGTACTGATCCTGAGTTACATCCTGTATTATACTCCAGAGCAGCACTCACTATTCTGCTGATGGAGTCACTGTGTACATACATTACATTACTTATCCTGTACTGATCCTGATTTATATCCTGTATTATACTCCAGAGCTGCACTCACTATTCTGCTGGTAGAGTCACTGTGTACATACATTACATTACTTATCCTGTACTGATCCTGAGTTACATCCTGTATTATACTCCAGAGCTGCACTCACTATTCTGCTGGTGGAGTCACTGTGTACATACATTACATTACTTATCCTGTACTGATCCTGAGTTACATCCTGTATTATACTCCAGAGCTGCACTCACTATTCTGGTGGTGGAGTCACTGTGTACATACATTACATTACTTATCCTGTACTGATCCTGAGTTACATCCTGTATTATACTCCAGAGCTGCACTCACTATTCTGCTGGTGGAGTCACTGTGTACATATATTACTTATCCTGTACTGATCCTGAGTTACATCCTGTATTATACTGCAGAGCTGCACTCACTATTCTGCTGGTGGAGTCACTGTGTACATATATTACTTATCCTGTACTGATCCTGAGTTACATCCTGTATTATACTCCAGAGCTGCACTCACTATTCTGCTGGTGGAGTCACTGTGTACATACATTACATTACTTATCCTGTACTGATCCTGAGTTACATCCTGTATTATACTCCAGAGCTGCACTCACTATTCTGGTGGTGGAGTCACTGTGTACATACATTACATTACTTATCCTGTACTGATCCTGAGTTACATCCTGTATTATACTCCAGAGCTGCACTCACTATTCTGCTGGTGGAGTCACTGTGTACATATATTACTTATCCTGTACTGATCCTGAGTTACATCCTGTATTATACTGCAGAGCTGCACTCACTATTCTGCTGGTGGAGTCACTGTGTACATATATTACTTATCCTGTACTGATCCTGAGTTACATCCTGTATTATACTCCAGAGCTGCACTCACTATTCTGCTGGTGGAGTCACTGTGTACATACATTACATTACTTATCCTGTACTGATCCTGAGTTACATCCTGTATTATACTCCAGAGCTGCACTCACTATTCTGGTGGTGGAGTCACTGTGTACATACATTACATTACTAATCCTGTACTGATCCAGAGTTATATCCTGTATTATACTCCAGAGCTGCACTCACTATTCTGCTGGTGGAGTCACTGTGTACATACATTACATTACTTATCCTGTACTGATCCTGAGTTATATCCTGTATTATACTCCAGAGCTTCACTCACTATTCTGCTGGTGGAGTCACTGTGTACATACATTACATTACTTATCCTGTACTGATCCTGAGTTATATCCTGTATTATACTCCAGAGCTGCACTTACTATTCTGCTGGTGTAGTCACTGTGTACATACATTACATTACTTATGCTGTACTGATCCTGAGTTACATCCTGTATTATACGCCAGAGCTGCACTCACTATTCTGCTGGTGGAGTCACTGTATACATACATTACATTACTTATCCTGTATTATACTCCAGAGCAGCACTCACTATTCTGCTGGTGGAGTCACTGTGTACATACATTACATTACTTATCCTGTACTGATCCTGAGTTACATCCTGTATTATACTCCAGAGCTGCACTCACTATTCTGCTGGTGGAGTCACTGTGTACATACATTACTTATCCTGTACTGATCCTGAGTTACATCCTGTATTATACTGCAGAGCTGCACTCACTATTCTGCTGGTGGAGTCACTGTGTACATACATTACATTACTTATCCTGTACTGATCCTGAGTTATATCCTGTATTATACTCCAGAGCTGCACTCACTATTCTGCTGGTGGTGTCACTGTGTACATACATTACATTACTTATCCTGTACTGATCCTGAGTTATATCCTGTATTATACTCCAGAGCTGCACTCACTGTTCTACTGATGGAGTCACTGTGTACATACATTACATTACTTATCCTGTACTGATCCTGAGTTATATCCTGTGTTATACTCCAGAGCTGCACTCACTGTTCTACTGATGGAGTCACTGTGTACGTAAATTACATTACTTATCCTGAGGTACAGCTTGTATTATACTTCAGAGCTGAACTCACAATTCTGCTGGTTTTTGTTAGAAACGGTCAGAAAGCTTGTGGACAGACACCCCCTAACAGCTTAGCTGAGGTTCTATATTGCCGAGGACAGTTTGTTTTTCCTACATCAGATTATTGTACAGATCTTGTTGTGAATATTATACTTTCCAGCATTGAAATCACCAGAGGCAGCTATGAGCAGACACTGAACAAGCAGGGAATGCTGTAAGATTCATCTCTGAAGCTGCAGAATTGTGAGTGCAGCTCTGTCTCGTGTCACTGTGCAACTTTAATTGTTACATAATTGTAGTTTTTTTTTCCCTGTTAGGTATACAGGATTCTTATACAGTCACCTGCGGTAAAGCGAAACACCCGAGGGGTAACGAAACACTGATTTCAGGTAACTGGACCCTGTAATTCTATCATTGCTTGTATGTATAGATCCGCATCGCTGTATGTGCAATAATAAGCAGAATATATTATTACATTTACCATATGATATTCATTTATTTGAACCCCCCCCCCCCCCCCACCCCCGCAGAGCATTGCTCTGAGATTATAATTTTTTCTTATTTTCTGGTTTAAAAATATGTTTCTCAGATTTGTTGGTTTAACTTAATTACAAAGTGCAAGATACTTCTAAGGAAGCCACCGCCCTGCCCCCTCCCGGGGATCAGCCACAACCAGTCATCTGAAGCCTCCTACACGATACGGAAGGATAGAAATCACAGGTGTCCGGGCCCCTGCAGCAGACAATATGCCGCTCTATAGTCTAGAAATAAATGGTTACCGAGCGGCTCCACCCAAAATCTCCAAAAATGTAAATCCTCGAGACGTCGTGTTCTGTCAAGTTGTCAGAATTTCTGTTCAGCCGTCTCTCGTTTTTATCTAATTTTGGTCATTGTGCCCAATAGCAAACTTTTCAATAACCCCCCCCCAGAGCATTTACCAACTCCATGTAAAAGTTACGTTGGCTGTACACCTACCTTGGTCGACTATCGTGATGGCCGACAGCCGACATCAGTCTGGCAAAAATGTGATTGGATGAAAGATTTTGCCCGTGGTCAACCGAAACTTACTGTATATGTTAAAATCGGCTGAAGTTTTAAAAAAAACGGGACTTCCTGATTGGGCGGTTTACTGTTGTGTTGAGGGTGGAATCGTTCATACAAACAATCCCATGGACGATTGATCGCCCGCTTTCCGGCTGATCAAAGTCCTATGTGTGTGGCAGCTTTAGAGTCAGGGCACACTTGCGGCCCCCAGCACGGTCTGACGATGATCTACTGTGTCCCAGAGATCTACTTTATTACATACTGTGCAGGCAAGACCCCAAAATAGATTCTGACCCCAGGAGGAAACAAAACCTTTTAGGAAATGTACAGGAGCAAAATAATTCTAGGAAAGAGAAGGCAAACAATGGAACCTCCTGATGGAAATCTCCTCACTAGCAGAACATATAATATTCAATTCTAGCGTGACGGCGACACAATGTTTCATTCTAGTTCTTCTGCTGTTCCTTCCCCTTCTAGACACGGTGAGAGTCAGCGCAACGTTCAAGCTGAATGACGGCGTGTGCAGAGTGAAGAGGACGGACCTGCACCAGGGCCTCGCTCCGCACAAGACGTCCGGTATGAACGCGCCCGCAAAGATTTCATTATTATTTGGGAGAGAAATTGCAGCAATTTCCAAGTTATACTTTTTGTCGTCGGCACGTCACGGTCTGTGTCTGGGGAAAGTTGTGTGACAACCAACATGGCTGCCATTCCAGCTCCTGCCGTGATTAATATCCAGCTTTTCCAGAAGGACCAGGCAGATTTGCGTTTCAGGACTCGTGGAAAGCTGGGTGACAACTTCTGTAATGGCAGTGTGACTTGTGACCCAGCTTTCCCAGACACAGATATAACTAAGAAACAGCTGAAGGGTTTGTGCACACAGGGCGGACATGCTGCGTGAAAGTGAGCAGCGCATCCCAACTACAACCCGCAGGGAATTTCAGCCCAAAAAAACTGCACTAAATTTAGGTGCGTATTTTTGTTCGAAATATCGGCTGTGGAAAATAGTTGTAATAGCGACGCGTCCCTCTGTCCTCTGTGCAGCCCGGCCCCCTGTGAGCTGCAGCCCATGTGACCCCATGGGGAAAACCCGCAACAGAAGTGCAACGAATCCGCCAAGTGTGAACATGCCCTAATAGCGGTTTTAAACATCTTGATTGATTGATTTCCGCCGCTGCTTTTAGAAAGCTGCACTATTATCAGCTCAGTATATATATAATATACCATCCTGAGCCTCCCCGGGGAGGTATATAGTGGCTTTGGATGTACTTTGGCCAACAATAAAGGGTTCTATTTTAATGACACGATGTTATAATTGTTATTATCGTTATACCATACACATAACCGCGCACTTTCTAGGATGGAAATCCAACATAAAAACACCGCAATAAGCAGAATCGGAGACACTGGAGTCCGAGCCGTCTGTAATAAGAAGCGCAGATAACGGAGGGGATGAGAATAAATGGGGGTTAGATTGTTACATTGTATCCAGGCTCTTTTATCTTCGCATCATGTGACATTCCCGCGTCTGCCGCTTCTCTTTCATCTCCTCTTTCCGCGCAGAGAGACAATCCCACGTCTATGAAAGCTTCTCCTTCATCAATATAACGTGCAAGAGACGGCCCAGCGGACGCAAGACATCGGCCAAGGAGACTCTTATAACTGCTCAGTTTGAGCTGGACATAAACCAGAAGGAGGTGACAGGTTGGTTCGATCAGATACGTGGCGGGAGTTTTCATACCGCGCTTCTTCTTTCCTGGCTCTTCCCGCTTCTGTGTCTCGATCACAAGTATCTCCTGTTTTGTATTCTGTGTTGGGAAATATGACGGGTGACGGTTCTCGGCACCAGGTCCAGCGTTGTAACAAGGACCCATAATGCAACACTGACCTGTCTAGAGTGTCAAAACTTATGCAACGCCCTTCTATTTTTTTTTGCCTATTTCAGAGACCTGCAGTCTCGGCTGCGTGCGCGGCAAAGCGGAAAAAAGACTGCGCAAGACCATCAGAACCCTGCGGAAAGCCATCGGCAAGGACCATTTTCACGTCCGACTGTCCGGAAAGGACTTTGAGGTCTCTAAAAAAATGCCCCGATCGCCAGAAAACCAGGAGACGTGCGGAACCGGACAAATACGCGTGGACAACCGATGCGGTAAGCACCATCACAGCGACACTGCGTTCTTATCATCAGATGACTTTTGGGGGTCATTGTCCGTTTTGGTTGGCGGTTGTTATTGTATGTGGCGAGCATTAGAGCGCACGGCTCGTACTAGCTGAGGATTGTAAATAACCACCCCCCCACCCCCGGCTCTCCACATTGTCTGTCACGGCAGCCCTGGCGTGTAAACGTTTTCAAGCCCCTCGGCCGAGGTGACGCTAATTCGGTGTGACAGGCCTTCTGCAGGCGCTTTGTTCCTGAGAGGTAATTACAAGGCGATCGTGCAGCGCGGCTTCCATAATCCGCCAAGGATTTCAGACCCTCATTGAGATAACATCTGACCCTTATCCCGAACACCTTGTAGTCACGGTCGTTTGTCATCCGGGCGTTTGACACGTAAATGGGCCGCAAAGAAAATATCCTTAGAAGCCGCCGAGAAATTCAAGTTAAGTAAATAGATTGTATCAAGTTGAAGTCCGTCTACCAAGCGTTCCGCAGTCTCGCCGTCTGCCTCTAGTCACAGTAATGGATAGCAGGACGCCAGCGAGGCTCCGATATACCGGCCGCCATAGACATGTATCCTGCAGCCGCCACATTCATCACTGCAGTCCGATCAATCACAAACTCCGTGCCCGGAACACCATTTCTATCCATGTTTATCCTGGTCCTACCAGAACTCGCCTAACTGGGAGGCGTTTATAACTCTGTTCATCCTGAGGACCCGGTTCATGAATAGAATGCCAGAACTACAGTGAAAACTGACACACAAGCAGAGCAATAAGAGAGCCAGAGCAGGGACGTGAATTTATACGTCATTCAGGGTCTATAAAAAGTGGGGTCACAACCCCAGGAGTGTTGTAATGCAACAGAAATATCCAAGGTCATTATAGTGGGTGAATTAAACCGATGAAGATAATGGAAATCAATTATCAAGTTAATATTTATAGAAACTTCTCCTGTAAAGAGGTTTATGATTTATTGGACCCCCTTTAACCATAATGGGTTTGCTTTACAGTGAGGGAGCTATAGAACAGCGCCCCCAGTGGTCACATAATAAAAAAATTTCCTGGTATATTGTGATTTACACATTACTATCGTTACTTCAAACAACCAGACATCTGTAGTGTCGTCGTCCCCCCCCCCCCTCCTCCGATGCTTTTCCTCGAGGTTATTTACCGTTGTCAGATTTGTAGACAAAGATCCGGCCCCTCGTGTTGTGACTGAAGAGACTGCGAGATACGAGCGGGACAAAAATAACACGAAGCTCAGTCAACAGCCAAAACCGGCAGAATTTACTACAGTAGCGCCCCCTCCTGGCAAATATACATTTTCACTTGCATTTTTTCATGGAGCCCCCCAGATCTAATTACCCAGCCCCCTAAATATTTGGGTGCTATATAAAGGTGGAAAGTGGAACCGAAACATTGTGAGTTGTGCAACCCCAACCAATCAGGACCCGGCTGTGGGAGTCACGCTACCGGGTATCTGGATATGAGACGTCCGATAATCTGGAAAACAAAGGATTTCTGTGTCACCTGCTAATCCGGCATCTACATTACTGGGGTACGGCAGGTCAGCAGGAATTCTGGCCTATCAGACGCTGTCGTTTCATAATTATACACATCGTCCGTTAATAACCGGATATTTCGGGCACTGCGTTCTGTTACACTATAAATTTGTCGCCATGACACCTCACGCCCCGGCCGAGGACGATGCGTTTTTTTGCAGCGCATTTAGAGGGATTAAGATTTAAATCCCCGGACAAAACTCCTCGGCGGAGCCTGTGCACCGCGCAAACCGCTAAGTCTAAATTGTGCCGATGATGCGAGTATCTGTTTTGCGCCAAAACTTTTGGAGGGAGCCGATCTGACCTCGAGTTCACATCCAACAACTGTGAGACCAATAGGGGATTCTTTCTGCGGCATTAGATACTTAAAGGACACAATGTCTGAATGGAGGTGCCTTTAAATGTCTTTGTGGCCACTAATCCGGCGCGCCCCCTGCGGGGCCCCACTTTACATCACAAAAGCCCCAGAGTATTAAACACCAGCTGCGCGGAGATCCCCGAATCCGCTCTTAATGGTCGCTGGAGACTCACAAAAGACCCTACTATGAAAATGAAGTCTGCCGAAGCCAATTGCTCCCATTGTCCAGGGCCAAAGACGAAGGGAATTAGAATTCTTGATTTTTTAATACCCTGAGTCAATAGGGGTCTGAAGTGCAGCACTGGAGGCGTCCCCTGCCATCGAGTCCTATCAGGAGCCTCGGATAAATATCACCGTATGCACGCTCGGACCTTAAGTTCAAGAACCGACGTTCAGTCCTCGGCCAGTTGCATAATTTCTGGCGCCCCCCCCCTTCCCTTCCCCCATTGTTTATATAATGGCGTCTATTAAACGTGGAGTGAAATAAAACGTATCCTCGGATTTCACAAGACTTTACGGGAATCCCGAGCGCCGGGTCAGAACGCCGGATCCTGACAGCTGAGCCGAGGCAGATCCTGCAGCTCAAGAGTTACCAAAGGAAGGACGGTTTACACCTGGTCTGCATCAAGACCGAAGCCAAGATTATGTGTATGTTATGAAATGTGCAGCGTACGCAGATGTAGCAGAGCCGATTGTCATTTTAACTGTTTGGAGCAGCTTCTTTTGTGCACCGTGATCCCGGAGTACAGATGTGACCTGCAGTCCTATGTAACACCACAGATAACACAGTGATAACTCTCTCAGTACAGATAATGTAGTAGATGTTACCTGCAGTCCTATGTAACACCACAGATAACACAGTGATAACTCTCTGATTACAGATAATGTATTAGTGTTACCTGCAGTCCTATGTAACACCACAGATAACACAGTGATAACTCTCTGATTACAGATAATGTATTAGTGTTACCTGCAGTCCTATGTAACACCACAGATAACACAGTGATAACTCTCTGAGTACAGATAATGTATTAGTGTTACCTGCAGTCCTATGTAACACCACAGATAACACAGTGATAACTCTCTCAGTACAGATAATGTAGTAGATGTTACCTGCAGTCCTATGTAACACCACAGATAACACAGTGATAACTCTCTGATTACAGATAATGTATTAGTGTTACCTGCAGTCCTATGTAACACCACAGATAACACAGTGATAACTCTCTGATTACAGATAATGTATTAGTGTTACCTGCAGTCCTATGTAACACCACAGATAACACAGTGATAACTCTCTGAGTACAGATAATGTATTAGTGTTACCTGCAGTCCTATGTAACACCACAGATAACACAGTGATAACTCTCTCAGTACAGATAATGTAGTAGATGTTACCTGCAGTCCTATGTAACACCACAGATAACACAGTGATAACTCTCTGATTACAGATAATGTATTAGTGTTACCTGCAGTCCTATGTAACACCACAGATAACACAGTGATAACTCTCTGATTACAGATAATGTAGTAGATGTTACCTGCAGTCCTATGTAACACCACAGATAACACAGTGATAACTCTCTGATTACAGATAATGTATTAGTGTTACCTGCAGTCCTATGTAACACCACAGATAACACAGTGATAACTCTCTGATTACAGATAATGTATTAGTGTTACCTGCAGTCCTATGTAACACCACAGATAACACAGTGATAACTCTCTGAGTACAGATAATGTAGTAGATGTTACCTGCAGTCCTATGTAACACCACAGATAACACAGTGATAACTCCCTGATTACAGATAATGTATTAGTGTTACCTGCAGTCCTATGTAACACCACAGATAACACACAGTGAGTACAGATAATGTAGTAGTGTTACCTGCAGTCCTATGTAACACCACAGATAACACAGTGATAACTCTCTGATTACAGATAATGTAGTAGATGTTACCTGCAGTCCTATGTAACACCACATATAACACACAGTGAGTACAGAATTCAGTAGATGTTACCTGCAGTCCTATGTAACACCAGTGATAACTCTGAGTACAAATAATGTAGTCGATGTTACCTGCAGTCCTATGTAATACAATGGATCCCAGTGACTTACAATGGGATCTGTTGGGGTTTTGTTTTGACAGAAAGATTAGCGCTGTCTCCGATGCGAGTGTGAACAGAGCCTTAAAAATGTGACGTTGTGCAGGTTTTTAGGCCTCCATTAACTCTTTACATCCAGGATACCTCAGGTCACAGGATACATTGCAGTTCCTGGGTGTCTGGATGTTATCGGCACTTACTCACGCCTGACCCCCCTGCCGACTCTACAGACGTAACAATGTCACTTTACATTATCTGATTGTCCCCTAAATGCTCCGATTCATTGTAACAGAAACTATTTCAGAGCATGACACACGGATTCAAAGAACACCAGGGAGAATCCGTGTCATGCTCTGAAATAGTTTCTGTTACAATGAATCGGAGTGTCATGCTCCGCCCCCTCAGGCAGCACACAAAGCAGGACGCAGTGGGTCATCTTTCCCCAGAATGTTCCTTTTAAGCCATTTATGAATCCAAATATTATGGACACTCACCAGCAGTCATTTTGGACAGTGGTTTTACATAGGACTGCTGAGGGTGGATCCTCGAAGACCATGTGGACAGCACACTTATAATAAACCATGTATTCTCCATACTACTGACAATGCTCAGAGGTTCTGTGCCCGGATGCACCTCATGTTACCTCCCAGGCACCAAGTCTATATAGTTCTACACGGTTACTCTTTTCCCTCTCTCCTTGTGCTCTGTCTGTAAGTGTCAGTCTTTACTGCTATTCTGGTATTCTATTCATGAACCAGAATGAACAGTGCTGAAGACCGATCCCAAATAGGGTAATGTACCAGAGCTGCACTCACAATTCTGCTGGTTGTTATTGGAAACAGTCAGCAAGCCTGTGTGGCAGTCACTCCTCCTAAGCGCTTAGCTGAGCTACTATGATGCAAAAGGGGCTTCATTAGGGTCTGTTTAAATTTCCATCTTCTCTGCAAAAAAAAAGTTTCGACTCCACGGGAGAATTTCACTTTATTGCACTTTAAACTGCTTGTTTTGCTTGCACCCGGTCAGACCTCGCCTCGCTCCGGCCACCATTAACCAGCGCGGTTTTCTCCTCTTTCTATCAGCTAGCTGCCGTGCCGGAACGTACTACGACGAGGACAAGGAGCAGTGTGTTTTATGCCCACACGGAACGTATCAGAGCGAGGAAGGGCAGATAGTCTGTGAAATCTGCCCCGACCCCGACAACCAAGACAACCCAAAGCTTGCAGGCGCTCGAGACCTATCTGAGTGTGGAGGTAAAAGACGCCGGCCTGAGACTAGGAGCAAATCTAAGGAAAAGCTCCACTGACCGCACTTCATGGGTTAAATCTCCATAGACTGTAAATACTTTGCTTTACTTATATTGATCTTAAGTCGCATGATGCCTTCTACTCCAATCACATCCAGAGCTGCATTGAGAATTCCGGTCTCCTGTGAGCTCCCAGGCTGCAGGGCTTCAAGTCTCTTCGCCCCCTGCTAATTCAGTGTCTTTACAGTGTGTATCCCACAATGCAGTTCAGCAGAATACAGAGCATTATGGGAATTGAGTTCAACTGTGTGGATGTGTGTCTCACACTCATTGCAAATGGGTTCTAAGAGGCAGTCAGCAGGGTTGTGAATGCAGCTCTGGATGTGACTAGAGTAATAGACACAATGTGTAGAAGATCAGTAAAGTGATTGCAAAAATAGTTAAAGAGTTTCCACTAAAGGGGGAGGGGGTGCGGGACATGAAGCGGACATGTAAGGCTCTGTTCACATCTGCGTTGCAGATTCCGTCATATTTGATGGGAAGAAAAGCACAGCATACAACGCGATTCTATCCGTAAAAAGGACGGACACCACGACACAACCCGACGGACCTTGTTATGTCAACCGTGTCCACCGTGCGACAAATCCAGCACTCGGTCATTTCGGTTTTTCTGCTTCTATGACCAAACAGAAAAATGCAAATGACGACGCAGGTGTGAACTGAGCCGGAGGGATCGGGCTGTAGCCCAGTGTCTTGTAAGGATTTAGGCTGAAGCTCCACCCACTGGATAATGATGGCGAAATGTCGCAAAATAATCTGCGAATCAATGAAATACTCCGGCTGTTCTAAAATATAAAAGACTGTAGGATCCAGAATAGACCAATCACCCGAGAGGGGCCCATAATGTCCGGGAGAGGGGCCCATAATGTCCGGGAGAGGGGCCCATAATGTCCGGGAGAGGGGCCCATAATGTCCGGGAGAGGGGCCCATAATGTCCGGGAGAGGGGCCCATAATGTCCGGGAGAGGGGCCCATAATGTCCGGGAGAGGGGCCCATAATGTCCGGGAGAGGGGCCCATAATGTCCGGGAGAGGGGCCCATGTTCTATTATTTTTAGTTAATTGTTGTTTTTTTTTTAAATATTCTTATTTTTTGTCGTGTTTATTACTTTAAACTGCAATAACGTGAAATTCCTCGCCCTCTGGGCAAATAAATGTTTTTAATCAGAGCCGTTATCAGCGGCAAAATGTGAGAAATTTACTGTGACGCCGCGGGAATGTAGTCGTGTCATGTGAGGCCGCGGGAATTTAGTCGTGTCATGTCAGCTGATGTAACGTCGCCATCTAGTGGTGGTATGTGATACTGCGGGAGTAGCAGCCAGGGAATATTCAGTGTTGTAAACCTGTCCCCCCTTTTCCTGACATTCAGGTTTGTGTCCAGCGGGTGAATTCTCCTTGGATGGTTTTCGGCCTTGTGATCCGTGTCCAATCGGGACGTACCAGCTGGAATCTGGGCGCACGTCTTGTTTTTCCTGCGGCGGAGGACTAACAACGAAACACAGCGGTGCCTCGTCTTTTCACAACTGCGAAACTAGAGGTGACTATCAGACCGGGCAACAGGCTAAGGATTCTGGGATGGGAAGTGTTAAATGTGCCGTATTTCCAGAGGTCATCAAATAACAGAAACACTCTGTGAAGTACGCCAGCTTTACCAGGGGGTTTCATCTGTTTATTAACAATGTTTGCAGGCTTCAGTGCTGAAATCTCCCAGCATTCCCTGCTTGTTCAGTATTTTCACAGAGTGTACTCTGGGTATTTGCATTCTGGGAAGTGTTGTCTTTAGAGCAGGTACCGTGCAGTCATCTGACGTATGAACTGCCCCCCAGCATTATAGAAGCAAAGCTAGACTGTTAAAGGTGTCTGTCCACAAGCTTGCTGACTGTTTCCAATAAGGTTTTCCTTTTTTCTGGAGTATAATACAGGATATAACTCAGGATCAGTACAGGATAAGTAATGTAATGTATGTACACAGTGACTCCACCAGCAGAATAGTGAGTGCAGCTCTGGAGTATAATACAGGATATAACTCAGGATCAGTACAGGATAAGTAATGTAATGTATGTACACAGTGACTCCACCAGCAGAATAGTGAGTGCAGCTCTGGAGTATAATACAGGATATAACTCAGGATCAGTACAGGATAAGTAATGTAATGTATGTACACAGTGACTCCACCAGCAGAATAGTGAGTGCAGCTCTGGAGTATAATACAGGATATAACTCAGGATCAGTACAGGATAAGTAATGTAATGTATGTACACAGTGACTCCACCAGCAGAATAGTGAGTGCAGCTTGGAGTATAATACAGGATGTAACTCAGGATCAGTACAGGATAAGTAATGTAATGTATGTACACAGTGACTCCACCAGCAGAATAGTGAGTGCAGCTCTGGAGTATAATACAGGATGTAACTCAGGATCAGTACAGGATAAGTAATGTAATGTATGTACACAGTGACTCCACCAGCAGAATAGTGAGTGCAGCTCTGGAGTATAATACAGGATGTAACTCAGGATCAGTACAGGGTAAGTAATATAATGTATGTACACAGTGACTCCACCAGCAGAATAGTGAGTGCAGCTCTGCAGTATAATACAGGATGTAACTCAGGATCAGTACAGGATAAGTAATGTATGTACATAGTGACTCCACCAGCAGAATAGTGAGTGCAGCTCTGGAGTATAATACAGGATAAGTAATGCAATATATGTAGACCGTGACGCTGCAGTTTATGGAGATTTATTCTGTAATGTGGATCAGATAGACATTGATATCAATTTTCCAGGCTCCGTGACGTTATTAACCCGACTCGTGTTTCCTTCCCTTGGTTCTTGCAGTTCAGTGCTCACCGGGACATTTATACAACACGACGACGCACAGATGCATCCGATGCTCGATAGGAACTTATCAGCCGGAGTTTGGACAGAATTTTTGCATTTCCTGCCCGGGGAACACCAGCACTGACTTTGACGGATCCACCAACATCACGCAGTGTAAAAGTGAGTGACCTGTTCACACATGAGAATTCGGCCTTCACCACGTAACACAAACCCAGAGTAACTGCAGATGAAAAAATAGCCTAAAATCTGCTCCAGCTCCAGCTCTATAAGGTTAATTGGCATTCAGGATTCTGGGAAAGCTGGATGACTGTTCCTGTGGAGGCTGTAATGGTGGCCATATTGGTTATCATCTTATGGTTACCGGGCATTGGTTGAGTGGTATAAAAAAATCCCCTCAATCAGAATAGTCAGTGGGGGAGGGTTTATGTTTCTTACTGTGCGCAGCGGAGGAGGATTAGTCAGCGACTGGTGTTCTATGGCTGCATGTGACGGGGTTAAGCACCTAGATGGCAGGCGGCTGTGATATTTGGCACCCTGTATCCCGGGCGGCCGCTGTTTTCCATCACTTTGCAGAAACGCAGTGTAACACGATGGAGGGCGGTTATTCTGGAGGGTTCCGTGTGCCGCGCCCGGCCAGCACGCGTCCTCGTCACCGCACCCGTCACGTTGGCAGCTGGAAGGTTTATACTACAGACACTTAAGACTTGGAATAAATCTTTATTGATACAACGTATTATAAACGGACGACGAGCCAAGTCTGAGATCCCATGTAAAGTGAGATCCGATGTCAGCGCAGAACACGGGACACGTAGAACCGGCCGTAGACGCCCCTCCCCCGATCACACAGTCCCTATGTTTTCATTAGGGTAGAAACCCATCTAGCGCCCCCTGTCTGAGCACGGTGCGGCTGAAAACTGCCGTCTACCTGCAAAAACCGCAACGATTTACGGTGAAACCATTTGTTGTTGCCGTTTTTACCGCATGGTGGACGCACCTCGGCCGCGTGGGGGCTCTTCGTGTTTTTCCACTCAACATTGTCTGAAATCAACATTTCTAAATGATACAAATTTCTGATCACAGTAAAAATGAGTGCGACCAAAATGTGAAATTACTCACGTTCTCTAAAAATAATTGTGTCATTCAATTCCTTACTCTTCTCAAGATCTCTGCTTGTGGTCAGTGAATGAGAACATTCTTGTTTACTACCGGAAGCTGAGGGTTTGTTACAATTGTATCCAGTCTAGACAATCATGTGAGCTAAACACTGTAACAGCACAAATCTCCCTCCTGTCCTGAAAGTTTGTTACAATGTATCAGGCTGTTGTCTAGATTGGAAACAATTGTAGCAAACCCTCAGCTGTGAGAAGTATTAGGGCATTTATAAAAGGACGTAGTGGGAAATGTGTAAGATCCAAGTAAACCAGCGGAAATGTCGATGACACCGCGCTGATCCAAGTGATCACCTGTCAGGAATTGTCCTGTGACCGCCAGTGCGTTTTCATCACCTGTTTTGTCGCCATCGCGTCCGGTCCAACGTGTCCTCTCTTCTGTTTTCAGACCGGCAGTGCGGGGGGGAGCTGGGGAATTTTTCCGGTTACATCGAATCTCCCAATTACCCTGGAAATTACCCCGCAAATACGGAGTGTACATGGAACATCACCCCTCCCCCCAAGAGGCGGATTCTCATCGTGGTACCAGAAATTTTCCTACCGATAGAAGACGAATGTGGAGATTACCTGGTGATGAGGAAGAGCCGTAAGTGTCTGGTGACGTGGTTACAGCGCCCCCTATCTGGTGATGTGGTTACAGCGCCCCCTATCTGGTGGTGTGGTTACAGCGCCCCCTATCTCGTGATGTGGTTACAGCGCCCCCTATCTGGTGGTGTGGTTACAGCGCCCCCTATCTCGTGATGTGGTTACAGCGCCCCCTATCTGGTGATGTGGTTACAGCGCCCCCTATCTGGTGACGTGGTTACAGCGCCCCCTATCTGGTGATGTGGTTACAGCGCCCCCTATCTGGTGATGTGGTTACAGCGCCCCCTATCTGGTGATGTGGTTACAGCGCCCCCTATCTCGTGATGTGGTTACAGCGCCACCTATCTGGTGATGTGGTTACAGCGCCCCCTATCTGGTGATGTGGTTACAGCGCCCCCTATCTGGTGATGTGGTTACAGCGCCCCCTATCTGGTGATGTGGTTACAGCGCCCCCTATCTGGTGATGTGGTTACAGCGCCCCCTATCTGGTGATGTGGTTACAGCGCCCCCTATCTGGTGATGTGGTTACAGCGCCCCCTATCTGGTGGTGTGGTTACAGCGCCCACTATCTGGTGACGTGGTTACAGCGCCCCCTATCTGGTGACGTGGTTACAGCGCCCCCTATCTCGTGATGTGGTTACAGCGCCCCCTATCTGGTGATGTGGTTACAGCGCCCCCCTATCTGGTGATGTGGTTACAGCGCCCCCTATCTGGTGATGTGGTTACAGCGCCCCCTATCTGGTGATGTGGTTACAGCGCCCCCTATCTGGTGATGTGGTTACAGCGCCCACTATCTGGTGATGTGGTTACAGCGCCCACTATCTGGTGGTGTGGTTACAGCGCCCACTATCTGGTGACGTGGTTACAGCGCCCACTATCTGGTGACGTGGTTACAGCGCCCCCTATCTGGTGATGTGGTTACAGCGCCCACTATCTGGTGGTGTGGTTACAGTGCCCACTATCTGGTGACGTGGTTACAGCGCCCCCTATCTGGTGATGTGGTTACAGCGCCCCCTATCTGGTGGTGTGGTTACAGCGCCCCCTATCTGGTGACGTGGTTACAGCGCCCCCTATCTGGTGATGTGGTTACAGCGCCCCCTATCCGGTGGTGTGGTTACAGCGCCCCCTATCTGGTGACGTGGTTACAGCGCCCCCTATCTGATAAGGTTTAGGTTCTGTTCACATGGGTTGCATTTCCTGCGGATAACAATCTGTTCCAGATATCGCGGGGAATTGTCTTTGATTTGGTAAAGATTATCAGCCGGATTTGCTGCTGCGAAGAGGGAAATAAAATAAAAAATGTCCAGACTCCCCTTCATTGGCGCTCCCGTAGCGATGCATCGTTGCCCCCCTGTCCGGCCTCCTGGAACGATATTTTTCCCCATGTGACTGTTGCAGCCTGAAGCGTTATCCCAGGAGGCCGGCAGCACCAGACGGAGCAATGACGCATCGCGATGGGAGGGGTGTCCGGTCTTTTTTGAATTTTGACAATTTTTTTGCATTTTTCCCGAGCGCGCGGACGCGGTTTGTTCGCATCTCACCCATTTTGCCGCTGCTGTAATACGCTGCAGATTTTCGACCCTCAATACGGATGGAAAATCTGCGGCAATTTCACTCAATGTGAACGTAGTCTTAGGGTGAGACCGCAGGTAGCCACACGCCGACATGCGGTTTTTAAATTGATTGTTATTGGCCGCGTGATTTTGTTGGTTTCCTCCCACGTCTCAGCCGCCCGCCTGGCATTACCCTCCGAGAAGCTGAGGAATCTTTTCATTTGTTTAATAATTAACCACAAATCAGTAACCGATGGAAACGTCGTCCTTTATTTCTTGTGAAGATTCTTCCAATTCGGTGACCACGTACGAGACTTGTCAGACCTACGAGCGCCCGATCGCCTTCACCTCGCGGTCCAAGAAGCTCTGGATACAGTTCCGGTCTAACGAGGGCAACAGCGCCAAAGGCTTCCAGGTTCCTTATGTCACATACGATGGTAAGAACAGAAGCCGTGCCGGATAATGCCGATTAACCCCTTCTCTCCAGCGCTGCGGTCACCTCCTCCCGACGAGACTATAACCTGCGCCACGGTCTGCCCCTCCCCCCCCCCCCCCCGACAAGGCTTCAATGTCCTCACCCCTTGTACATGACCGGACTTCCTCCTAGATTGTAAGCTCCTGAGGTCCGGACTCTTGCATCTCGTCTATGATGTTTAACAATTTTTTTTTTATCACAGAAGATTATCAGGAGCTCATAGAGGACATCGTCCGAGACGGGAGATTATACGCCTCAGAAAACCACCAGGAGATATTGAAGGTAAGGGGTCCTCATTGTATAATGGTCCTAAAAAACGGGGAGTCCTAAATACTGGGCAGGGGGGCCGGGCGCTGCAGGGAGACAGAACGTCCCGCCGCCATCTTGGATTTGGCTGTTAATCTGCTCCTTCTGTCCCGTCCGTGTCTTCCGCAGGATAAGAAGCTGATTAAGGCGCTGTTTGACGTCCTCGCGCACCCTCAGAACTATTTCAAATACACGGCTCAAGAATCGAGGGAAATGTTTCCGAAATCATTCATCAGACTTCTGCGCGCCAAAGTCTCCAGGTTCCTGCGACCTTATAAATAACGCGTGACCAGGAGACGACGTACCCCGGTCTGATATAACCGCCGCTGTGATCCAGCCTGAGCTCCTTCTTCTAGGGAAGGGATTTTATTTGAACTTTTTTTTTGGCCATAATCCGATGACGTCTCTCATCTCGCACTCATGAAATGTCTCCTCCTCAGGGAGCAGTTGTTGGTTTTCCTCACAGGATTATAGAATGATCAGTCTTTGTTTATCCATTGACGATCCATCAGCCGCCATATTTTATGGTGAAATTTAGTCATTTCGACCAGGACAACGTTTTTTCAAATTATCATGAACATCTGAGACGTCTGAACTTGTTGGACTTTCTTTATATTCATGAGAAGAAACGATGCGATTCATCACTGAAAGAATCAAATAAGTTACTATTGGGCTTGTAGTGTCAGGCTGAGGCGCTAAAGGTGTAAGGTAATCAATATCTGCACTGCATATGGACTGTACCATCAGGCCTTAATTATTCTGGACCATGTAGGACACACAGGCTACGTCCAGCAGATATCAACACTAAACAACATGCATTTCATGGGCTCGCTGGCAGCTGACTGACATTGAGATGAAAATTTATTCAATCCTATTTCTTAACCCTCATGGGTGGACCATGTCTTGGAAAACAAAATTGTTACCTTGGACACAACAATTTCTAGGCCTCAAATATCACTGAACTTTTTGTAGAAGTAAAATGTGCTTTATATAATGAGATTAAAAAGGCAAATGGTCAGGGACCTGTTATCCAGGAGGTCAGGGACTTACAGTGCTGGACACTGAGATGGACTCCAAGTATTGGACTGGACTGTTGGGGGAGGGGGGGGTCTTTGGAGAGTTTTGGACTGAGGTTTATCACACTGGTTCTGCAGAGCATTGCGACTTCTGCAGAGGACGCGCCCTTTCATGTATTTGGCTGTAAATGTTGTACAGAGTTTTTCCGCACTATAAATATACAACGTATACTCTTTACAAGAGTACGGACGGCCGCAGTGTCATAGTTTATTGGGATATTAAGAGAATATTTTTTTAGTTTTGTGGATTAATAAAAGCGCTTATTCACCGTAACGCAGTCTGGACCCCGTAATATACCGTGGGGGGGGGGGGGGGGTCCTGCTCCATGTGGGACAAACGTGGAGGGTCCTTTACTTTACACTGAGCACAGGTAACAAAGGTATGTGAGTTATATGCAGGAATTTCCTGTCTGTATCTGTTTTGGGAAAAGCTGGGTGACCACCATTATGCATTGACACCCAGCTTTCCAAGAGTCCTGAATGGCAAAGATGTGAGCACAGCAGTCAATCCTCGATGAATAGAAATCCCTCAGTCGTCCTCTTTGGTCTTGGTTATCTTTGTTTCTAAGAACGTTCGGCACAATCTATATCATCTGCATCTGACAAATCTTAGTTATACAGCGACATGAGAATGGGAAATGTATCACAGAATAATTAGACAGATTTGCCATTCAGGATATTCGGAAAGCTGAGTAACAACCCCAATTGGAGCGGCAGTGTATATATTGATTGTCACCCAGCTTTCCCAGAAACGGATATAACTTACTAATAGCTGAATAGATTTTATTAACAACTTGACAGAACAAATGACTCGAGGACTTCGATTTATTATGGATTTTTCTTTATGATTTTTAACAAAAGTCTCCAGGGCAACGGAAAATAACGCAACGTGAGCGGCTTCTCCGTGTTAGGAAGAAACGTGTAATGTCCAAGGTCAGCAGAGAAGGAATCGCAGCGCCTCATCTATTACGTGGTGAATACCAGGATCACGTGGAGCGTCCAGAGCGTTAAACCGTTCATCACGCGACTCGTTCTTAAAGGGATTCACCACAATCTCCATTGAGCAGCGGCGCCTTCGCTTTGTTCCTAATCCGCAACACTCAAGTGGGTATTCCTATCGCAGACATTTATGGCATGTCCACAGGATATATCATGACGCTCTGATACGGACGCGGTCGAGCGCGCTTGGGACTACCCCTTTAAATGGGACTGTGTTGCAATTTCTGACCCATCGTCTGTTAGAAAGTATCACTGCTTCAGAAAAAATAGAAAGGCTGTGACTTCTTCATTTCAGGCATTGGTTGGGACCAAACTTCCAGCGATCACGCATATTATAGGAATCCCCCTTTAATCACCGTACAGTGAACGTCCGCCCTTTAACATCAGTTTAATTATTTTTTTTATGTTAACAGGTTGCAAATTCTGCGCTGATGATAGCGGACAGAGCTTTATTTCTCTGTAAGAAAGCTCCAAATCCCCAGCAAAACATATAATTATGACAATTCTGCCTGGCTCCAGCCACCACTAGGGGGAGCTCACTGATGGATTACTACAGATTTTTTATTGATGTCAATGGAAGCTGTATAAATCTGCATGTAGTGAGCTCCCCCTAGTGTTGGCTGACAGAAATTCATCATGTAACCCTATGGCTGTGTGAAGGGATTTGGAGCTCCGTATTGGGGGAAAAAAGGAGCTCTGCCCCGTATAAATATTTATTATGATATTAATCAGCACAGAATGTTTAATTTGAAATAGGGTTCAATAGTGACTATTAACTTTAGTATATCAGCTGTCTGTCTGCAGTTATTCAAACAGATTATTTGTTGAAGGTAGCACAGAGTATTTAAGGAGAGTATTTGTGTGACGGCATGACTTGTCCCCTCATATGGTGCTCAGTGCTCCACGCTGAGGTCCTGGATCCCTTCCCTTGTTCTCCTCGGTTTCCTTCCACATTAAAATATTGATGGGTTATTTGTCTGTGGAACAAGCCGCGGAGAGAGGCTGAGATAGGAAGAGTAGATTGTGAGCTCCTGAGGACAGGGATGTGAGTGGATACAGCTATATATGCAGAGCTGTGGAATACTTTATATAAATAATAGAAAATGAGGTTAATGTGCCAGGGGCCGTGTCCTGATGTGAGGAGGGGGAGGGAGTCACAGATCCATAATAATCGTATAAATCATGATCATCTGTGAACAACAATCCTCTGTCGCCATCTTGTGGTAGTGTAGAGAATAACATGGTGACCATGCAGACATTCACTGCACTATACTGAACAGCAGAGGTATAATACTGTCAAATGATTACTATGTAAAGACTTTTTACAGCACAGTTAGAGTCTGTTCACACAGCAAACAAAAAAATGGGTGTAAAACACGGAGCTGTTTTCAAGGAAAAACGGCCTCTGGTTTTCAGCCGCATCAAGCGTTTTTTGATGGGTTTTTTTTACCGAAGTTTTTGGAGCTGTTCTTCTATTGAGACAACGAAAAACAGATCCAAAAACGGCTCAAGAAGTGACAGGCACTTCTTTTTTATGGGGCGTTTTTTTTATGCGCCGCTTTTCCCTTTGTTTGGAGGCATTCAGCCTTTGTATTTTTAGCCGTTGTTTGGGGGGTTTACGGCCCGAAAAACGGCCGAAAATAAGCTGTGTGAACATACCCTTATAATAGTGTCACATTCATGCCTGACGCCAGCATCCCCCACACAGCCGGAGTCAGTTTGCATTTAATAAGAAATGTAATAATATGGGATGTTTCAGAGCCAGTGAAATGTTCATCTCTTTTAAACTAGAGCACAGCAGTAAATAATGGCGGGGGCTTCCTGAGTTACAGTCTGTATTATACTCCAGAGCTGCACTCACTATTCTGCTGGTGGAGTCACTGTGTACATACATTACATTACTTATCCTGTACTGATCCGGAGTTACATCCTGTATTATACTCCAGAGCTGCACTCACTATTCTGCTGGAGTCACTGTGTACATACATTACATTACTTATCCTGTACTGATCCTGAGTTATATCCTGTATTATACTCCAGAGCTGCACTCACTATTCTGCTGGTGGAGTCACTATGTACATACATTACATTACTTATCCTGTACTGATCCTGAGTTATATCCTGTATTATACTCCAGAGCTGCACTCACTATTCTGCTGGTGGAGTCACTGTGTACATACATTACATTACTTATCCTGTACTGATCCGGAGTTACATCCTGTATTATTCTCCAGAGCTGCACTCACTATTCTGCTGGTGGAGTCACTGTGTACATACATTACATTACTTATCCTGTACTGATCCTGAGTTATATCCTGTATTATACTCCAGAGCTGCACTCACTATTCTGCTGGTGGAGTCACTATGTACATACATTACATTACTTATCCTGTACTGATCCTGAGTTACATCCTGTATTATACTCCAGAGCTGCACTCACTATTCTGCTGGTGGAGTCACTGTGTACATACATTACATTACTGATCCTGAGTTATATCCTGTATTATACTCCAGAGCTGCACTCACTATTCTGCTGGTGGAGTCACTGTGTACATACATTACATTACTTATCCTGTACTGATCCTGAGTTACATCCTGTATTATACTCCAGAGCTGCACTCACTATTCTGCTGGTGGAGTCACTGTGTACATACATTACATTACTTATCCTGTACTGATCCTGAGTTACATCCTGTATTATACTCCAGAGCTGCACTCACTATTCTGCTGGTGGAGTCACTGTGTACATACATGATATTACTTATCCTGTACTGATCCTGAGTTATATCCTGTATAATACTCCAGAGCTGCACTCACTATTCTGCTGGTGGAGTCACTGTGTACATACATGACATTACTTATCCTGTACTTATCCTGAGTTACATCCTGTATTATACTCCAGAGCTGCACTCACTATTCTGCTGGTGGAGTCACTGTGTACATACATTACTTATCCTGTACTGATCCTGAGTTACATCCTGTATTATACTCCAGAGCTGCACTCACTATTCTGCTGGTGGAGTCACTGTGTACATACATTACATTACTAATCCTGTACTGATCCTGAGTTATATCCTGTATTATACTCCAGAGCTGCACTCACTATTCTGCTGGTGGAGTCACTGTGTACATATATTACATTACTTATCCTGTACTGATCCTGAGTTACATCCTGTATTATACTCCAGAGCTGCACTCACTATTCTGCTGGTGGAGTTACTGTGTACATACATTACATTACTTATCCTGTACTGATCCTGAGTTATATCCTGTATTATACTCCAGAGCTGCACTCACTATTCTGCTGGTGGAGTCACTGTGTACATACATGACATTACTTATCCTGAGTTATATCCTGTATTATACTCCAGAGCTGCACTCACTATTCTGCTGGTGGAGTCACTGTGTACATACATTACATTACTTATCCTGTACTGATCCTGAGTTATATCCTGTATTATACTCCTGAGCTGCACTCACTATTCTGCTGGTGGAGTCACTGTGTACATACATGACATTACTTATCCTGAGTTATATCCTGTATTATACTCCAGAGCTGCACTCACTATTCTGCTGGTGGAGTCACTGTGTACATACATGACATTACTTATCCTGAGTTATATCCTGTATTATACTCCAGAGCTGCACTCACTATTCTGCTGGTGGAGTCACTATGTACATACATTACATTACTTATCCTGTACTGATCCTGAGTTACAGCCAGTATTATACTCCAGAGCTGCACTCACTATTCTGCTGGTGGAGTCACTGTGTACATACATTACATTACTTATCCTGTACTGATCCTGAGTTACATCCTGTATTACACTCCAGAGCTGCACTCATTATTCTGCTGGTGGAGTCACTGTGTACATACATTACATTACTTATCCTGTACTGATCCTGAGTTACATCCTGTATTATACTCCAGAGCTGCACTCACTATTCTGCTGGTGGAGTCACTGTGTACATACATTACAGAACTTATCCTGTACTGATCATGAGTTACATCCTGTATTATACTCCAGAGCTGCACTCACTATTCTGCTGGAGGAGTCACTGTGTACATACATTACTTATCCTGTACTGATCCTGAGTTACATCCTGTATTATACTCCAGAGCTGCACTCACTATTCTGCTGGTGGAGTCACTGTGTACATACATTGCATTACTTATCCTGTACTGATCCTGAGTTACATCCTGTATTATACTCCAGAGCTGCACTCACTATTCTGCTGGTGGAGTCACTGTGTACATACATTACAGAACTTATCCTGTACTGATCATGAGTTACATCCTGTATTATACTCCAGAGCTGCACTCACTATTCTGCTGGAGGAGTCACTGTGTACATACATTACTTATCCTGTACTGATCCTGAGTTACATCCTGTATTATACTCCAGAGCTGCACTCACTATTCTGCTGGTGGAGTCACTGTGTACATACATTACATTACTTATCCTGTACTGATCCTGAGTTATATCCTGTATTATACTCCAGAGCTGCACTCACTATTCTGCTGGTGGAGTCACTGTGTACATACATTACATTACTTATCCTGTACTGATCCTGAGTTACATCCTGTATTATACTCCAGAGCTGCACTCACTATTCTGCTGCATAGAAAATGTGCAAATTATGACGCCATTTTTGCGCTACAATGTTTTATTTACATGATATTATCGCGTGTTTTTTTGTTTAGGTGACACTATTAGATTATGTAAATGCTGTAAATTATTTTATGACTTTTTGATATTAACAATAAATAAGGGGAAGATCCATTTTAATGAAGTCGCCTTGACAGCCGATATTTGTATAAACCGCATGGACACCACAGATTCCGGCCCGTGCACTCGGCGTCTTATCCTTCGGGGGGATCTATAATTGAGCTGCACATCAAGCGACTATTTTACTCTCCTTTCGCCACTTTTGAAAAGTGACGGGAAAATGTGCGAGTTTAGCAGAGGGGGCGTGGCCAGCAGATGTCCGACAAATGTATTGTTTAAAACTAGAGAATGGCGCAAAATAGGAGCAATAGATGTATTTTTCAGACTATAGGACAAGCCAATAGGTGGGCGCCTCTTATTACATTTGCCACGTTTTACGCCAACACAATTAAGATTCAGATCTCCCCCTTTGTGTTTTAATTCCTTTCAAGATCTCTGCTTGCTCTCATTAATCTTCCTCCTGATCATCCAGAGCTGTGCTGTGGGTGCAGGGAGAGCGACTTTCCCTTTCACACCCTCCTGTCCGCACACGTTGATGGGAGGGAAAAGCAACTAAAATAAAGTAACAGAAAACTTCCTGAGGAACACAAACGATCACCTTCTCTGCAGACGCTAGGGGAGGGGGCGCTGCACGCTGCCTGTTCCTGCTTCTCATCTGCCTGTTCCTGCTTCGCTGCCCACATTGATCACCTTTTTATTTCTCGTCAGTGCCCCTCCTGCCATGCTGCCCCCTACCCTTACAGTTTCAGCTACTTCCCCACTCACAAGACAAAATATAACATAACCTTCTGCTAGCAGCCACCACTAGGGGGCGCTTGTAGTATACAGATTCATACAGCGATCAATAATAGGTACAAATGTAAAAAGTTATATCTGCCAGAACACAGAGGGGTTGACAAAGGTAAAAATCAGCCATGTCATGAAGGGGTTAATATGCACTTAAATGTTGTGCCAACTATATCCACATGAAACATAAATGTAATAATTAGAATAAAAAAGTGACATTTTCAGGATGGTTACATCCAGAGGCTGAATACCCATCCTGACCTAATCCTTCTCAGAGCTGAGGGTTTGTTACATTTCTTCCCAATGTAGACACCAGACTGTGAGGGATTTGTGCTGCTGATGGGTTTTGTTTACAGATGATTGTCTACATCAATGCATTGTAACAAACCCTCAGCTGTGAGAAGTATTAGGTCTGTTCGGGTTTTAAGCCTCTAGATGTAAACAAGATGTTTTCATTCACTGACAGCAAGCAGAGATGTAATACGTGAAACCCACAGTGTGTAATACATTTTCTGTGTGCACACATCTGATCTGAGACAGTTGTAATATTTCTCCGTTTTTAAGTGCAGGATGAGGGAACTTTTCCACATTTCTGAGAGGTGGCACCAGAGTCCACTCCATCTGCAGCAGAATCCTGCGGCCAGTGCAGCGGGGCCTTCCTGTGCGTCATCTGCTCACTTCTCCCGGAGCTGCGGGCACGACATGTTCTACTCCGGGATCCACACCGAGAGCGGCAGGAAAGACGCGGATCTGCGGGAAGCTGCGACCCTGCGGCAGCAGAGGAGGGTGAAGCAATCCCTCCAGTTTACCCATAAGGATTCCGCCGATCTCCTGCCTCTGGACGGACTCAAGAAGCTGGGAACCTCCAAGGACACCGTAAGACAAATGCTGGGGGTGATGGGAGGCAGCGATGGGGAGGATGGGGGTACCCCCTAAAATGCCCAAATGTGGGGAGTCACAAGCAAACTATGTATGAATGACAATAATATCAATAATAATTAGCGATGATGATAAAGATGGTGACGATGATGATGGTTGTGGTGATTATTATGATGATAGTGATGATTATGATGGTGGTGGTGATAATAGTGATGATGATGATGATGATGGTGATGATGATAGTGTTGATGATGATGATGATAGTGTTGATTATGATGGTGGTGATGATGATGATGGTGGTGATGATGATAAAGACGATAGTGGTGATGATGATGATAGTGGTGATGATGATGATGATGGTGGTGATAGTGTTGATGATTATGGTGGTGGTGGTGATGATGATGATGATGATGATAGTGGTGATGATGATGGTGGTGATGATGACAGTGGTGATGATGACAGTGGTGATGATGACAGTGGTGATGAGGATAGTGGTGATGATGATGATGGTGGTGGTGGTAATGATAGTGTTGATTATGATGGTGGTGATGATGATGGTGGTGATGATGGTGGTGAGGATGATGATAGTGGTGATGATGATGGTGGTGGTGATGATGGTGTTGATGATGATAGTGTTGATGATGGTGATGATTATGGTGATGATAGTGATGATAGTGGTGATGGTGATGATGATGATGATGATGATGATAGTGATGATGATGGTGATGATTATGGTGGTGATGATGATAGTGGTGATGATGATGATGATGATGATGGTGATGATGATGATGGTGGTGATGATGATTGTGGTGATGATGATAAAGATCATAGTGGTGATGATGACAGTGGTGATGATGATGATAAAGATCATAGTGGTGGTGATGATAGTGGTAATCATGATGGTGATGATAGTGGCGATGATGATGATAGTGGTGATGATGATAGTGGTGATGATGATAGTGGTGATGATGATAGTGGTGATGATGATAGTGGTGATGATGATAGTGGTGATGATGATGGTGGTGATGATAGTGGTGATGATAGTGGTGGTGATGATGATGATGATGGTGGTGATGATGATGGTGGTGATGATGATAGTGGTGATGATGATAGTGGTGATGATGATAGTGGTGATGATGATAGTGGTGATGATAGTGGTGATGATGATAAAGATCATAGTGGTGATGATGATAGTGTTGATGATGATAGTGTTGTTGATGATGATGGTGGTGATGATGATAAAGATCATAGTGGTGATGATGATAGTGTTGATGATGATAGTGGTGATGATGATAAAGATCATAGTGGTGATGATGATAGTGTTGATGATGATAGTGTTGATGATGATAGTGTTGATGATGATAGTGTTGATGATGATAGTGTTGATGATGATAGTGGTGATGATGATAGTGGTGATGATGATAGTGGTGATGATGATAGTGGTAATGATGATAGTGGTAATGATGATAGTGGTGATGATGATAGTTTTGTTGATGATGATGGTGGTGATGATGATAAAGATCATAGTGGTGATGATGATAGTGGTAATGATGATAGTGGTGATGATGATAGTTTTGTTGATGATGATGGTGGTGATGATGATAAAGATCATAGTGGTGATGATGATAGTGTTGATGATGATAGTGGTGATGATGATAAAGATCATAGTGGTGATGATGATGATAGTGTTGATGATGATAGTGTTGATGATGATAGTGGTGATGATGATAGTGGTAATGATGATAGTGGTAATGATGATAGTGGTGATGATGATAAAGATCATAGTGGTGATGATGATATTGTTGATGATGATAGTGGTGGTGATGATGAAAGTGTTGATGGTGGTGATGATGGTGATGGTGGTGATGATAGTGGTGGTGATGATGATGATGGTGGTGGTGATGATGGTGGTGGTGATGATGATGGTGGTGATGGTGTTGATGATGGTGGTGATGATGGTGATGGTGATGATGATGGTGGTGATGGTGGTGATGATGATAGTGTTGATGATGGTGGTGGTGATGATGATGATGATAAAGTACATAGTGGAGATGTTTGCTAATTTATACACAGGGGGTCATGAGAAGAGCAGTGGATATTTATAAGGGGGGACTCTGGATTGCACTAAATTGTAAGCTCCGCAGAACACTCCTCCACCGTACACAGAACATTACAATAAATCCAGGGTCGGAATTACCTCTCAGACCTCTGACTGATTAACTCCATCATGAAATCATCGGAATGTGAGAACCCAACAGACAGTTCAGGGTCAGCAGATTAAATCTGAATAAACCAGATAAAGAACCTAATTCTAAAGTATTTACGGCAAGGCGCAGCTACAACACCTGCAAAACAACACGAGAGGGTAACAACCCCCCATAACAAGAAAAGCAACGTTTCACTATGGACTGCTGACATCACTGAGGTGTGAGGCGCAAGGTGCCTCAGAAATGAATAGGTGAATGCTGCGACTTCCCCTGTAGGACATGACACACACAGAAATAATCATTTAGTGAACTCTCTGTACCTTTCTGACCCCACCCCTTCACTATAAGCCCCTCCCACCGATTCAATCTAGCCCCTCCCACATATCCAATATAGGCCCCTCCCACATGAGCATCAGTGATTGACAGTGCTAGTATAGAGCGGGGACAGACTGAGCAGGAATCTAGTGGAGTAAATGGGCAGTGGCGGAGGATGGGGTCCTTTTCTATGAGGAATGAGAGTAAATTCAATGATTCAATTGTCCGCTGCCTCCATCCTGACCTACAAATCATCATAAACAAGAAGCCGAATCCCAGAGAAGCAGCAGCAGATAATCCAATATAATAATTATCTGAGATGTATCTGACGGACAACATTATATCATCATTATAATATATTCTCCTGGGACCAGAGGCGTAGCCAGGTTCTGCAGCACCCGGGGCAAAGATTCCGTTTGGCACCCCCCCACACCTCTTTCCCGACATCTCCTCCACCCTCGTCATGTTTGTTTTCTCTACCAATCAATGAGGTGTCATTTTTATCCACATTTTTTTTGTGTAACTTGACCATAAAACCATTTGTAAATTTTACAAGCAATATAGTTCTATATACAACACCAGAACCAAGCTCAGTACATATATACAGCACCAGAACAAGGATCAGTACATATATACAGCACCAGAACAAAGATCAGTACATATATACAGCACCAGAACAAAGCTCATACATATATACAGTACCAGAACAAAGCTCATTACATATATACAGCACCAGAACAAAGCTCATACATATATACAGCACCAGAACAAAGATCAGTACATAAATACAGCACCACAACCAAGCTCATACATATATACAGCACCAGAACAAAGCTCATATATATATACAGCATCAGAACAAACCTCAGTACATATATACAGCACAACAACCAAGCTCATACATATAAACAGCATCAGAACAAACCTCGGTACATATATACAGCACCAGAACAAAGCTGCGTGTATAAATACATCACCAGAACAAAGCTCATACATATATACAGTACCAGAACAAAGCTCATTACATATATACAGCACCAGAACAAAGCTCAATACATATATATATAATACCAGAACAAAGCTCATACATATATACAGCACCAGAACAAAGATCAGTACATAAATACAGCACCACAACCAAGCTCATACATATATACAGCACCAGAACAAAGCTCATATATATATATACAGCATCAGAACAAACCTCAGTACATATATACAGCACAACAACCAAGCTCATACATATAAACAGCATCAGAACAAACCTCGGTACATATATACAGCACCAGAACAAAGAAGTGTATAAATACAGCACCAGAACAAAGCTCCCTATATATATACAGCACCAGAACAAAACTCAGTACATAAATACAGCACCAGAACAAAGCTCATTTACATATATACAGCACCAGAACCAACCTCAGTACATATATACAGCACCAGAACAAAGCTCAGTACATAAATGCAGAACCAGAACAAAGCTCATTAGATATATACAGCACCAGAACCAAGATCAGTACATATATACAGCACCGGAACAAAGCTCATACATATATACAGCCCCCGAACAAAGATCAGTACATATATACAACACCAGAACCAAGCTCATACATATAAACAGCATCAGAACAAACCTCGGTACATATATACAGCACCAGAACAAAGCTGTGTGTATAAATACAGCACCAGAACAAAGCTCCCTATATATATATATATATATATATATACAGCACCAGAACAAAACTCAGTACATAAATACAGCACCAGAACAAAGCTCATTTACATATATACAGCACCAGAACCAAGCTCAGTACATAAATACAGCACCACAACAAAGCTCATACATATATACAGCATCAGAACGAACCTCAGTACATATATACAGCACCAGAACAAAGCTCAGTACATAAATGCAGAACCAGAACAAAGCTCATTAGATATATACAGCACCAGAACCAAGATCAGTACATATATACAGCACCAGAACAAAGCTCAGTACATATATACAGCACCAGAACAAAGCTCAGTACATATATACAGCACCAGAACAAAGATCAGTACATATATACAGCACCAGAACAAAGCTCATACATATATACAGTACCAGAACAAAGCTCATTACATATATACAGTACCAGAACCAAGCTCATACATATATACAGCACCGGAACAATGCTCAGTACATAAATACAGCATCGGAACAAAGCTCAGTACATAAATACAGCACCACAACAAAGCTCATACATATATACAGCCCCCGAACAAAGATCAGTACATATATACAACACCAGAACCAAGCTCATACATATATACAGCACCAGAACAAAGCTCATACATATATACAGCACCAGAACCTAGCTCAGTACATAAATACAGCACCAGAACAAAGCTAATTTACATATATACAGCACCAGAGCAAAGCTCAGTACATAAATACAGCACCATAACCAAGCTCATACATATATACAGCATCAGAACAAACCGCAGTACATATATACAGCACCAGAACAAATCTCAGTACATACATACAGCACCAGAACAAATCTCAGTACATAAATACCGAACCAGAACAAAGCTCATTACATATATACAGCACTAGAACAAAGCTCTCTATTCTATTTGAAAGGGATTCGGGTGTGGAATCAGGGACTTAGTCCTAATCAAATCCTGATTGTGTGATCATGGCCTAATACTGACGTATAAAGATTGCAAATTATACCAGTATACAATGCTACAATATCACCACACTGTAACTAAATAGTATGATTTCAATTTCATATTCAGCCATACACACACACACAAACACACACGCTCAGGGTCTCGTAGTGAGGGACAATTAATGTTTCGTTAGAGGCTGGACGGCCTAGGGTTTATTTTGTATGTTTTTAGTTGTAACACTGCTTGCTGTGGTGAAGACAATAAAGCTAGCTGCGGCTGGTATAAACTTTTATTCCATGCGTTGGAGTGAACTTTATAAGTGTGCCAACCATCTCACCCTGGAGATGGCGATCCTGTGAGCTAAGTGGTCCCCAAGATGTCACAATATATACACCAGAACCAAGGTCTGTACATATATACAGTACCAGAACAAAGCTCATTACATATATACAACACCAGAACAAAGATAAATCTATATTTACAGCACCGGAACAAAGCTCCGTACATATATGCAACACCGGAACAACCGCAGTACATATATACAGCACCAGAACCAAGCTCAGTATATATATATATATATATATATATATATATATATATATATATATATATATATACAGCACCAGAACAAGTCTCAGTACATATATACAGTTCCACAACCAAGCTCTGTACATATATACAGCACCAGAACAGAGCTCAGTACATATATACAGCACCAGAACCAAGCTCAGGAAATAAATACAACACCAGCACAAATACAGCTCAATTTAGTGCAACCCCTGCCGTACAGGTTTGCACTAAATTGTAAACAGCTCCCAGCATGGGCCGAATAATGGTAAGGATATGCTGGGAGTTGCTGCTTCACAAAAAAATCATATCATAATCAAACCACCCATGATCTCGCTGCAGATCATACAGTGACTACAGTACAGATTAAAGGCAGAATAAACATTTACATTTGGTGACTCACCAGTGACGTCAGATTCTAGTTGTTCTTTTCCTCTTTTCTTCTCCCTCTGGTCCAGACCTCTATGATGACTTCTCCCGGCCATGACCCATTTCTGCAGTTTGCCGCTCAGATGCCTTCAGCTTCTCACTTTTCAAATATTTGTGCACTTATAAACGAAGATAAAGTTCTCATGGTGCCAGACACTGTGCCCCTAAATATAATAGCGCCAAAAACTTTGTCCCATACACACACACACACACACACCGTGCCCCTGTAGATAGTGACCCCCAATAGAGCCCCTCTAGATAGTGCCCCACATAAAGCCACCCGTGTAGATAGTGCCCACATTTAGCCCCCCTGTACATAGTGCCCTACATATAGCCCCCTGTATATAGTGCACCACATATAACACCCTGTATATAGTGCCTTAGATTATAGCCCCCCTGTATATAGTGCCCCAGATTTACCCCCCTGTAGAGTGCCCCACATGTAGCCCCCCCTGTAGATAGAGCCCCACATATAGCCCCCCCCCCTTATATAGTGCCCCACATATAGCTGTGTAGCTAATCTTATGTGTAATACTGTCTGCTGAGCTGTGTATCTAATCCTATCCTGTGTGATACTGTCTGCTGAGCTGTGTATCTAATCCTATCATGTGTAATACTGTCTGCTGAGCTGTGTATCTAATCCTATCATGTGTGATACTGTCTGCTGAGCTGTGTATCTAATCCTATCATGTGTGATACTGTCTGCTGAGCTGTGTATCTAATCCTATCATGTGTGATACTGTCTGCTGAGCTGTGTATCTAATCCTATCATGTGTGATACTGTCTGCCCAGCTGTGTATCTAATCCCATCATGTGTGATACTCTGCTGAGCTGTGTATCTAATCCTATCATGTGTGATACTGTCTGCTCAGCTGTGTATCTAATCCTATCATGTGTGATACTGTCTGCCCAGCTGTGTATCTAATCCCATCATGTGTGATACTGTCTGCTCAGCTGTGTATCTAATCCTATCATGTGTGATACTTTCTGCTGGTTTCCACATCTGCAGGGCTCTGACCCCCGGGGATGGTGTATTGGCGTCACCAGTGTCGCACATGTCACATAAGCAGCCCCTCCAGTGACTCCCCCTCAGTAAAGTCGCTTAACCCTTCCCATGCCAGCCTCTCACTTCCGCAGCTGTTCTTTTCCTCCCACGTTACACACAGCGGCGGCTGATAACAAGCGATCCGTCTGCTGGGAATCTTCTTATTTTACCCTCTGTCACTGAAATTCACAACAGAAAACCCACGCACAACGACAAATCGCTGCCTCGCCGGAACACGTGACTAATAAGCCGTCTCTTATATACTCAAGGCGAAAAATACAGCGTCCGTTATCCTTTAGGCTAGATGCACACATAGCGGGATAATCGGCAGCAAATCTGACGCAATTCCACAGTGAATCCACTGCACATGACCGCGCCCTTAATCGCTGTCCGTGATTACGGGCACGGCCAGCCGCTGACAGCCACCCGCATGTGTGGGCCGTGCTCCATTATAAAGTGTGGGAGCACGGTCCGTAGAAAGCAAAAAAATAGGACATGTCCTATCATTTGCGCAGCATTTCTACGGCACGGACGGTGTCCGTGCTCATAAGAAGTAAATGGGTTCATAATTACGGATCAATTCTACGGTCGTGGGCATGGGGCCTTAGGCGCCCTGCACATGAACGTGCTTTTGCGGCCGCAATTTCCCCAAAAATCCACGGGAGAATTGCGGCACCATTTATTTCTGAGGGGCCGTGCACACGACCGTGGTTTCCACCGTCCGTGCATGGCCCAGGATCCTGGACCGCAGAAAGAACGGGCATGTCTTATTACGGCCGTGTTCTGCGGTCCGTAGGAAATAATGGACGCGGCCATGTGCATTAATTTCAACGGGCCTGGACAGTCCTACTTCTCCTGTCCTGTGTACTGGGTGTAATTCTCAGTATCTGTATTATTCTGTATATATACACTGCACAGTACCACTTCTCCTGTCCTGTATACTGGGTGTAATTCTCAGTATCTGTATTATTCTGTATATATGGACACTGCACAGTACCACTTCTCCTGTCCTGTATACTGGGTGTAATTCTCAGTATCTGTATTATTCTGTATATATATACACTGCACAGTACCACTTCTCCTGTCCTGTATACTGGGTGTAATTCTCAGTATCTGTATTATTCTGTATATATATACACTGCACAGTACCACTTCTCCTGTCCTGTATACTGGGTGTAATTCTCAGTATCTGTATTATTCTGTATATATATATATACACCGCACAGTACCACTTCTCCTGTCCTGTATACTGGGTGTAATTCTCAGTATCTGTATTATTCTGTATATATGGACACTGCACAGTACCACTTCTCCTGTCCTGTATACTGGGTGTAATTCTCAGTATCTGTATTATTCTGTATATATACACCGCACAGTACCACTTCTCCTGTCCTGTGTACTGGGTGTAATTCTCAGTATCTGTATTATTCTGTATATATATATATATACACTGCACAGTACTTCTCCTGTCCTGTATACTGGGTGTAATTCTCAGTATCTGTATTATTCTGTATATATACACTGCACAGCACCACTTCTCCTGTCCTGTATACTGGGTGTAATTCTCAGTATCTGTATTATTCTGTATATATAGACACTGCACAGTACCACTTCTCCTGTCCTGTATACTGGGTGTAATTCTCAGTATCTGTATTATTCTGTATATATATATACACTGCACAGTACCATATATTGGGTTCCTGACTCTTTGGGTTCCCGACCCTTTGGGTTCCTGTCTTTTTTGGTTAAGGATTCTTTAGGTTCCCAATTCTTTAGGTTCCCAATTCTTTAGGTTCCTGACTCTTTAGGTTTCTGACTTTTTTGGTTCCGGATTCTTTAGGTTCTTGACTCTTTAGGTTCTTGACTCTTTAGGTTCTTGACTCTTTAGGTTCTTGACTCTTTTTTCGGTTCCTGACTCTTTTTAGGTTCCTGACTCTTTTTAGGTCCTTTACTCTTTAGGTTCCTGACTCTTTTTAGGTTCCTGACTCTTTTTTAGGTTCCTGACTCTTTTTTAGGTTCCTGACTCTTTTTTAGGTTCCTGACTCTTTTTTAGGTTCCTGACTCTTTTTTAGGTTCCTGACTCTTTTTTAGGTTCCTGACTCTTTTTTTTAGGTTCCTGACTCTTTTTTAGGTTCCTGACTCTTTTTTAGGTTCCTGACTCTTTTTAGGTTCCTGATTCTTTAGGTTCCTGACTCTTTTTTGGTTTTCTGGCTCTTTTGCAGCAACCACACAACATTCTGCAGCGACGTTTACTGGAGAGCAACTTATCAAAGCTAAGGAGCAACCGTCCATCATGGATCCCAAAGAACGAAGTCTCAGCCAAGAGCAACAAACTGCATCATGGGAAGGGGGAGAGCCCTAGAAAGAGTGACGAGGACGAGGCCGTGTTTGTCTGGTGTCAGGTAGAGGGGTCTAATAATAATTCAATGGAGACTTTCACCCCCATTTACTGTAATTCAAGGGTCAATAATATATACGTAATATCTGGTAATAATCATGGCGTATGACCTGGCTGCATCCATTACCCCCTCCCCCAGTGTCATGCCCCCTCCTCCATTAACGTGGTCTCTCTTGTGGTCACGCAGTGCGCTGGGAAGGAGGTGAAAGCGAAGATTGACACGTCCTCTCCGTACAGTGTCATGTCCTCAGCCTGTCTGGACCGACTTGGGTGAGTGTCAGGAATGCCACAATCTCCCCCTCCCCCACTCTATAAATTAAAGGGCAGCTCCACTCACTGTTGATATGATCGTGGCTGGTGCCGGAGCCTTCCCTAAGATAAATGGTGAAAGGTTTTGTCCTTTATTTAATGTCTCCCATCAGCACTGAGGACCCAGCACAGATTTCATATTCTCTTTACCCGGGAGGAGCTCAGTGTCACGTGACCCAGGGATGACCAATACCGGAGTTTTCTGATAACTTCACATTATTACATCTGAATCGAATGTTGAGAAACTTTACAAATTGCCTCTATGTGTCTTCTACTCTAGTCGCATCCAGAGCTGCACTCACAGTTCGTCTGGTTGCCACTTTGAATAAGTCAGCGCTCTGCTAACACACCCCTAATGGCTAAAAATCTATAATGCATTGTATATCGTTGCATTGCATACTGGGAGATGTAGTTTGGTGTTTCCACTATATGCCTTGTCTACATCTGATTCTGTGGTTTATCTCCGCTCCGCCCTCAGACATGTTCCTTAACCACTGAGCTCTATCTATAGACAGCTCTGACAATGCATAACTTCATGCTACCAGGAAACTAGTAGAATTTTGAATGCAGCTCTGGATGTGATTAGAGTATACAACTTGGTGTGACTCAGAATATAGAAGAATAAGTTAAGACCAAGTTTCTAAACCCCATATGTAGATTTATCCTGTGAAATGTAAGCATTTCCCAAAGTGGAGTTCCCCTCTAAGGTGAAAGTTTTGTGGCTGGAGCTATCGTTACTGTCGGGGCATTGCTGCTGCTGCTGCCATCGGGTACATTTTGCTGATTTGTCGCTGCTCTGGCGCTCTCGTCCGACTCATTAACATGAAACAGCAGGAAATTTTAATGATAAAAAAAATGGCGCCGGATTAAAGCGATCCCATAATCGCCTGTATCATTGCGGTTAATCCCTGCGGTGAATGTTACAGATCTTCCTCCCCCGTCACATCTGACAACAAAATATATTTTAGACTTATTCTCAGTTTGGAAAGGATCAGAATCCGGTGCGGGAGGCGCGAGTCACGTGACTTTTCTTCCCATGATTCCACATTTTTCTTGAGGTCACGAGCTGCGCAGTAAATGGCGGTCACAGGTCGGATGGCGCAGCACTCGTGTCTGGACCTGCCCCACAATCTGGAGATTCCCCCTGAACCCCGAAATACAAAATCTGTTGTCATTCTCTGCCCAGATGTGATGTGTAGGAATGTGCGGGGAATGATCCCCCTGTACAACGTTACTGAAGAACATCTGTTCCTGGGAAAGCTGGGTGACAGCTAATATGGCCGCCATTACAGCTCCTGCAGGGTAGTCGCCGGTCAGCAATACGACCTCCCCAGGGATCGGTGGGTGACAACCCCTGGAGCATCTGTTATGGGGACCATATTGCTTGTCACCCAGCTTTCCCAGAGACCGATAAACTGAAGGAACGGCTGAGTAGAATATTTTAGTAGAAGACGACTTATATTTACTGATTCCAAAGTGAAATTAGGGACCAAGAAATCCGGCGACTATAAAATATTCAGTGAGATCGAGAGCCGGCGACTTGTCAGGGAAAGAGAAATTCCGTTATTATAGAAATGAAATGTAACAAAGTATCTACAGCGACGACAGCGCGGGAGACTTATTAGTGTTAAACGGCGCAGGAATAAGGCGACCGCCTCGCCATAAATTAGCCGCATTTACGGCCGTCTGTGCGCCACAAAATCAAGTCACTGGAGTACATTTGCTCTTAATTGACCCCAGTTTCCAGTGTAAATTATAGTAAATTTAATGGGCTGCAGAAGGCCCCGCCCCTTCCACTAAGCCCCGCCCGATTTATAGTAAAGTGACGTAAGCGTTGCAAATGCCTCAAGTCGCACCCCCCCCCCACCAAATTGACTTTTGAGGCATTTTTTACTTTTCTGTACCAGAACACTGGTGTAGAAACAATGATAAATTCTCCCTTTGTGTTTCAATTCTTCACCATTCACAAGATCACTGGTTGCTGTCAGTGAATTAACACTTTCTTGTTTACGTCCAGGGGTTGAAATCGCGTCCTGACCTAGTCCAGCTCACACGGCCACGTCTACACCATCATCTGTGAGCTAAACAGATCAGCCGCAGCACAAATCTCTCCACTGTCCGGATAGTTTGTTAGGGTTCACTGACAGCCAGCAGAGATCTTGAAAATGATGAGGAAGTGAAACACAATGGGGGGAGTTCATTGAGACTGGCGTTTCATGCACTAGAGATCACTGGAGTAAAATGTGTCTAATTTATTAAGAATTTGTTGGGCATCGGGTGGTCACGCCCCTAAAACGAATCCCCAAAACGGAATTTTTGCACATATTGCGGTTTTCTATGCCAGCGCTTGATAAATTCCCGGCAAAGTCTGTTAGACGCAGAACTTCTCATTCTATAATTATTTACATCAGACGGAAGAAACTCGGAATCTCCTGCGACTTCTTTTCTTTTCTCTCAGGTTAAAGGAACATTTCAGGTCATACAAGAACGAGGAGGAGAAGTTATCTTTACCCTACAACGCGAGGAGCATCGGTCAGGTAGAACACGTGGCGCTGATGTTGGGCAGCGCGTCCCTGGAGTGCAGCGTGGCCATTATTGGTGCGTATCAGAGGTGGCGGGGAGGAGACGGACGTCTCATTTATAGTTATAAAGGATTATATATATATAGTATTTGTATGTGCAGTATATATTATATATAGTATTTGTATGTGCAGTATATATATTATGTATAGTATTTGTATGTGCCGTATATATATTATGTATAGTATTTGTATGTGCAGTATATATTATATATAGTATTTGTATGTGCAGTATATATATTATGTATAGTATTTGTATGTGCAGTATATATTATATATAGTATTTGTATGTGCAGTATATATTATGTATAGTATTTGTATGTGCAGTATATATTATGTATAGTATTTGTATGTGCAGTATATATTATATATAGTATTTGTATGTGCAGTATATATTATATATAGTATTTGTATGTGCAGTATATATATTATGTATAGTATTTGTATGTGCAGTATATATATTATGTATAGTATTTGTATGTGCAGTATATATTATATATAGTATTTGTATGTGCAGTATATATTATGTATAGTATTTGTATGTGCAGTATATATTATATATAGTATTTGTATGTGCAGTATATATTATATATAGTATTTGTATGTGCAGTATATATATTATGTATAGTATTTGTATGTGCAGTATATATTATATATAGTATTTGTATGTGCAGTATATATTATGTATAGTATTTGTATGTGCAGTATATATTATGTATAGTATTTGTATGTGCAGTATATATATTATGTATAGTATTTGTATGTGCAGTATATATTATATATAGTATTTGTATGTGCGGTATATATTATATATAGTATTTGTATGTGCAGTATATATTATATATAGTATTTGTATGTGCAGTATATATTATGTATAGTATTTGTATGTGCAGTATATATTATATATAGTATTTGTATGTGCAGTATATATTATGTATAGTATTTGTATGTGCAGTATATATATTATGTATAGTATTTGTATGTGCAGTATATATTATATATAGTATTTGTATGTGCAGTATATATATTATGTATAGTATTTGTATGTGCAGTATATATTATGTATAGTATTTGTATGTGCAGTATATATTATGTATAGTATTTGTATGTGCAGTATATATTATGTATAGTATTTGTATGTGCAGTATATATTATGTATAGTATTTGTATGTGCAGTATATATATTATGTATAATATTTGTATGTGCAGTATATATTATGTATAGTATTTGTATGTGCAGTATATATTATATATAGTATTTGTATGTGCAGTATATATATTATGTATAGTATTTGTATGTGCAGTATATATTATGTATAGTATTTGTATGTGCAGTATATATTATATATAGTATTTGTATGTGCAGTATATATATTATGTATAGTATTTGTATGTGCAGTATATATTATGTATAGTATTTGTATGTGCAGTATATATATTATGTATAGTATTTGTATGTGCAGTATATATTATGTATAGTATTTGTATGTGCAGTATATATATTATGTATAGTATTTGTATGTGCAGTATATATTATGTATAGTATTTGTATGTGCAGTATATATATTATGTATAGTATTTGTATGTGCAGTATATATTATATATAGTATTTGTATGTGCAGTATATATATTATGTATAGTATTTGTATGTGCAGTATATATTATGTATAGTATTTGTATGTGCAGTATATATATTATGTATAGTATTTGTATGTGCAGTATATATTATGTATAGTATTTGTATGTGCAGTATATATTATATATAGTATTTGTATGTGCAGTATATATTATGTATAGTATTTGTATGTGCAGTATATATATTATGTATAGTATTTGTATGTGCAGTATATATTATGTATAGTATTTGTATGTGCAGTATATATTATATATAGTATTTGTATGTGCAGTATATATATTATGTATAGTATTTGTATGTGCAGTATATATTATGTATAGTATTTGTATGTGCAGTATATATTATATATAGTATTTGTATGTGCAGTATATATATTATGTATAGTATTTGTATGTGCAGTATATATATTATGTATAGTATTTGTATGTGCAGTATATATTATGTATAGTATTTGTATGTGCAGTATATATTATGTATAGTATTTGTATGTGCAGTATATATATTATGTATAGTATTTGTATGTGCAGTATATATTATGTATAGTATTTGTATGTGCAGTATATATTATGTATAGTATTTGTATGTGCAGTATATATTATGTATAGTATTTGTATGTGCAGTATATATATTATGTATAGTATTTGTATGTGCAGTATATATTATATATAGTATTTGTATGTGCAGTATATATATTATGTATAGTATTTGTATGTGCAGTATATATTATGTATAGTATTTGTATGTGCAGTATATATATTATGTATAGTATTTGTATGTGCAGTATATATTATGTATAGTATTTGTATGTGCAGTATATATATTATGTATAGTATTTGTATGTGCAGTATATATTATATATAGTATTTGTATGTGCAGTATATATATTATGTATAGTATTTGTATGTGCAGTATATATTATGTATAGTATTTGTATGTGCAGTATATATATTATGTATAGTATTTGTATGTGCAGTATATATTATGTATAGTATTTGTATGTGCAGTATATATTATATATAGTATTTGTATGTGCAGTATATATTATGTATAGTATTTGTATGTGCAGTATATATATTATGTATAGTATTTGTATGTGCAGTATATATTATGTATAGTATTTGTATGTGCAGTATATATTATATATAGTATTTGTATGTGCAGTATATATATTATGTATAGTATTTGTATGTGCAGTATATATTATGTATAGTATTTGTATGTGCAGTATATATTATATATAGTATTTGTATGTGCAGTATATATATTATGTATAGTATTTGTATGTGCAGTATATATATTATGTATAGTATTTGTATGTGCAGTATATATTATGTATAGTATTTGTATGTGCAGTATATATTATGTATAGTATTTGTATGTGCAGTATATATATTATGTATAGTATTTGTATGTGCAGTATATATTATGTATAGTATTTGTATGTGCAGTATATATTATGTATAGTATTTGTATGTGCAGTATATATTATGTATAGTATTTGTATGTGCAGTATATATTATGTATAGTATTTGTATGTGCAGTATATATTATGTATAGTATTTGTATGTGCAGTATATATTATGTATAGTATTTGTATGTGCAGTATATATTATATATAGTATTTGTATGTGCAGTATATATTATGTATAGTATTTGTATGTGCAGTATATATATTATGTATAGTATTTGTATGTGCAGTATATATTATATATAGTATTTGTATGTGCAGTATATATTATATATAGTATTTGTATGTGCAGTATATATTATATATAGTATTTGTATGTGCAGTATATATTATGTATAATATTTGTATGTGCAGTATATATTATGTATAGTATTTGTATGTGCAGTATATATTATGTATAGTATTTGTATGTGCAGTATATATTATGTATAGTATTTGTATGTGCAGTATATATTATGTATAGTATTTGTATGTGCAGTATATATATTATGTATAATATTTGTATGTGCAGTATATATTATGTATAGTATTTGTATGTGCAGTATATATTATATATAGTATTTGTATGTGCAGTATATATATTATGTATAGTATTTGTATGTGCAGTATATATTATATATAGTATTTGTATGTGCAGTATATATTATGTATAGTATTTGTATGTGCAGTATATATATTATGTATAGTATTTGTATGTGCAGTATATATTATGTATAGTATTTGTATGTGCAGTATATATTATATATAGTATTTGTATGTGCAGTATATATTATGTATAGTATTTGTATGTGCAGTATATATATTATGTATAGTATTTGTATGTGCAGTATATATATTATGTATAGTATTTGTATGTGCAGTATATATTATGTATAGTATTTGTATGTGCAGTATATATTATATATAGTATTTGTATGTGCAGTATATATATTATGTATAGTATTTGTATGTGCAGTATATATTATGTATAGTATTTGTATGTGCAGTATATATTATGTATAGTATTTGTATGTGCAGTATATATTATGTATAGTATTTGTATGTGCAGTATATCTTATATATAGTATTTGTATGTGCAGTATATATTATATATAGTATTTGTATGTGCAGTATATATATTATGTATAGTATTTGTATGTGCAGTATATATATTATGTATAGTATTTGTATGTGCAGTATATATTATATATAGTATTTGTATGTGCAGTATATATATTATATATAGTATTTGTATGTGCAGTATATATTATATATAGTATTTGTATGTGCAGTATATATATTATGTATAGTATTTGTATGTGCAGTATATATTATGTATAGTATTTGTATGTGCAGTATATATTATATATAGTATTTGTATGTGCAGTATATATTATGTATAGTATTTGTATGTGCAGTATATATATTATGTATAGTATTTGTATGTGCAGTATATATATTATGTATAGTATTTGTATGTGCAGTATATATTATGTATAGTATTTGTATGTGCAGTATATATTATATATAGTATTTGTATGTGCAGTATATATATTATGTATAGTATTTGTATGTGCAGTATATATTATGTATAGTATTTGTATGTGCAGTATATATTATATATAGTATTTGTATGTGCAGTATATATTATATATAGTATTTGTATGTGCAGTATATATTATATATAGTATTTGTATGTGCAGTATATATTATATAAAATATTCCGGTGTAAATGTACAAAACGATCAACAATGAGCGATACATATTCTGCATCACGCGGTGTTGCTGAATGGTTAGATGATGGGGGTTGTCCTCCATTACGAAGGCGCTTGTGTTACTACAATGAATGTGGGAAGGTTTTAGTACTTACGATGGAACATAAAAACATTTGTTTTACGGTCGCAACAACTTCTGTAAATGGGCCTTAAAGGGGACGTCCGGCTTCATGTAAATCATTGTATAATAAAAAGATCTGCAACTTTCTGATAGACTTTGTGTTTCAGGTTTCCTCCATTATTAGGATCCCTGCTTGCTATCAGTGAATGTAAACCTGTATCGGTCCTAGTCCTCACTGGTAGCAAGCAGAGATCTTGAAAATGACACATTTACTATACATCTCTGTAGGAGTGTGTTATGGGGCTCATGCTCATGTTGGGGTCTCCCATCTATCCTGGGGGGACGGTGATATTATGGCTCTTCCTTGTAAACGGCAATGTCTGGAGGTTCTGCCCTCACGTCTCGTCACTTCTCTCCCCCAGATGACAAGGAACGGAGCTTCTCCCTGGGTCTCCAAGCCCTGCGATCCCTGAAGGTAAGATCCAGGACCGGACCTCTCAGCAGGGAAATCAGGGTGACACATTTCTCAGCGGGTGCCACATGGTGTATTTGTGGGGATACTGGGAGCAGCCACTGGTGTATGGATAAGACTGGATGTTGTACGTTCTGCAGTGCCCCCTGCACTGGATACATTGGCCCACGTTTATTAATGTATTTGCGCCATATTTTTGGCGCATTTTACTTCAAATTAGTGTCTGATCCGCTGTGCCACATATTTATTAACCATTTGCGCCATAATTTAGAGCCACTTGCGCTTTGCACCTCAGTTTGGAAAATAATGATCGGGCGTAGGTTACTGCTTGGCCAGGACTCGCAAATGAGAAAAAAAAAAGCGCATTTCTACGCCACACAGACCCTGCCGCAGAACAAGAGGCGCGATTTTACTCAGTGTGAAAGTTGATGGGGGACGTTTATTGTGTTGCCACATTTTGGGCTGTTGTAACGACAGAGATTGATATCTACGCCGGCTGTGACCGGGCGCCGCTGATTCCGCATCTTTCCCTCCTCAGTGTGTCATCAACTTGGAGAAGAATCATCTTGAGGTGGGAAAAGCGGATAAAGACGTTGTCCCGTTCATCGTGAGCCGCAACGCAGCGAAAGAGGAGCCGTGAGTACTGAGAGCGTCTCCGGCCGGACCCTAGAAATAAGATCAGGAGGAACATCCAGAAAGTGCAAGCCCCCTCCTCATATATCCTAACGGGTCCCCTGGTAAAGACTAGCCCCCTCCTCATATATCCTAACGGGTCCCCTGGTAAAGACTAGCCCCCTCCTCATATATCCAAACGGGTCCCCTGGTAAAGACTAGCCCCCTCCTCATATATCCAAACGGGTCCCCTGGTAAAGACTAGCCCCCTCCTCATATATCCAAACGGGTCCCCTGGTAAAGACTAGCCCCCTCCTCATATATCCTAACGGGTCCCCTGGTAAAGACAAGCCCCCTACTCACATATTGTATTGGGTCCCCTGGTAAAGACTAGCCCCCTCCTCATATATCGTATCGGGTCCCCTGGTAAAGACTAGCCCCCTCCTCATATATCGTTTCGGGTCCCCTGGTAAAGACTAGCCCCCTCCTCATATATTGTATCGAGTCCCCTGGTAAAAACTAGCCCCCTCCTCATATATTGTATCGGGTCCCCTGGTAAAGACTAGCCGCCTCCTCATATATTGTATCGGGTCCCCTGGTAAAGACTAGCCCCCTCCTCATATATTGTATCGGGTCCCCTGGTAAAGACTAGCCCCCTCCTCATATATCGTATCGGGTCCCCTGGTAAAGACTAGCCCCCTCCTCATATATCGTATCGGGTCCCCTGGTAAAGACTAGCCCCCTCCTCATATATTGTATCGAGTCCCCTGGTAAAGACTAGCCCCCTCCTCATATATTGTATCGAGTCCCCTGGTAAAGAATAGCCCCCTCCTTATATATCGTATCGGGTCCCCTGGTAAAGACTAGCCCCCTCCTCATATATTGTATCGAGTCCCCTGGTAAAGACTAGCCCCCTCCTCATATATTGTATCGAGTCCCCTGGTAAAGAATAGCCCCCTCCTTATATATCGTATCGGGTCCCCTGGTAAAGACTAGCCCCCTCCTCATATATCGTATCGAGTCCCCTGATAAAGACTAGCCCCCTCCTCATATATCGTATCGAGTCCCCTGGTAAAGACTAGCCCCCTCCTCATATATCGTATCGAGTCCCCTGGTAAAGACTAGCCCCCTCCTCATATATCGTATCGGGTCCCCTGGTAAAGACTAGCCCCCTCCTCATATATTGTATCGGGTCCCCTGGTAAAGACTAGCCCCATCCTCATATATTGTATCGGGTCCCCTGGTAAAGACTAGCCCCCTCCTCATATATTGTATCGGGTCCCCTGGTAAAGAATAGCCCCCTCCTCATATATTGTATCGGGTCCCCTGGTAAAGAATAGCCCCCTCCTCATATATTGTATCGGGTCCCCTGGTAAAGACTAGCCCCCTCCTCATATATCGTATCGAGTCCCCTGGTAAAGACTAGCCCCCTCCTCATATATTGTATCGAGTCCCCTGGTAAAGACTAGCCCCCTCCTCATATATTGTATCGGGTCCCCTGGTAAAGACTAGCCCCCTCCTCATATATTGTATCGGGTCCCCTGGTAAAGACTAGCCCCCTCCTCATATATTGTATCGGGTCCCCTGGTAAAGACTAGCCCCCTCCTCATATATTGTATCGGGTCCCCTGGTAAAGACTAGCCCCCTCCTCATATATTGTATCGGGTCCCCTGGTAAAGAATAGCCCCCTCCTCATATATTGTATCGGGTCCCCTGGTAAAGACTAGCCCCCTCCTCATATATTGTATCGGGTCCCCTAGTAAAGACTAGCCCCCTCCTCATATATTGTATCGGGTCCCCTGGTAAAGACTAGCGTTCGTTATATATTGTATTATACAGGTATTATTATAATAGTTGGGATTGGATTAACCCTTTCCTCTCTTTATATCAGTTCATCAGACGCATAAGAAGATGGATCCCAAACGAAACAAGAAAACAAGCGTCATTATCATTGCGTCTGAACAATCCTCCCGCACCGTCGTGTGTCCGCAGATCCTGTGACGCGCTGGTCTCTCTCTTTGTGCTTTTTATACCTTCCCCCTCCCTGATAATTTCGCTAGAACTGGAGATTTTTTACAAGATGTATTTTAATATTCTGCTATTTATAGACAACTGCTGGCACGCGTTTTATCCTGGTCATGTAGAGATATATCTACCCGCTCCCCCACACAGCTGCTGAGATGTCACTGCCCCACAGCGCCACCACATGGCAGGGGCAGGAACGGTTTATGAAAAATAGTTTCTACTATATAGATAAGCTTTAGATTATAAATATAGACAGAGTTACGGGATCAGCGCGGGGGCTGACAATGCCGAGGGCTGACGATCCCGAGCGCGGGGGCTGACGACGCCGAGCGCAGGGGCTGACGATCCCGAGCGCAGGGGCTGACGACGCCGAGCGCAGGGGCTGACGATCCCGAGCGCAGGGGCTGACGATCCCGAGCGCATGGGCTGACGATCCCGAGCGCAGGGGCTGACGATCCCGAGCGCAGGGGCTGACGATCCCGAGCGCAGGGGCTGACGACGCCGAGCGCAGGGGCTGACGATCCCGAGCGCAGGGGCTGACGATCCCGAGCGCAGGGGCTGACGATCCCGAGCGCAGGGGCTGACGATCCCGAGCGCATGGGCTGACGATCCCGAGCGCATGGGCTGACGATCCCGAGCGCAGGGGCTGACGATCCCGAGCGCAGGGACGGAATACATAAATGCTGTGAGATTTTTTAATGGATTCCACGCAGCATGAATATTTTTATATTGATAAAGTGAATGACTGGATATAAGATGAGATGAAACAAGAATCTTAGACTGTTAATAATATCGCCTCGATGTATTTTCATATTGTCCGCAGTGGCTGGCAGAACGTGGGACTTTTTTTCCGTGTTATGCGACGGGCGGGCTGCGGCTGATTCACTGCGATAGGGAGACCCCATGTTTCTGTACATGAATAGAAGATACAAAACGAAAACAGTGATATGAAAAGTATTCACGCCCTTCCTGATGTCCTTTATTAATGGTTATTTCTCTTTAAATACACTGGAACGTCAGCCTCGTCCTTGATGCTGTGGAAGGTCTGGAAACGCGTGGTTCGTGCCTGGATTCAAGGACTTCTCCTGAGATCAGATTATAGGACGAGTTTGCTTGCAGTTATTGCTGCTAAAGGTAGAACAACCAGTAAATGTGGGGGTGCACTTACTTTTGCACATGGGTAATATTAATGTTGGATAATCCTAATTACATTGTATTTGTCAGGAGATTCAGTGTGACAAGTAAACAATAATTGGGGAAATCTGGAAGGGCGTGAATACTTTTTCTCATATGACGGTCCACGGATAGATATCGGTTGGTTTGCCGTGGTATAAGAATATTATTTTGCTATTTGATGACATCACGATGGTGCAGCCTCGTCCTGTAATCTAAACGTGACGTCGTCCGTGTTATAACGTTCAGTCTGCAGATTTACATAAAACACTTTATATTTCTTCATCCATGAAAATGTCCTTGGACCGCGAGACTCCCATCATCCTGGGGTACTACAAGTCCCTGCATGCCTCTGCGGCTCATTACTGGATGTCTATTGCTGTCCTCTCAGGGTGACTCTGCTGGAAAGTTTGCACCTTAACCTGCGGCTCATGTATCAGTCTGTGAACCACAGAAAAATGGCGCAAATACGTCAGAAAATACATGGCACAAAATGGCTTATTCTCCGCCAGGTACAAAAAAACTGCACGTGAAAAAGCCCCGTAAGAAGAAGCGCATGTCACTTCTTGAGCCGTTTTTCATTGGGTGAATAGAAAAACAGCTCCAAAAACGGCCGCAAAAAACGTTTGTAGTTTTAAAAACGGCTGAAAATCACAGGCCGTTTCCCCTCGAAAACCGCTCCGTATTTCACGGCCGTTTTTAGTTTAGCGTGTGAACCTACCCTAAGGCCTTATTCACACAAACGTGTTATACGTCCGTGTGACGGCCATTAAAACCACGGCCGTCACATGGACCTATGAAATTCAATGGGGCCGTTCACACTCTAGTCTATGGGGGATGCGTGATAACGCGACCCGCAACGTACAGCTCGGACGTGATGCGCAACGCTCGTGTGAATAAGTGTAACTATAATTTCATCCGCCATTTTCTGCAGCGTCAGAGCGGAGTGGTGATTTCATCATCATCCCGAGATCCTGTGTATATTGTGCCATACATCACTCATCAGTAATTCTCCGGGAATGAAAGGGTCAATAGTTCAAACAGCAGCACAGAGCAATTCAGGGAAGATGAGACTAATTAGAAAATAATAACACTTTGTAATCTTCGCCTTGTTTTGTTTCTCTTTTCTTCTGCTGCCGTCGTTGGATATATTGTGCTTGCTCTGGGGTTGCCATGGTAATATCAGCGGGAGACTGAGCCTGCATGAACTTCCTGTCATGTGACCTTGACACGTTCATAAGACTGGAGGTCACATGACAGGAAGTCACTGTAAACCACATGTGGAAAGTTTAATAGTGGAACGATTGTTTTATTATCCAGCCGCGTGCCCGATAGCGGTTGTTGTAGGTTACGTCACGCGGCTGTATGTAAAGTTTTATCCCGCCTCACCTACACTCCGCGCCATTTTGTGTATTCATGGAAATGCAGCCTCATAATTCACTAGGAAGTTGTGACACGTAGAGGAGTGAGGTCCTGAGCGCCGCGCCTCTCTGATGCCACGAACACCACTAAAAGTGGCGTCTGATTAACCCTAAAAAATGGCTGCACGTAGGTGACGCAAAGACGCTAAATATTACTATTACCCTCAATGCACCGACAATCGCCCGCCTACGAAATCCTGCCAATAATTATTCATATTTATTACTGAAAACTGTTACAATAAATAACGACGCATGAGAAACAACCAACCCGGACTCCTGATTATTTACTATGCTGCACTACAGTCCCAGTGTATCTAATCCTACCATGTGTGATACTCTGCTGAGCTGTGTATCTAATCCTATCATGTGTGACACTCTGCTGAGCTGTGTATCTAATCCTATCATGTGTGGTACTGTCTGCTGAGCTGTGTATCTAATCCTATCATGTGTGATACTCTGCTGAGATGTGTATCTAATCCCATCATGTGTGATACGGTCAGCTGAGCTGTGTATCTAATCCTATCATGTGTGATACTGTCTGCTGAGCTGTGTATCTAATCCTATCATGTGTGATACTGTCTGCTGAGCTGTGTATCTAATCCTATCATGTGTGATACTGTCTGCTGAGCTGTGTATCTAATCCTATCATGTGTGATACTGTCTGCTGAGCTGTGTATCTAATCCCATCATGTGTGATACTGTCTGTTGAGCAGATGTATCTAATCCTATCATGTGTGATACTGTCTGCTGAGCTGTGTATCTAATCCTATCATGTGTGATACTGTCTGCTGAGCTGTGTATCTAATCCTATCATGTGTGATACTGCCTGCTGGGACCTGTATCTAATCCCATCATGTGTGATACTGTCTGCTGACCTGTGTATCTAATCCTATCATGTGTGATACTGCCTGCTGGGACCTGTATCTAATCCCATCATGTGTGATACTGTCTCCTGACCTGTGTATCTAATCCTATCATGTGTGATACTGCCTGCTGGGACCTGTATCTAATCCCATCATGTGTGATACTGTCTGCTGAGCTGTGTATCTAATCCTATCATGTGTGATACTGTCTGCTAAACTGTGTATCTAATCCTATCATGTGTGATACTGTCTGCTGAGCTGTGTATCTAATCCTATCATGTGTGATACTGCCTGCTGGGACCTGTATCTAATCCCATCATGTGTGATACTGTCTGCTGAGCTGTGTATCTAATCCTATCATGTGTGATACTGTCTGCTGAGCTGTGTATCCAATCCTATCATGAGTGATACTGTCTGCTGAGCTGTGTATCTAATCCTATCATGTGTGATACTGCATGCTGGGACCTGTATCTAATCCCATCATGTGTGATACTGTCTGCTGAGCTGTGTATCTAATCCTATCATGTGTGATACTGTCTCCTGAGCTGTGTATCTAATCCTATCATGTGTGATACTGTCTGCTGAGCTGTGTATCTAATCCTATCATGTGTGATGCTGTCTGCTGAGCTGTGTATCTAATCCTATCATGTGTGATACTGTCTGCTGAGCTGTGTATCTAACCCTATCATGTGTGATACTGTCTGTTGAGCTGTGTATCGAATCCTATCATGTGTGATACTGTCTGCTGAGCTGTGTATCTAATCCTATCATGTGTGATACGGTCTGCTGAGCTGTGTATCTAATCCTATCATGTGTGATACTGTGCTGAGCCGTGCATCTAATCCTATCATGTGTGATACTGTCTGCTGGCCTGTGTATCTAATCCTATCATGTGTGATACTGTCTGCTGAGCCGTTTATCTAATCCCATCATGTGTGATACTGTCTGCTGAGCTGTGTATCTAATCCTATCATGTGTGATACTCTGCTGAGCTGTGTATCTAATCCTATCATGTGTGATACTGTCTGCTGAGCGCTGTATCTAATCCTATAACGTTTGTAGGAGGAATCCTCCAGCTCACCTCTAGCAGATTCACACTGCTGGCTGCGCCCGGATCCCCGTGTCGGTACACGGTGTAGGAACAGAAAAGGATGCAAGATAGATCCGGCGCCAAGACAAGGGAAGTGTTTAAAAAGAAGCTCCGTTCCAATTTTATTCCAGAAATGTATTTAAAAAGGAAAGAATATATTCCAGGTACAAAGGTGGTTGTGGATATAGGCGATGCCTACTCGTTTCGGACGACTGCAGCGTCCTTATCCATGGCTTGTTTTTTTTAAGGACGCTGTAGTCGTCCGAAACGCGTAGGCCCTATAGCTTCCCCAATATAGTATAATGCCCCCTTATGTAGATAGTGCCCACAGTACCCATGTACCTAGCGCCAGAGTCCCCTGTAGATAGTGTCCCTAGATAGTGCCACAGTGCCCATGTAGATAGTGCCACACCCCCCCTTGAAGATAGTTCCATTGGGACTCCCTCTAGGAGCGGAATCCCCGGCCAGAACATCGGCAACAGGGATTCCGCTTCAGAGGAGCCACAGACGTCACTGTTCATATATGGACAGTAACGTCAAGGGGTTTCCCGGGCTCAGCGCTTAAAGTAGGTCTGTGCCCGGCGAGCAGGGGAGCTCCCTCTGCTCCTCCGTTCTGAACTAATGCTGAAGCAGGGAGCTGAGTGTTCCTGAGGACGCAGATACTGTTGACTGCGGGACATACACCCGGCCGTCCAGGACCGTATGATTCCTCTCGTGGATTAGGAGCCCCCTGACGTCACTGTCCATATATGGATAGTGATGTCAGGGTGCATTCTGCTCCAGGAGGGGTGTTTAATTGCATCTGCGCCTGGCCTGGCGCCACCCCCTTTATATCCCAGTTGCGCACAGGGCACGTGCCCCGCATGCCCCCCCCCCCAGCTACGCCCCTGCCCCCACCTCTTCCCTGGATGCCACACACAGCCACTGCACCTTCTAGATAGTGACCCCCTGTAGATTGTGCCCGGGCGCCCTCATGCCCGGTGGTGCTAGCAGCCGCTATGGCTGCTACAGTGGTAGTTACGCCACTGAGCAGAGGAGGAGCGCCCGGGTGGAAAGGCGGCTGCTGAGTCACCGGGCCCGGGTGCTTCACAAACAAAAGCAGGGGAAGGGAGCCAGCGCAGCGCCCCCTTCCACCAGCTGGAGTGATGCACCCTGTGCGATGGCACAGGTCTCACACCCCAAAGGCCGGCCCTGATCCTGCCCCACACCTATCGCTGCTTACAAATGCAACTTAAGGACCTTTTACACGGGTGAATGAGCGTTTTCTGTCTGTAAACAGGGCAGCAATCTGTGAGCAAACATGCTATACCTGCCATAACGAACCTCCATGCCGAAAAACCAGGCCTCCATTTATTTGGTTTATAGGAACTTGGTTACACGTGGCTACAATAAGTTGGTTTGGTAAGAAATGACTAAAAAATGTTTTATACACCGAACAAGTGGAGCTGCAGTGTAGAGCATGGGGGCAGGACAAAGCAGTGGTCGGGGTCCATGATGAGACAGTCGGTGGCCTTGCTGGTGTCACTGATCATCAACCTAGCAGAGCCGAACAGCAGGGGCCACCGCAGACGATTTACAGCAGACGAACATCGCACAGAAGAGGCATTTTCAGCCGGGACGTCGGTATCGCCATGTCTTCTGCAACATAAGACACAAACCCTTGTGGGGTGGATATCGGCCCGATGATGTAACGGGGTGTCACGCTGCCTCCAGGGCTATTAATTGCCCCCTTGTGGGGTGGATATCGGCCGCTGGTGTATCGGGGTGTCCCTGCGCTCTATCTGATTGATGGTCGTGCACCCCCCGCACATACAGATCTGTCCAATTAAACAGGTAAGACCCCCGGAGGCCATGCCCTTTATATGTGGGAACAGAATCGTTCCACCTCCCAGGTAACAGGAAGTCCCAGCATGCAGCTCAGCGTAGGGACCAGATGATGACGGGTGTGACATGCGCTGTGTGACCCCATAAAATCATGACCAGAGCAACCGGCGCTCACCTGCAGAATTACTACAAACTGATGATTATTTAGGGAGGAAAAACACTAATACGCGGACAGCGGGGACGTATCCGGACATAACTAGGCAGATCTGCCACTCAGGACTCTAGAAAAGCTGGGTGACCGACCCTGTATGAGCTTGATCTGGTCTACAGTCCAAGGCTGAAACCACTCCTGACCTAACCCTGCTCACACAGCTGAGGGTTTGTTACAATGTATCAGTGTACACCATTTTCTATGACCAATAAACACAGCAACACAAATCTCTCTCCTGTGCAAGTAAAATGTATCAATCTGGAGATTGATCACAGAAGATTGTCCTAACGGATACAGTGTAACAAACCCTCAGCTGTGTGAAGTATTTTTCGTACTGCAGCGTGTCAATTCCTGCTGCGGAAAGTGGACTGTATTGCGTTTGAGGCTGGGTTCACACAACCTATTTTCAGACGTAATGGAGGCTGTTTACGCCTCGAATTACGCCTGAAAAAACACCCCTAATACGCCTACAAACATCTGCCCACTGCTTTCAATGGGAATTAGGGTATGTTCACGCACACTATTTATGGACGTAATTCGGGCGTTTTAGCCCCAAATTACGTCCGAAAATGTGCCTCAATAGCGTCGGCAAACATCTGCCCATTCATTTGAATGGGTCTTACGATGTTCTGTTCAGACGGTAATTTTTTTTACGCCCCGCTGTCAAAAGGCGGGGGCGTAAAAAAGACGCCCGCGTCAAAGAAGTGCCTGTCACTTCTTGGGACGTAATTGGAGCCGTTATTCATTGACTCTAATGAAAAGCAGCTCCAGTTACGTCCGTATTGGACGCGGCGTTCAAGCGCCTGCACATGCCGTTACGTCTGAAATGACGGGGCTGTTTTCTCCTGAAAACAGCCCCGTAATTTCGGCCGTTACGGACGCTGTAGTGTGAACATACCCATACGATGTTCTGTTCCCACGAGCCTTTATTTTACGCTTCGCTGTCAAAAAACGGAGCGTAAAAAGACGCTCTGTAAGGCTATGTTCACACGGAGTATTTTGACGAGTTTTTTTACCCGGAAACCGCGTCGCAAAACTCGGCACGAAAATGCCTCCCATTGATTTCAATGGGAGGCGTCGGCGTCTTTTTCCCGCGAGCAGTAAAAAGGCAGAGAAAGCGTATTTCGCTGTTTTATGCCTGCGGCGCTCAATGGCCGCGGGCGAAAAACGGCGTGCAGGGAGAGGAAAATCTACCTCAAACTTCCAAATGGGATTTTGAGGCAGATATTCATCCTGCAAAATACTCCGTGTGAACATAGAAAGGGTATGTTCACACGGCCAAATTTCAGACGTATACGAGGCGTATTATGCCTCGTTTTACGTCTGAAAATACGTCTCCAGTACGTCGGCAAACATCTGCCCATTCATTTGAATGGGTTTGCCGACGTACTGTGCAGACGACCTGCAGCATGTCACTTCTTGAGGCGTTTTTTGGAGCTGATTTTCCATTGAACACTATGAAAAACGCCTCAAAAAATGTCTGAAAAGAAGCTCCAAATTTCATTCTCAGGCTGGGTTCACACGACCATTTGAATGGGTTTGCCGACGTACTGTGCCGACGACCTGTAATGTACGCGTCGTCGTTTGACAGCTGTCAAACGACGACGCGTAAAAATACAGCCTCGTCAAAACAAGTGCAGGACACTTCTTGGGACGTTTTTGGAGCCGTTTTCTCATAGACTATTGAAAACCGCTCCAAAAACGGCCGAAAAAACGTGAGTTGCTCAAAAAACATCTGAAAATCAGGTGCTGTTTTCCCTTGAAAATAGCTCTGTATTTTCAGACGTTTTTGGCTCAGCGTGTGCACATACCCTCAGCTTCAAAAACGCCTGAAAATTAAAGGCTGTTTTATCTGAAATCAGCTCCGTATTTTTCAGACGTTTTTTGTTGAGGGTATGTGCACACGTAGTGACCAAAAACGTCTGAAAATCCAGAGCTGTTTTCAAGGGAAAACAGACCCTGCTTTTCAGACGTTTTTTGACCAACTCGCATTTTTCGCGCCGTTTTCGCGGGGTTTTTTACGTCCGTTTTTGGAGCCGTTTTCATTGGAGTCTATGAGAAAACAGCTCCAAAAACGTCCAAAGAAGTGTCCTGCATATAATGTATATAAGTGTCCTGCATATAATGTATATAAGTGTCCTGATTGTAATGTATATAAGTGTCCCGCATATAATGCATATAAGTGTCCGGCATATAATGTATATAAGTGTCCCGTATATAATGTATATAAGTGTCCCGCATATAATGTATATAAGTGTCCCGCATATAATGTATATAAGTGTCCCGCATATAATGTATATGTGTCCCGCATATAATGTATATAAGTGTCCCGCATATAATGTATATAAGTGTCCCGCATATAATGTATATAAGTGTCCCGCATATAATGTATATAAGTGTCCCGCATATAATGTATATAAGTGTCCCGCATATAATGCATATAAGTGTCCGGCATATAATGTATATAAGTGTCCCGTATATAATGTATATAAGTGTCCCGCATATACTGTATATAAGTGTCCCGCATATAATGTATATAAGTGTCCCGCATATAATGTATATAAGTGTCCCGCATATAATGTATATAAGTGTCCCGCATATAATGTATATAAGTGTCCCGCATATAATGTATATAAGTGTCCCGCATATAATGTATATAAGTGTCCCGCATATAATGTATATAAGTGTCCCGCATATAATGTATAGAAGTGTCCTGCATATAATGTATATAAGTGTCCCGCATATAATGTATATAAGTGTCCCGCATATAATGTATATAAGTGTCCTGCATATAATGTATATAAGTGTCCCGCATATAATGTATATAAGTGTCCTGCATATAATGTATATAAGTGTCCCGCATATAATGTATATAAGTGTCCCGCATATAATGTATATAAGTGTCCCGCATATAATGTATATAAGTGTCCCGCATATAATGTATATAAGTGTCCCGCATATAATGTATATAAGTGTCCTGCATATAATGTATATAAGTGTCCTGCATATAATGTATATAAGTGTCCTGCATATAATGTATATGTGTCCCGCATATAATGTATATAAGTGTCCCGCATATAATGTATATAAGTGTCCCGCATATAATGTATATAAGTGTCCCGCATATAATGTATATAAGTGTCCGGCATATAATGTATATAAGTGTCCGGCATATAATGTATATAAGTGCCCTGCATATAATGTATATAAGTGTCCCGCATATAATGTATATAAGTGTCCCGCATATAATGTATATAAGTGTCCCGCATATAATGTATATAAGTGTCCCGCATATAATGTATATAAGTGTCCGGCATATAATGTATATAAGTGTCCGGCATATAATGTATATAAGTGCCCTGCATATAATGTATATAAGTGTCCCGCATATAATGTATATAAGTGTCCCGCATATAATGTATATAAGTGTCCCGCATATAATGTATATAAGTGTCCCGCATATAATGTATATAAGTGTCCCGCATATAATGTATATAAGTGTCCCGCATATAATGTATATAAGTGTCCGGCATATAATGTATATAAGTGTCCGGCATATAATGTATATAAGTGTCCGGCATATAATGTATATAAGTGCCCTGCATATAATGTATATAAGTGTCCCGCATATAATGTATATAAGTGTCCCGCATATAATGTATAGAAGTGTCCTGATTGTAATGTATATAAGTGTCCCGCATATAATGCATATAAGTGTCCGGCATATAATGTATATAAGTGTCCCGTATATAATGTATATAAGTGTCCCGCATATAATGTATATAAGTGTCCCGCATATAATGTATATAAGTGTCCCGCATATAATGTATATAAGTGTCCCGCATATAATGTATATAAGTGTCCCGCATATAATGTATATAAGTGTCCCGCATATAATGTATATAAGTGTCCGGCATATAATGTATATAAGTGTCCGGCATATAATGTATATAAGTGTCCGGCATATAATGTATATAAGTGTCCCGCATATAATGTATATAAGTGTCCCGCATATAATGTATATAAGTGTCCCGCATATAATGTATATAAGTGTCCCGCATATAATGTATATAAGTGTCCCGCATATAATGTATATAAGTGTCCCGCATATAATGTATATAAGTGTCCCGCATATAATGTATAGAAGTGTCCCGCATATAATGTATATAAGTGTCCTGCATATAATGTATATAAGTGTCCCGCATATAATGTATATAAGTGTCCCGCATATAATGTATATAAGTGTCCCGCATATAATGTATATAAGTGTCCCGCATATAATGTATAGAAGTGTCCGGCATATAATGTACATAAGTGTCCCGCATATAATGTATATAAGTGTCCCGCATATAATGTATATAAGTGTCCCGCATATAATGTATAGAAGTGTCCCGCATATAATGTATATAAGTGTCCTGCATATAATGTATATAAGTGTCCCGCATATAATGTATATAAGTGTCCCGCATATAATGTATATAAGTGTCCCGCATATAATGTATAGAAGTGTCCGGCATATAATGTACATAAGTGTCCCGCATATAATGTATATAAGTGTCCCGCATATAATGTATATAAGTGTCCCGCATATAATGTATATAAGTGTCCGGCATATAATGTATATAAGTGTCCCGCATATAATGTATATAAGTGTCCCGCATATAATGTAGAGAAGTGTCCCGCATATAATGTATATAAGTGTCCGGCATATAATGTATATAAGTGTCCCGCATATAATGTATATAAGTGTCCCGCATATAATGTATATAAGTGTCCCGCATATAATGTATATAAGTGTCCCGCATATAATGTATATAAGTGTCCCGCATATAATGTATATAAGTGTCCCGCATATAATGTATATAAGTGTCCCGCATATAATGTATATAAGTGTCCCGCATATAATGTATATAAGTGTCCCGCATATAATGTATATAAGTGTCCGGCATATAATGTATATAAGTGTCCGGCATATAATGTATATAAGTGTCCGGCATATAATGTATATAAGTGTCCGGCATATAATGTATATAAGTGTCCCGCATATAATGTATATAAGTGTCCCGCATATAATGTATATAAGTGTCCCGCATATAATGTATATAAGTGTCCCGCATATAATGTATATAAGTGTCCCGCATATAATGTATATAAGTGTCCCGCATATAATGTATATAAGTGTCCCGCATATAATGTATATAAGTGTCCCGCATATAATGTATATAAGTGTCCGGCATATAATGTATATAAGTGTCCGGCATATAATGTATATAAGTGTCCCGCATATAATGTATATAAGTGTCCCGCATATAATGTATATAAGTGTCCCGCATATAATGTATATAAGTGTCCCGCACATAATGTATATAAGTGTCCCGCATATAATGTATATAAGTGTCCCGCATATAATGTATATAAGTGTCCCGCATATAATGTATATAAGTGTCCCGCATATAATGTATATAAGTGTCCCGCATATAATGTATATAAGTGTCCCGCATATAATGTATATAAGTGTCCCGCATATAATGTATATAAGTGTCCCGCATATAATGCATATAAGTGTCCGGCATATAATGCATATAAGTGTCCCGCATATAATGTATATAAGTGTCCCGTATATAATGTATATAAGTGTCCCGCATATAACGTATATAAGTGTCCCGCATATAACGTATATAAGTGTCCCGCATATAACGTATATAAGTGTCCCGCATATAACGTATAGAAGTGCCCCGCATATAACGTATAGAAGTGCCCCGCATATAACGTATAGAAGTGCCCCGCATATAACGTATAGAAGTGTCCGGCATATAACGTATATAAGTGTCCGGCATATAACGTATATAAGTGTCCGGCATATAACGTATAGAAGTGCCCCGCATATAACGTATAGAAGTGTCCCGCATATAACGTATAGAAGTGTCCCGCATATAACGTATAGAAGTGTCCCGCATATAACGTATAGAAGTGTCCCGCATATAACGTATAGAAGTGTCCCGCATATAACGTATAGAAGTGTCCCGCATATAACGTATAGAAGTGTCCCGCATATAACGTATAGAAGTGTCCCGCATATAACGTATAGAAGTGTCCCGCATATAACGTATAGAAGTGTCCCGCATATAATGTATAGAAGTGTCCCGCATATAATGTATAGAAGTGTCCCGCATATAATGTATAGAAGTGTCCCGCATATAATGTATAGAAGTGTCCCGCATATAATGTATAGAAGTGTCCCGCATATAATGTATAGAAGTGTCCCGCATATAATGTATAGAAGTGTCCCGCATATAATGTATAGAAGTGTCCCGCATATAATGTATAGAAGTGTCCCGCATATAATGTATAGAAGTGTCCCGCATATAATGTATAGAAGTGTCCCGCATATAATGTATATAAGTGTCCCGCATATAATGTATATAAGTGTCCCGCATATAATGTATATAAGTGTCCGGCATATAATGTATATAAGTGTCCGGCATATAATGTATATAAGTGTCCTGCATATAATGTATATAAGTGTCCCGCATATAATGTATATAAGTGTCCCGCATATAATGTATATAAGTGTCCGGCATATAATGTATATAAGTGTCCGGCATATAATGTATATAAGTGTCTTGCATATAATGTATATAAGTGTCCCGCATATAATGTATATAAGTGTCCCGCATATAATGTATATAAGTGTCCCGCATATAATGTATATAAGTGTCCGGCATATAATGTATAGAAGTGTCCCGCATATAATGTATAGAAGTGTCCCGCATATAATGTATATAAGTGTCCCGCATATAATGTATATAAGTGTCCCGCATGTAATGTATATAAGTGTCCCGCATATAATGTATATAAGTGTCCCGCATATAATGTATATAAGCGTCCCGCATATAATGTATATAAGTGTCCCGCATATAATGTATATAAGTGTCCCGCATATAATGTATATAAGTGTCCCGCATGTAATGTATATAAGTGTCCCGCATATAATGTATATAAGTGTCCCGCATATAATGTATATAAGCGTCCCGCATATAATGTATATAAGCGTCCCGCATATAATGTATATAAGTGTCCCGCATATAATGTATATAAGTGTCCCGCATATAATGTATATAAGTGTCCCGCATATAACGTATATAAGTGTCCTGCATATAATGTATATAAGTGTCCCGCATATAATGTATAGAAGTGTCCTGCATATAATGTATATAAGTATCCAGCATATAATGTATATAAGTGTCCCGCATATAATGTATAGAAGTGTCCTGCATATAACGTATATAAGTGTCCCGCATATAATGTATATAAGTGTCCCGCATATAATGTATATAAGTGTCCCGCATATAATGTATATAAGTGTCCCGCATATAATGTATATAAGTGTCCCGCATATAATGTATATAAGTGTCCCGCATATAATGTATATAAGTGTCCCGCATATAATGTATATAAGTGTCCCGCATATAATGTATATAAGTGTCCCGCATATAATGTATATAAGTGTCCCGCATATAATGTATATAAGTGTCCCGCATATAATGTATATAAGTGTCCCGCATATAATGTATATAAGTGTCCCGCATATAATGTATATAAGTGTCCCGCATATAATGTATATAAGTGTCCCGCATATAATGTATATGTGCCCTGCACTTCTTTTGACGAGGCTGTATTTTTACGTGTCGTCTTTTGACAGCTGTCAAACGACGACGCGTAAATAACAGGTCGTCTGCACAGTACGTCGGCAAACCCATTCAAATGAATGGGCAGATGTTTGCCGACGTATTGGAGCCGTATTTTGAGGGTATGTTCACACGAGGGCGTCCGTAACGGCTGAAATTACGGGGATGTTTCAGCCTGAAAACATCCCTGTAATATCAGCCGTACCGGCATGTGCAGGCGCTTGAACGCTGCGTCCATTACGGACGTAATTGGCGCTGCTATTCATTGGAGTCAATGAATAACGGCTCTAATTACGGCCAAAGAAGTGACAGGTCACTTCTTCTACGCGGGCGTCTATTTACGCGCCGTCTTTTGACAGCGGCGCGTAAATTACGCCTCGTGTGAACAGACAAACGTCTGCCCATTGCTATCAATGGGCAGATGTTTGTCAGCGCTATTTTCGGACGTAATTCGGGGCAAAAACACCCGAATTACGTCCGTAAATAGGCCGTGTGAACATACCCTCAGACGTAAAACGAGGCATAATACGCCTCGTATACGTCTGAAATTTGGCCGTGTGAACATACCCTAAGGGTGTGAACATACCCGGAGAGGTCACCATCCCCCAACATTGGGAAAGACGCAGGAAACAGTGTTTTTTTCCGCAGCAGAATTCCTAATCGCTCCTGCGGAATTGCTGCAGACATTTCCTGCAGCGATTCCGTTATGTGTGGACGAGAAGTCACAACAAACCCAACAAGATGAAAATGTCACAGAACAAAGTTTGGTGACAGTTTTATCCCGACGTTCCTCTATTCTGTGGTCCAGAATTTGCCGCTCATCCCGGATATCCCCGGACTCTGCACATGACGGCGGCGCCTCCGCCACACGCGGCCCGGACTGCACACAATGTTATTACACAGAACACGAGAGCAGGCGGGCGGCGTGATATCCGGATGTAATGCGGCCGTCAGCAGAAATACGGGCGCTGAGAATTTCCCGGCCGGTTACCATGGTAACCCTTTATAACTAGGCCACGGCAGCCGCACCCCCGCCCCAACCGCGACGCTCAGAGCCCCATGGAATCAATAGCACCAGCCGCTGCTTCATCATCCACGTGACGAGGCGCAACACATTCCCCCTCGCCCCAATTAAATCTGCGCTGTTGTCTCCAGGGCGCCGATAAAAGATGTGAAATAAGGCGGCGACCTCAAACACGTGACAATGGCCGCCGTTACCTCTAGGATGGAGACGCTCATTTCTAACGGAAACTGTTTTGGTCACCGCGGCCATTTACGGTCGGATATTCTAGTTCAACAAATCTTCCCCAATGCGTGTTTTTTTTTTCTTGCTATAATGACGTCCTTTTCTTAGGGACTTTGTTGCCAAATTTTTCCAATTGAATTCAATGACAAACAAAACCGTGCGCCAAACGATATCATTGTAACCATTAGACGCAGGATGTGCCCAAACTTGAAATGAATGGACACGTTTTGCCTGTGGGCTGTCATGCGGCCGCTCCAGAGTGCTGCCAATTATCCAGGTAGGCGCAGGCGCGATGGGGGTGACAGAGCGGAAGAACCTGTGCAGACTTGTGGTGACCAGAAAACAGTACACATGCCTCCAAAATGTCTGACCATGACTTCATCTTCCTGTCAACAGCTACAGAAGGAAGAGCAGCTCTGGAGCGCAAACTGCAAATCTCGAATTTGAAGCAGTTTTGTATATAATATAAGCAGGGACGGATCATATACGGACACCTGGGACTTGTAGTGCTTGGGAACGGTAGAACTCCGCTTACTGCAGGGACAGAGGCGGCCGCCAGGGGGCAGACCTTCCCATCACAGATCAGACGCTGGGAACCATTCCTCGTTTTACCGGTCATTCGCGGGAAGATAATTGCGGAGCGCTCTGATCCGGAAGTGGGCGGTGTCTGTTGTTGTGGAGTCAGCTGACTGGAGGATCGCTGCAGCAGGGATTATTGATGATGGCGGCGCTCGCGGTTTATGTCACGGTGGCGATGATGCTGGTGGTTACGGTGCACAGCTCTGAGGAGAAGGTGAGAGAAGCCGCTCATCAGTAACATAGAATATATACGCACCACCACATCCGTATGTATCTGTGTATTTATAGATATAAGGCTACGTATACAAATATACTCATGTTTATTACATAAAAAAAGATATACGTGCACTTATACTTACCGACCCCATCCATATATACACACAACCCCCCGGAAAACCACTGACCCCTCCCCTGCATATACCCGAATCTGACTCCTCCCCCGCATAGATCTGTATCAGCACTGACTCCTCCCCCACCTAGACCTGTATCACCCCTGACTCCTCCCCTGCATAGATCTGTATCAGCACTGACTCCTCCCCCCCGCATAGATCTGTATCAGCACTGACTCCTCTCCCCGCATAGATCTGTATCAGCACTGACTCCTGCCCCACCTAGACCTGTATCACCCCTGACTCCTCCCCTGCATAGATCTGTATCAGCACTGACTCCTCCCCCCGCATAGATCTGTATCAGCACTGACTCCTCCCCCACCTAGACCTGTATCACCCCCTGACTCCTCCCCCGTATAGACGTATCACCTCTGACTCCTCCCCCGTATAGACGTATCACCTCTGACTCCTCCCCCGTATAGACGTATCACCTCTGACTCCTCCCCCGTATAGACGTATCACCTCTGACTCCTCCCCCTGTATAGATGTATCACCTCTGACTCCTCCCCCGTATAGACGTATCACCTCTGACTCCTCCCCCGCATAGACGTGTCACCCCCTGACTCCTCCCCTGCATAGATCTGTTCGGTATTGGTTCAGAGTGCACTAGACTGAAGGAGGTGCACGAATAGGGTCCCAACCCAATCGTATGTGAAGACGTATTCGGCACACAAACAAATGTGATTCATAAATTCTTTCGTTTTATTGTATTGTATTCAATGCCATGGGCAGAGTGCGTGCAACGTTTCGGTCCAGAGACCTTCGTCAGGCACTAGAAGCCCGTTGGCGTGGATATATCCTGTTGTTGAGCGCTGTCGTTCGTATGGTGGTTTACCGCTTGCTTTTGAGCGCTCAACGACAGGATATATCCACGCCAACGGGCTTCTAGTGCCTGACGAAGGTCTCTGGACCGAAACGTTGCACGCACTCTGCCCATGGCATTGAATACAATACAATGAAACGAAATAATTTATGAATCACATTTGTTTGTGTGCCGAATACTTCTGCATAGATGTGTATCAGCACTGACTCCTCCCCTGCAGATATCTGTATCACATCTGACTCCTCCCCCACATGGACCGGGCCACCTCTGACTCCTCCCTGCATAGACCGTATCACCCCCCTGACTCCTCCCCCGCACAGACCTATATCACCCCTGACTCCTCCCCCGCATAGACCCGTCTCACTCTCCCTGCTGTTTGTATCTCGTATTATTTCTCTTTATTTTCATTGTTTTCCAGAATTCTGAGGACGTTCGCTGCAAATGTATCTGCCCCCCCTACAAGGACAAACCAGGGAAGATATATAACCGAAACGTGACCCAGAAGGACTGGTCAGTGGCCGCCGCCGCCTCGTCTCTGTCACTGCTGAATTACATGACTCGTTACAGAACGCAGAGAGTCAGAGACCAATGAGACTGAGACATTATCATCCGAAAGACTTGTCCACATCTCTGCTTGCTGTCCATAAATTGGAGATTACATTTTAGTTTAGAGACTAAAAACTTGTACACACCTAATCCTGCTCACACAGCTGAGAGTTTGTTACAATGTATCAGTGTAAATAAGAGCTATCAACTGGGAGTCCAGGTCAGGAGAGAGATTAGTGCTGCTGCTGTGTTTAGACAGAAGATTGTCTACACTGATACATTGTAACAAACCCCACAGCTGTGTGAGAACAAGAATGTTGCTATTCACTGACCACAAGCAGAGATCTTAAAAATGGTGAGAAATTGAAACAAACTGTATCAGAAAGTTGCAAAACTTTTAATTATACAACGATTAATCTTCACAGGAGATTGGAGAAGAGTTTGTCTGGTGCTCTATAAGGAATAAGGGGATTATAGAGGGGGAGGGGGCATCACTATGGGGGGGGGGGGGGACTGCTGGCGTTGCTGACAGTGGGGGTGGGGTTAGGATATATTCACACATCAGTCTTAGAGCAATTTTGCGTAAATTCTGGGAAAACTGCTATTTGACTGCGATGTGTGAATAGCCCCTAACGCCTCATAGAATGGAAGTGCCTGTCCTGGATTGGGGCATCAGTGGTAGAGACGCCGGCTCCGCCCTTACATATCACAGTGCCCTGATATCTGTCGTCTGAATGAGAGGGAGACCCCGGTGATGGGGAGGAGCCGACCGGGAGGATTTCTGGTGACCCGAGGGACCCGCTGATAATGTCATTTCATGTTCAAAACCCCAAAAATAATCTTTTATTTCCAGATAAAATATAAATTCCCGAAGGCGGCCGCTAATTCTGTTATTTTTGGCCTCAGTGATTGCCTCCACGTGGTGAGCCCCATGCCGGTCCCGGGAGCGGACGTGGAAGCGTATTGTCTGCGCTGTGAATGTAAATACGAGGAGAGGAGCTCGGTCACCATCAAGGTGAGACTCCGCTGTAAGGACCGCGGTCTGATGTAAGGTTGTCCAGACATGGAAAGTGTCAGATCCACGCGCGTGAAAAACGTATGCATCAGTGTGCTCTGCGAGTGGCACGCGGTATTCACGCACTCGCAAAGCACATTTTTATTTTTTTTCAATCTAATTGATGCGCAAATCACGCACCACACAAGGATGTGCATCTGTGTGCGGTGCGCGGTTTTCACGCACCCATTGACTTCAATACGCACCAATATAGGACATGCAGTGAGTTTCACACAGCGGACTCTCGCTGCATGAAAACTCACGCATGTGTGGACGGCCCCATTGATATCAATAGGTCCGTGTGCTGTGCGTTCTTTCCATGTACACAGATGTTATTCATTCTCGTGTGAATGGGCCCTTACGGAGGTTTTATAGCGATAACGGAGGTTCTACATGTACACAGTGAGTATAATACAGAACGTAACTCAGGATCAGTAATGTATGTACACAGTGACTCCACCAGCAGAATAGTGAGTGCAGCTCTGGAGTATAATACAGGATGTAACTCAGGATCAGTACAGGATAAGTAATGTAATGTATGCACACAGTGACTCCACCAGCAGAATAGTGAGTGCAGCTCTGGAGTATAATACAGGATGTAACTCAGGATCAGTACAGGATAAGTAATGTAAAGTATGTACACAGTGACTCCACCAGCAGAATAGTGAGTGCAGCTCTGGAGTATAATACAGGATGAAGCTCAGGATCAGTACAGGATAAGTAATGTAATGTATGTACACAGTGACTCCACCAGCAGAATAGTGAGTGCAGCTCTGGAGTATAACACAGGATGTAACTCAGGATCAGTACAGGAGAAGTAATGCCATGTATGTACACAGTGACTCCACCAGCAGAATAGTGAGTGCAGCTCTGGAGTATAATACAGGATGTAACTCAGGATCAGTGCAGGATAAGTAATGTAATGTATGTACACAGTGACTCCACCAGCAGAATAGTGAGTGCCGCTCTGGAGTATAATACAGGATGTAACTCAGGATCAGTACAGGATAAGTAATGTAATGTATGTACACAGTGACTGCACCAGCAGAATAGTGAGTGCAGCTCTGGAGTATAATACAGGATATAACTCAGGATCAGTACAGGATAAGTAATGTAATGTATATACACAGTGACTCCACCAGCAGAATAGTGAGTGCAGCTCTGGAGTATAATACAGGATATAACTCAGGATCAGTACAGGATAAGTAATGTAATGTATGTACGCAGTGACTCCACCAGCAGAATAGTGAGTGCAGCTCTGGAGTATAATACAGGATGTAACTAAGGATCAGTAGTGTCATTTATTTACATAGTGACAACTCTTTATGTAAAATAATTCCTGAAGTAAACTGTAACATGGGGTCATACATTATTGTATATTTATTTAAACTTCTATCCTAAGGAAGGTCAACTAGATTTTGGGAGTGGGGGAGTTGATTCCCATCCTCTGCTCCTTGCACTTAGTTGTTGTGTTTCTGTATCTCTGCAGGTGACGATCATCATTTACCTGTCCATCCTGGGCCTCCTGCTGCTGTACATGGTGTACCTGACCCTTGTGGAGCCCATGCTGAAAAGACGTCTCTTTGGTCACTCTCAGCTGATACAGAATGACGATGATAACGTTGGGGTGAGTCTGGACACACACAGCTCCAGCAGGGGGCGCTCCTCCACATTGTGTACGGTGATTGTATACTGCACTCACATCTGTATAGTGGAATCACATTCGGTATAAATCGGCATCATAGGAGAGCGGGCTGAGCGCACCGGCTGCGGATCTGTTCTATATATTTCAGAGACTGCATAAGACTGCCGTGCCGCGTATTTTTATTCCGATATACTCGTTGATTTTATCCTTTTGAGTACAATTAAACCACTTGGTAGTCCGCACACATTAGAAGCCTGTCAACGTTTTCATTGATTGTAGAACTACAGAGCCCAGCTGAACCTTTCCGTAGTCGTGCTTGCAGTGTTCGTTGCCTAATACATGTGTGACGAGCAGGAGCGTCTTCCAGTGAGAAGAATAAAGGGGTCTACTCATCTCGGACACTTATGGCGCCCTCACAGAATATCTGGCACCCGCACCTATCCTTAGAGTGGGTCCCCTCATCTTCTCCACTGAGTGACGTGTTTTCTGTAGACAGCCGAGCGCCTCTTACTAGACTAGCTGTTTCCGGAACTCCCATAAAAGAGAATGGGAGTTACAGAAACTTCTTAAAACGTAAAGCTTTAATATAAAAAGAGACAAAATAAGACGACTCAACACAGTTACAAAATAAAAGGGAGCAATTACAGGAAGACCTAACGCTTACATGAGGGGGGGGGGGGGGGCGATCTGACTCCCACGCTGTGAACCGCTCGTCACTGTCCAGTCACATTTTACAGTCGGCCTTTGGTTACGTTCTCTGGGGCCGCCCGTGGTTTCAGGAGGTAAATGCGGTGCTCGTGACTGGACGGTGAGGGGAACGTTACATCCTTCATTGTCACTGATTCCCCAGTTTGGAGGTGGAGATGTCCATTTGTCCCTGTATTGAAGCCTGCAGGACTAGGTGTTAACCCCCTAAGCTCTGGCTGCTGTGGTCCATACACCCCAACCTGCAATAACCATATCTGGCCAGTATAAAGACCCGTGTAGATGCCAAATACATAATCATGTTACTTTTTCATTACAATTATAATGCGCCCATCGGTCCTGATGGAAAGTTACTGTAGAAGTTTGGCGCGGCTCTAAACCATATAAAGATAAAAAGGAGTCGCTCAGTGATATAAACCTGACTTCTAGTTTCTCCGATTGCAGCCTGCAGTGTAAAGAATTGATGTTTTCTACTCCATTCATGTCTAAAGCTAAATTCAGAATTCTTCAGTCTGCTGTTACCAGAGACCAGTGCATTGTGGGAATTCAGATGACATTTACACAGAGCTGACCTGTTCGGTTACATGACTGATGGTCCTATTACATGGTCTGATATGTGCTGTGAAAACGAGCGCGATCAGCAAGACAGTTTATTGATCGTCTCTCATTTGCTCTCTTCACAAGGATCTATTTATGGGGACGAGCACTCGTTACTAAGATCGTTCATCCCCATACATTTCCATCATGTCAGCAGCACATCACCCTGCTTACCAAAGAGATGTGCTGCTGACACGGTGATTTTTAGTGTTGCATAAAAGAGCAGATCAGCCAATGAATGAATGAAAGAGCAGATCAGCCAATGAATGAATGAAAGAGCAGATCAGCCAATGAATGAATGAAAGAGCAGATCAGCCAATGAATGAAAGAGCAGATCAGCCAATGAATGAAAGGGCAGATCAGCCAATGAATGAATGAAAGAGCAGATCAGCCAATGAATGAAAGAGCAGATCAGCCAATGAATGAAAGAGCAGATCAGCCGATGAATGAATGAAAGAGCAGATCAGCCGATGAATGAATGAAAGAGCAGATCAGCCAATGAATGAAAGAGCAGATCAGCCAATGAATGAAAGAGCAGATCAGCCGATGAATGAATGAAAGAGCAGATCAGCCGATGAATGAATGAAAGAGCAGATCAGCCGATGAATGAATGAAAGAGCAGATCAGCCGATGAATGAATGAAAGAGCAGATCAGCCGATGAATGAATGAAAGAGCAGATCAGCCGATGAATGAATGAAAGAGCAGATCAGCCGATGAATGAATGAAAGAGCAGATCAGCCGATGAATGAATGAAAGAGCAGATCAGCCGATGAATAAGCGTTTGCTCGTTCGTCGGTTGATTGTTTACAAAGGGCAATGATCTAGAACGAGCGTTCATATGAATGCTCGTCTGCCCGATAATTGGCCCGTGTAACGGCCTTTAGTGGAGCTATACTGCTACCTGTTTACAAAGGTAACGGGCCGAATAGTGGTAGCAGCTCTGGATGTGACTGGAGAAAAAGGCACGAAATAAAGACATTTTTTTCAGAAAATAAACAGAAAACCAGTTCAAGCATAAACAAAGAGGGTCCCGAGAAGATGTGTAGAGTCCTCAGCTGTGGGGGGAACAGTCGTGAGAAACAGAAGGCAATAAAAATAACAAAATGTCACAAAGTGCCAACGCCAGATGAAGTAACTGCGAATATCAATAGTAATAAAACAGCAGCTTTACGAGCAATGCCATGGAGAGATTTCCACAGCCAATGGTGGAACTACACAGAGGACCCAAAGGGGGCAATTTCTCGAGATTCAAATCGCCACTGCAGCCGTTTTTCTATTGAGTGGAGTTCGAGCGCTACCGTTGGAGCAGGAGCTCGGCTGTCATCAGACAGCCGAGCCCCGGCTCCAGCCTCCACGGGACACCCGAGCAGGACTTATAATGGGCCGCCGTGAAAAGGCGTATTGGTGGTCACTGAGGGGTTAAGGTGACGGTTAACTTCATGGCCGGGGATTTGAGGGGTTACTGTGGAGTGTAATTGAGCAATATATTTCCTAGTGGCATCGTGGTCTTCCTCAGGGGAGTTTACTCCGGCCGCCACTTGTTTAAGGTCTCGACACACGGCAGATCTCCATTCTGAAAGCTTCTTTGAATTCGGACACTTGGGCCTTAAAGTCCTCTTTAGTGGCGTCTGTCGGAAAAAAAGCCTCCTATTGTCAGGGGTCGGTGGAGGAATGGCAGAAGTTCATCATAGTCAGAGATAGTCCGTGGAGTATCAGAATGCTGATACTTCTGAGATGGTGAAGGCAGAGCACCACCTGCACGTTCCCCAAGTTGATTAACCCAGGCAGGTGAGGGGCCACTCATCTGTGGTGAGGAAGGTGGCATAGCAGGCGTGTGAGGGGCCACTCATCTGTGGTGAGGAAGGTGGCATAGCAGGCGTGTGAGGGGCCACTCATCTGTGGTGAGGAAGGTGGCATAGCAGGCGTGTGAGGGGCCACTCATCTGGGGTGAGGAAGGTGGCATAGCAGGCGGATGAGAGGCCACTCATCTGTGGTGAGGAAGGTGGCATAGCAGGCGGATGAGAGGCCACTCATCTGGGGTGAGGGCAGTGGCATAGCAGGTGGGTGAGGGGTTACTCATCTGTGGTGAGGAAGGTGGCATAGCAGGCGGGTTTGGGGTTACTCCTCTGCGGTGAGGAAGGTGGCATAGCAGGCGGGTGAGGGGCCACTCATCTGTGGTGAGGATGGTGGCATAGCAGGTGGGTTGGATACTACAGCAAAAACGCTGTGTGGCTGACATGGAGACTCTGCGGGGCCCCGGGGGATGAATACTGCAGCCTGTGGGGAGGGCATTCGCATGTGGAGCCGAGAAGATGGCGCCGGAGGAGCGGAGACGAGCTGCAGTCACTACACGTGTCTGGACTAGGAGCAGATATCACCTCTGTAGTGTCCAGACGGGGAGCGGCAGCAGGCAGTGGACTCCTGCGAGGCCCGCTTTCCCGCTACGTGAGTCTGTGACGGTAGACGCGACTGAGGGGCTGGCGGTCTGGTTACGTCCTGCAGGGACTGAGATACCGGTCCAGGGCAGTGGGTCTGGGTGGCGAGGACTGTTGAGTCTGCAGCTCCTTCTTCTTTCCCGTCCGGGGACCTCAGGCCTGGTTCAGCAGCCGGGTGCGGACCCCTCTTACACGTCTGCGCTCTCAAAGCAAAATATTTGTAAATTGACACAACTTATTATTATTATTTTAACTCTAGATTTAGATGAGATATCGTTGCTGTTTTAAGATTATAAATTGGCAAATCCCGACCGTTTTGGTGGATGCAACAATAAATCCGTGTTATCACGAGCGCCCCGAATAATAGCGCCTGTTTACAAAGCAGAGCCGATGTGGTGACAATAAGTGTCGTGGCTCCTGAGCGCACATTTATTTCCGTTTAATATAACAATGGGGTAACCTGATCCCGTCCGCTCAGTCCCCGTCAGCTGCCGCGTGTTGTATAAACATGTAGTGTGACAATGGTCTTATCATTTATTATAATGAGTTTCCCTGTATAATTATAAGGACTGAAGGACTGAAATAAGGCATTGCAGAGATCCGACCTGTGGGACCCCCGGTTACCCCAGAGAGATGTCGGGGTGCAGCTGGGCAGTCTCCATAGACGTCCGATTATAAGTGAATCCCCTACAACAAAACTATGGGCAGCTTTACTCTTATTTCTCAGTGGTAGGTGATAATTATTACGGGGACTATAGGGACAATCTGCTGCCTGACTGTCACTCCGGAGTCAGTCGCCTCTATAGTGGGGGTTTGAGGTGGTTCAGCGCCTCGAGGGGTCAGATGGCAGTGCCAGCGTTTTCACCACACTGGTTTTTGCTGGCCTTTTGCTGGTGTTGACTAGACCTGAGCCTCTTCTACGACTTATATTTCTTAGTTATATCTGTTCCTTGGAAAGCTGGGTGGTAATTTATCTGGCCAACACTACAGCTCTCTTGGGGGGATTTCATGCATCTTTCCTAGACCCCTGAGTGTCGTGTCCTCGTAGTTCTATGATGTCTCCTCCACTCCCGTATTGTAGCTTAACTAGGTCGACTTTTCATTTAGGGTTATGGGAAAGCTGGGTGACAACTCCTTGGGCAGCAGTCATTTATTCTAGGGGATGTATCGCTGCATAATTAGGACTTGGTGCTCAATGGTCTGGGAAAGCTGGGTGACCATGACGACAGCCTCTGTGACGTGACAGGTGGTTTTATTCCCCATTGATGGTTTCAGCCCCTCGGGGTTCTGGGCCCCGCGCTGACATCGCCAGTGATGGAAATAATGGTGTGATCCTCGATGTGTGAACATGGCCTTACTAACTGACTGTTCTGCACGGTTTACCTGGCAGGTGAGGCTGGGGGGGAGGGGCACTAGACATCTGTATTCATTATTACTGTAGTCTGTAAATCCTTCTCTCAAACACGATTTTATGATCTGGCTCTGCGGTCAGGCTGCCTTTTGCCACGTGCATGAATTTAATTCTTATTCATTCAAATCACGCTGCAGTAATGCTGTCAACTTGTTTCACCTGCAGAGGCCGTGCGGCCAAAAACTGGTCCTTTGCTGTAAAAAATAAACAAATAAAAATGTGCAGTTTGGCTGTGAGGCAGCCAGAGGAAGTGTGAGTGCAGCTCTGGATGTGACTGGAGTATAGAATGTTATGTAACTCATCACTTAGTCAGATGTTTAAGGGCTCGTCCACACGTAACGGAATTGCTGCAGAAAATGGTGCGTATTTTGCGGCGTTTTTACAATGTTGGGGGATGGTGACGTCTCCTCTGAAAAATGCAGCAATTCAGACACTTTCCACAGCAGGAATTGACATGTTTCAGTCCGAAAAATACGCACCGCAGGTCAATTTCTGCCCGGAAATTTTAATTTGTTTAATCTCACCCACACTGCTGCTGCTGTATTCTGCTGCGTATTTTCTGTCCGCAATTCTGCTACAAGCGGACGAGCCCTAAAAAAAAGAAACGTTACTAAACGTTCCATGTAGATTTAAAGGGCCGGTCCAGTCTTCTATAAATAAAGATTAATCATTGTATAGTGAGAACTTCTGCAGCTTTCTAATATAATGTGTGTTTCAATTTCTCACCATTTTTGAGACCTCTGCTTGCTGTCACTCTTTACACCCCAGGTGTAATGCTCTTTATAACGTATCAGTGCTCTTTTTTTTTTTTTTTTCTTCCATCTTCTGACTAAGCAATACATGATCCTATTCACTGACAGTAAGCAGAGATGTTGGTGAGGAATTGAAACGCAGTCTATTGGAGAGTTGCAGAACTTTTCAATATAAAGGCTTTGGCTTTATTTACAGTAGACTGGGCCGGCTCTGTATAGATGTTCGGTGAATGACGGGTGACCTCTGATCGGCTTCACCTTTCTGCCCTTCAATAACATCTCGCGTTTCTCTGTTTCAGGATCACCAGCCTTTTGCCAATGCCCATGACGTTCTGGCGCGCTCCAGGAGCCGCGCTAATGTACTGAACAAGGTGGAATACGCTCAGCAGCGCTGGAAACTACAAGTGCAAGAACAGCGCAAATCTGTCTTTGACCGCCATGTTGTATTGAGCTAATCGGGGAGCGGATAAAACCGTAGTAAAGATTCCCGCCTACGCTGGTAATGCCGCAACTGCACCGGTGGGTTTATGGGGCTCGCGTGTCTCCCCCGCCCAGGAATCTCTCCAGCAGGATTCTTGTAATGTGACTACTTTGTAAATAATAAAATGTCTGATATATCCTCCCACTGCCGCCACCATTACCTGTTCGTATTCCTGCGTCTATCCGTTCTTGTCGCTGTGATTCCTGAGGACTTGGATCTCATCATTGGACTGTCCGGCGCTGCCTGCGGATTCCTTGCACGTTGGATCCTTTCTTGTTGCTAATTCTCTTCACACTGATCACTGGGTGATATCACAAGCCAAAGACTGAGATGTACGAAGTGTAATGATCTGCAGAATCCTCCTAACCCTGCGGCTGCAGAACCTCACATCTCCCAGCAGATCCTAGATTATAGAGAGCATGTGCTGCGCTGCATTGTGAAAGATGTGGTGTTTACAGCAGGAACTGTACAGTAGTCTGACAAAGAGGGGAAAAAGAAAATCTTCCAAAATGCAATGCAGCGGAGCGCTCCAGCCAGGAAACCGATATATATATAAAATAGTTCATAAAAAATAAATTGTTTGCCATTCACATGCTGCTAAACGATCCAGTCTAGACCATCCTCAGCGTCTTGAACTCCAGGCTAATAGGATATTATTGTAACAAGCCCATCAGCTGTGTTAGCAGGACTATGTCAGGATGGATTTACCACCTCTGTAAGGCTGGGTTCACACACCTTATCTACGGACGTAATTCGGGCGTTTTAGCCTCGAATTACGTCCGAAAATACGGCTCCAAAGCGTCGGCAAACATCTGCCCGTTCATTTGAATGGGCTTTACGGTGTTCTGTGCCGACGGTCATTTTTTTTACTCCCCGCTGTCAAAAGACGGCACGGAAAAAAGACGCCCGCGTCAAAGAAGTGCATGTCACTTCTTGAGACGTAATTGGAGCCATTTTTCATTGACTCCATAGAAAAACATCTCCAATTATGTCCGTAATGGACGCTGCGAAAAGCGCCTGCACATGCCATTACGGCTGAAATTCCGGAGCTGTTTTCTCCTGAAAACTGCACCGTAATTTCAGGCGTAACGGAGGTTGCCGTGTGAACATACCCATACAGCGTATCAGTGCATTCTATTCTAACATCCTGTTCCGGACTTCGGGCCAGTAGCCGTTACTTGCACTGATACATTGTTACAATCCTTTTACTTCTGAGGAATTGAAGTAGAAAGTTGCGTAACTTTTTATTATATAAAATGAAGTTATAAAAAGTTCACACAGAGTGTTTTCAGCTGTTTTTCAGGCCGTAAACGCCCCGAAAAATGCGGGGGCTGGACGCCTCCACACATCTGCCCATTGATTTTAATGGGAAAAATGGCATTCATTCCTACGGCTCATTTTTTACGCGGCCGCTTTTAAAAACGGCCGCATAAAAAGAAGCGCATGTCACTTCTTGAGCAGTTTTTGGAGCCGTTTTTCATTCACGCGATAGCAAAACAGCTCCAAAAATGGCCGCAAAAAACGCTAGTTGCTTAAAAAAAACGGCTGAAAATCAGAGTCTGTTTTCCTTTGAAGCTCCGTACTTTCAGATGGTTTTTATTTTGCGTGTGAACATAGCCTTAGGTCTCGTAATACGGAAGCTAAAATACGTCTCTGCACAGGGGCCGGACCGCCGGCGAGTCACATGACTTGAACTAACAGCATCATAGAGATCAACCATGCTGTCATGTCAGGTTATTGGATTCTCAGTCGGGCCGCGACTTGCGGCAGTAATACGGATGCTAAAATACGGCCGTCTGCACGTCGCCTTGTGTATGGTTGGCGACAAGTTCTATAGAACAAAATTATTTTCCTGGAATAATATCACAGAGCGCTAACGGATTTTACACTCCTAGTATTATTACGCTTTCTGTATAGTTATTAGATCTTCCCGGTCCCCGCAGGACGCCATCGCAGGGTTGTATTATCAGTCCGCGTTATTTGACCGCTTTTTACACAGCAGGATTTTGGTCGGTATTTTTCATCAGTATTTATAAGCCAAAACCAGGAGTGGATCCAAACACAGACGAGGCGCAAATCTTTCCATTAACGGTTTTTGCTGCGTAGGTTCCACTTTATTTAAAATACTGACCAAAGTAATGGCGTGTAAAAGTGGCCATAAGTGCGCGGTATATGGACCGAACCGTCATGTGACCACTGCCCCCCAGACTGAGAAGCGGCATCTCAGTACCCCCCAAAAATAACTTGCCCGTAGCTGTACCGATAATGTGAACAGTTGATCTGATAAAGCATCGATGGTCAAAACACGATGGAAAGCGCTCCAAACTTTTTGGGTGAAACTCCTATTCCCAGTCGCAGTTTCACAACATCTAGGGCACGTTCACACGTGGCAGATTTGTTGCAGATATTTATGCAATTGAAAAATCCATCTCAGGAGTGAGGCCCAGTAGGATGTATTGGACAGTCATAGAAACGTCTGCAACAAATCTGCTGCGTGTAAATATGGCCCTAAGGTGCAGGCCAGCGATAGAGAGAGCGCTGATCACACGGGCGGTGACCTCCCGTGCGTCCGTCTCCGTTTGTAGCGGAATCTCTTGCTGTTCAGAGTTTTGTATGTTGGGGTTGAATAATAAAGTCTGAGTTATCCCCAGGTTTTTGCTTCACGTGTCGGATTCTTTTGCAGCGCTGCGGTTTGTGATGTCACTGAAATAATCCCCAATACGAACAGTGATCGCCCGAAATCCAGATGTAAAGAAGCATCAGAGCGATCGCCTGATTCATGTCCCAGAGATTACAAAAGGACAATCAATTCGCCTTCTACTCAGAATCCATTTACCCAAAGCATCACAATGATCGAGGAATCGGGGAAAAGGATCTGTCAAGCATCGGGAGGAGGAGCCTGCGGGATTGTCGATGAAGGAACTTATTTCCTATTATCCGATCAGGACGACCCCCGTCCATATGTTCTATAAGGGCTTCTATACATAGAGGGAGGTCCAATGCTCGAGACCTCCATCTATGAGACAGCAGAGAGCTGATAACCAGTATAAACACCCCAGTATTAGAGACGGCCGTGCATTTGAGTTGTGAGATGTCTGGTTGGCTGCGGCTTCCCTGCTAAGTCGGCTCTTTACAAGGGGTCCGGGGAGCTGGATTTGTGGCGTTCAGCTGACCACTTTGGAGGGATTGTCTGGCTAAGGCCCCAGGCCGTGCCCGTAATCACAGCCCGCGGGCACGGCCGGCCACCGACACCCACCCGCATTTGCGGTTTGTGCTCCCCTATAACGTATGGGAGCACGGTCCGTGAAAAGCAAACGAACAGACGTCCTATCTTTTGCGGTACACTTGTATGGCCCGGAGATCATCCCGTGAATATACTGTAAGGTGTCCATGGTCAATAGAAATGAGTGTGTCCAGAATTGCGGACCGCAGTTACGGATGATTTTTATGGTCGTGTGCACGGGGCCTAAGACGGATCCATTGTGAAGGGGGTGAACTTGTTTTGTAACACAAAGTTTCTCCTCAGCTCTATCCTGTTCTGCACCTTTCACATACATGAATGAGGTCGGGTTGCAGCTTTCTATGTTGCTACATGAATCATTATACTCCAGTCACCGCCAGAGCTGCATTCCCAATCCTGATTTTTTTTCTCCTATAAAAGCTGTGAGCAGACAGATTTAACAGCTTAGTAACCCATTAGTGGCATTTTTTTTCTTCCTGGCAGCGGGAACAAAGGATCGGACATGTTGAAATCCAATATGCCCGATCCTTTTTAGGTCGATTTTAAGGGAGAGTCAGGAAACCCCCATACACAATAGTCGGTGGGTCCGACCGACTTTCAGAAATTTCTACCGCTGTCCTATTCATCTGGTTGGTTTGGCTCTATAAGCCCCACTCACATGTACGGAGATGATTTTCAGGCGCAGAAATTTCTGCAACAAATCTGCTGCATGTGAACATACCAAAAATGTCCGATTGATGGAGAATATACCGACGTTTCTAGTGTCACAGACATGATGATAATTGTTACGGCCGCCTGTAAGTGGCGTAGAGTTCATTCGCACGGGGCGCGGCAGAGAGAACCGCAAAAGAACGCAGCAGAACCGCCTGCAAGTACGAGCTTGACAGTCCAGCAGCGTGCGGCCCCTATAGACGGCAGGGCAGCTCTATTTGGGATAAAGCTCCAGTGACAAGTGTGAAAGTGAAAACACGGAAACGTTCATCGCTCTCTTGTCTCATTTGTTTCATAAACACGGTTGTTGTCGCTGCCGCCGCCGCCTTATGTTTGTTTAGTGGAATTAGAGAAGTGATCGCCGGCGCTGGTTCGTGTGTACACAACTCAGTGTATTGTCCCGGCCGCTATAAATGTCTGGAGGATCCACGATGTGAGAACAGAAGTGTCGTCCGGCACCGCGGGGAGGTAAGACATTTATTTACTGCGATCATATCATGTGACCGGCTCCTCGTAACCTCCACCAACCAGAACATGCCATGTCACGTTAGGCGGCTTTTAGCGTATTGTTCGTCGGTTTCTGTCCATAGCGCTAATGATGATCTATGGGGTTATTCACATGGGCATAAAACACGCATATTATAAAAACGCAGCACGCACTACTTTCATTTGTTTTAGGGCTTATTCACATGAAACTTGGATGTGAAAAAAACTTGCGTCTATGGAGGGCAGGGCCGGACTGAGACAAAAGAGCAGCCCTGGCACACAAGCCCCAGCAGCCAACACACTCCGTCTAAAACCGGCCCTGGCCCTAAGCCCCCCAGTCACAGCGCACAGCCCCCCAGTCACAGCGCACAGCCCCCCAGTCACAGCGCACAGCCCTCCAGTCACGGCGCACAGCCCCCCAGTCACGGCGCACAGCCCCCCAGTCACAGCGCACAGCCTCCCAGTCACAGCGCACAGCCTCCGTCACAGCGCACAGCCCCCCAGTCACAGCGCACAGCCCCCCAGTCACAGCGCACAGCCCCCCAGTCACAGCGCACAGCCTCCCAGTCACAGCGCACAGCCTCCCAGTCACAGCGCACAGCCTCCCAGTCACAGCGCACAGCCCCCCAGTCACAGCGCACAGCCTCCCAGTCACAGCGCACAGCCTCCCAGTCACAGCGCACAGCCTCCCAGTCACAGCGCACAGGCCCCCAGTCACAGCGCACAGCCCCCCAGTCACAGCGCACAGCCCCCCAGTCACAGCGCACAGCCTCCCAGTCACAGCGCTTTGTTGGTCGATTCATTCCAAAATGATTTCTGAGGAATGTCAGATTACCGCACTTTTTTATGAGGTGGAGATGCGTTCCGGTGGAGCAGCGAGGTCACAGCTTATGTGCTCAACATTCAGCTTTCCCCCTTCCCCATAGAGCAGCACCTCCGGGGTGACGGAACGTGATACTTGATTGAGTGATGAATATATTGCTGAAATCTGCAATAATGTTCTGTAAAAGAGAACTGGTTCAGCCACATAAGTAACTTTCTTATGCAGCAACCTCCTCCCTACACCGCCACCCAGCAAGGTCTCCTCTCAGACAAGGCCACACTTCAGGATCTGAACCAGGGTCCACACAGGAGACGCTGCTTAAGCACCAGACCACCAGCTCTGGCCGATCTCTGAGCTTTCTTATTGCCCCCATACGACCAAATGTAAATGTCACTTCCAGCAGGAATAAGAACTTGTCATCTGTGGAAGAATTTGCTGCAAACAGTTGAAAGCAGAGGTAGCGCACTGGTAAAGATCCCTGCTAATAAACTAGAGGTGTGAGGACCATGGGAGTTCTATCCCCAGGATCTTCAGCATTAAAAGCAGTTAACCCCCGAGCTGCTGTGCTGTCATGTCCAATGCCATCCGAGGTTTTTCTTGTTGAATTTCCGATACCCAATTTTAAAAGAGGTGAAAAATATGTCCTTGTAAGGCTGCCGTGCAGCTAGCTCACAGCTTGCGTGATCTGCGTTGAGCACAGGAATTACTTCTGTACAATGTGGGCTCTAGCCCCCATGTTGTCCTCCTGGTGACCTTGGGCAGCTCCCCCTTTCCCAAAGTGCCACCTATGGAGGGAGGGATGGATTATGATACCTGTTTGAGTGATGAGTGTATTGCTGAAATCTGCAATAATCTACTATATATGTAGCTGTCTCAAAAGAGACAGCTGCATAAGTAACTTCCTTTACATAATTAACTTTCTTATGCAGCAACAATCTCACTGCACTACCTCCACACCACTATAAACACCACTCAGCAGAGTACCATCTTGGAGAATCTGCACATCAGGATTTGAACCAGAGGCTGCACAGAAGACACTCACTACTTAGACACCCCTTAATGACCACACCACTAGCTCATGTTGGCATCTTAGCTTACTTATTGTCCCCATAAGGCCAAATGTAATCATCACTTCCAGCAGGAATAAGAACATGTCATCTTTGGATGAGTTTGTGACTGTCTCTCCACAGTGGAGGTAGCGCACTGGTAATGTTCTCTGCTGATAAACTAGAAGTGTCAGGGACATGTTAGTTCTATCCCCAGGATCTCCTCTTTGTGTCTCAGTTTTGAAAGTCTTTCATTAGTGTAGGTTCACAAGGCGAGGCATCATTTTAAAGGAGAAACGCATTGCCCTGTTGAGCGTCAGCCGCTTGCCAAAATTGTTGTCAGCTTCAAGCACAAGCAACAAACATGTATAAGTGAGGAAACCACCATCTTCTAGAAAAGCAGCATGCAGGATGCTTTGAACCGAGAAACATGGGCTAACTCCATAGCAAACCAAGCCTAGGTACTTAAGCCCCAAGCCACCAGGCTGTCATGCTGCTCCCCTCCCCAATGTGATCTAAAGTTTTTCTTTTTGAAGGTCCGATTACCCGTTTTTAAGAGGTGAAAAATGTGTCAGTGTAAGGCTGCTGTGCAGCTAGCTCACAGCTTGCGTGATCCGAGTTGAGCGCAGGAATCACTTCCGTACAATGTGGGTTCCAATCCCCATGTTGTTCTCCTGGTGACCTTGGGCTGCTCCCCCTTTCCTAAAGTGTCATCTATGGAGTGAAGGATTATGATACCTGTTTGAGTAATGAGTATATTGCTGAAATCTGTATATATAAATGCAGCTGTCTCAAAAGAGACAGCTGCATATGTAACTTTCTTTATGCAGCAACACTCTAACTGCACTGCCTCCACACCACTATTAACACCACTCAGCAGAGTACCATAGTCAGGAAAACGTTGTCACCTTTAAGCACAAGCAGCTCATTCATATAAGTAAGGAGACCGCCATCCACCACACAAGTTGCATGCAGCAAACCCAGGTGCATGGGCTAACACCGTAGTGTTCCTGAACTCAGCACTTTAGCCCCCCAGTCCCAGCGCTCTCATCAGATGATGTGGTGAATAGTGACTTCTGTTGAAAGTCAGATCACCGCACTTTTTTTTTAAGACGGTGTAAAATGTGATGTGGTGGAGCCGTCGTCCTGCAGCTTATGTGGTCAGACACAACAGTAAATGCCACTATCGCCTTATTAGTGAAACGCTTTATCGCCGGCAGCTGAGAAAGATATTTGCAGGACTGACGGGCTTTTTTTAAAATGTATATTTCTTGCTAAAGAATGGCAGGAGACATCACGTCTGCACAGGAGCTGCTCTAACGGGTGCAGGAACCTCAATATAAATCAAGTAGAAAAAAAAATGACAAATTACAAAAACGTGATATTTTACAGGAGTCGAGATGATCATTTCAGGCACAACTCGGAGCAGTGACGCTCATGTAAAGTGCATCTGGTCGTGTCCCCCCCCATCACCTTCATTTATTAACCCTTCTTCTCTGCACTGTACAGTCATTTATACTTCTTATTCTTACTAAAGATATTGCACAAATATTATTCTAGAGAAGTCGGGGAGTTCATTAACCCCTTAGTGACCACTAATACGCCTTTTTACGTGATTCACTAATGGGCTTTAGGCTAGGCTGACGCCTTTTCACGTCAGCCTAGTCTAAGTCCTGCACGGGTCTCCCGTGCAGGCAGGAGCCGGGGCTCTGCTGTCTGATGACAGCTGAGCTCCTGCTCCAACGCCCGCGATCGAAGTTTACTTCAATCGCGGCCGTTTAACCCGTTAAATGCCGCCGTCAATAGCGACCGCGGCATTTTACTTTGTTTACAGAGGGAGTGCGCTCCCTCTGTCACCCATCGGCGGCCCGCGAATGAAATCGCGGGTTTCCGATGGAGTGTCATGGCAGCCGGGGGACTGATAAATGCCCCCAGGTCTGCCCTGGACATATTCCTGTTAGGACGCGCCGGAGGCACGTCCTAACAGATTGCCTGTCAGATTTACACTGACAGGCAATAATGCTCTGGTATACGAAGTACACCAAAGCATTATAGCAGCGATCGGAACATCGCACAGTAAAGTCCCCGAGTGGGACTAATAAAATCAGTCATCAAAGTGAAATAAAGATTATTAATAAAAAGTACAGTAAAAAAATAAATAAAACCATTTTTTTCCATAAAAAGTGGTTTTATTTAGTAAAAGTGTAAAAAAAGTACACATATGTGGTATCGCCGCGACCGTAATGACTCCATTAATAAAGTTAATATGTAATTTAAACCGCAAAGTGAACACCGTAAAAAAAAAAAAAACGCAAAAAACCATGGCGAAATTGCAATTTTTTTCCATTGCCCCCCAAAAAAGTCATAATAAAAATGAATCAATAAGTCCCATGCACCCCAAAACAGTACCATTCAAAACTACGTCTTGTCCCGCAGAAAACAAGCCCAAAAAATCACTACATTGATGGAAAAATAAAAAAATTACGGCTCTTGGAAAGCGACGAGGCAAAAACAAATAATTTTAGTTCAAAAGTGTTTTTATTGTGCAAAAGTCGTAAAACATAAAAAAACCTCCACATATGTGGTATCGCCGTAATCGTACCGACCCATAGAATAAAGGTAACATGTTATTTACGTCGCATAGTGAACGGCGTCAATTTAAAAATGCATAGAACAATGGCAGAATTTCAGTTTTTTTTTATAATCCCCCCCAAAAGGGTTAATAAAAGTTAATATAAAAATTATATGTACCCAAAAATGGTGCCATTAAAAAGCACAACTAATCCCGCAAAAAACAAGTCCTCATACAGCTATGTAGACGAAAAAATAAAAACGTTATAGCTCTTTGAATGCGACTATAGAAAAACAAATAAAATAGCTTGGTCATTAAGGCCTAAAATGGGCTGGTCACTAAGGGGTTAAAGGGGTTTTCCACCTTCTGACAACTGATAGGTCATCAGTACATGATCTGTGGGGGTCCGACCCCCTGACCCCGCACAGATCAGCTGCTCCGGTGCCTCCGTGAACTGGACTTACATGCTGGAAGCACTTGGCTCCAGAATAGCGGCCGAGCTTCTACAGCACTGCCGCTATGTACAGAGCCAACTGCTTCCGGCTCCGTACATCGCATTATGTGCCATAACACCCGGTGCCCGCAGGCCACAGGAGCGGTTTAATGGTGCGGGGTCCGGGTGCCAGACCCGCACCAATGATGCACCGATGATACACTGATGACCTGTCCGGTGGAGAGGTCATCAGTTGTCAGAAGGTGGAAAACCCCTTTAATGGATTACGTCTAAACCAACTTTCTGTGTCACTTGTTGTAGCCGAGTCACCACTGATAACACATCGGAGAACAGTTCTGAGACACAGATTTTGGTTTTCACAGTTTTCTGCTTCAGGGTTTTTCGATCTTTTAGTCGGATGTTTCTCTGGTTCCTGAAGTGCAATTATAAACATTTCATAAGTTTTTTAACTTTTATTGACAAATACATCAAGTTTATGCAAAGACTCAATATTTACAGTGTTGACCCTCCTTATTCAAGACTTCGGCAATTCGCTCTGCCACGCTGGATGTCAGCTCCTGGGCCAAATCCTGACTGATGACCAATTCACATTTGGGACCCACACCTATCTCTAGAACGGGGCCCCCTAAACTCTGTTCTATCCCCCTGTGTTGCGGCTGAATGAGGTGAATTCCGACCATAAAAAATGTTATATGGTCTTGAGTTACGGAAACAGCATAGCTCAGCGAACTACGCTGTTTTCTTCTTCATGGTCGAAAATCACACGCATTAGCCGCATCACAGATTGGAAGAACAGGGTTTAGGGTGCCCCATTCTAGAGATAGCCGTGGGTCCCAGTGAGATCTGTAAAAATTGAAGATAATAGGACATGTTCTATATTTCAACAGACCCTTCATATGGTCCTTTGAAACAACGGCCGTGTGAACGGCCCCATTGAAATACATGCATCCGTGTGAATATTCCATTACAGATGGAAAACTCCCATTGAAGTTTATAAAGAGTGATTAAAATATGAATGCATCAGTAGGTCATCAGTAAGTCATCAGCAGAATAGTGAGTGCAGCTCTGGAGTATAATACAGAATGTAACTCAGGATCAGTACAGGATAAGTAATGTAATGTATGTACACAGTGACTCCACCAGCAGAATAGTGAGTGCAGCTCTGGAGTATAATACAGGATATAACTCAGGATCAGTACAGGACAAGTAATGTAATGTATGTACACAGTGACTCCACCAGCAGAATAGTGAGTGCAGCTCTGGAGTATAACACAGGATGTAACTCAGGATCAGTACAGGATAAGTAATGTAATGTATGTACGCAGTGACTCCACCAGCAGAATAGTGAGTGTAGCTCTGGAGTATAATACAGGATGTAACTCAGGATCAGTACAGGATAAGTAATGTATGTACACAGTGACTCCACCAGCAGAATAGTGAGTGCAGCTCTGGAGTATAATACAGGATGTAACTCAGGATCAGTACAGGATAAGTAATGTAATGTATGTACACAGTGACTCCACCAGCAGAATAGTGAGTGCAGCTCTGGAGTATAATACAGAATGTAACTCAGGATCAGTACAGGATAAGTAATGTAATGTCTGTACACAGTAACTCCACCAGCAGAATAGTGAGTGCAGCTCTGGAGTATAATACAGGATATAACTCAGGATCAGTACAGGATAAGTAATGTAATGTATGTACACAGTGACTCCACCAGCAGAATAGTGAGTGCAGCACTGGAGTATAATACAGGATATAACTCAGGATCAGTACAGGATAAGTAATGTAATGTATGGACAGTGACTCCACCAGCAGAATAGTGAGTGCAGCTCTGGAGTATAATACAGGATATAACTCAGGATCAGTACAGGACAAGTAATGTAATGTATGTACACAGTGACTCCACCAGCAGAATAGTGAGTGCAGCTCTGGAGTATAACACAGGATGTAACTCAGGATCAGTACAGGATAAGTAATGTAATGTATGTACGCAGTGACTCCACCAGCAGAATAGTGAGTGTAGCTCTGGAGTATAATACAGGATGTAACTCAGGATCAGTACAGGATAAGTAATGTAATGTATGTACACAGTGACTCCACCAGCAGAATAGTGAGTGCAGCTCTGGAGTATAATACAGGATGTAACTGAGGATCAGTACAGGATAAGTAATGTATGTACACAGTGACTCCACCAGCAGAATAGTGAGTGCAGCACTGGAGTATAATACAGGATATAACTCAGGATCAGTACAGGATAAGTAATGTAATGTATGTACACAGTGACTCCACCAGCAGAATAGTAAGTGCAGCTCTGGAGTATAATACAGGATATAACTCAGGATCAGTACAGGATAAGTAATATAATGTATGTACAAAGTGACTCCACCAGCAGAATAGTAAGTGCAGCTCTGGAGTATAATACAGGATATAACTCAGGATCAGTACAGGATAAGTAATGTAATGTATGTACACAGTGACTCCACCAGCAGAATAGTGAGTGCAGCTCTGGAGTATAATACAGGATATAACTCAGGATTAGTACAGGATAAGTAATGTATGTACACAGTGACTCCACCAGCAGAATAGTGAGTGCAGCTCTGGAGTATAATACAGGATATAACTCAGGATCAGTACAGGATAAGTAATGTAATATATGTACACAGTGACTCCACCAGCAGAATAGTGAGTGCAGCTCTGGAGTATAATACAGGATGTAACTCAGGATCAGTACAGGATAAGTAATGTAATGTATGTACACAGCGACTCCACCAGCAGAATAGTGAGCGCAGCTCTGGAGTATAATACAGGATGTAACTCAGGATCAGTACAGGGTAAGTAATGTAATGTATGTACACAGTGACTCCACCAGCAGAATAGTGAGTGCAGCTCTGGAGTATAATACAGGATGTAACTCAGGATCAGTACAGGATAAGTAATGTAATGTATGTACACAGTGACTCCACCAGCAGAATAGTGAGTGCAGCTCTGGAGTATAATACAGGATATAACTCAGGATCAGTGGAGGATAAGTAATGTAATGTATGTACACAGTGACTCCACCAGCAGAATAGTGAGTGCAGCTCTGGAGTATAATACAGGATATAACTCAGGATCAGTACAGGATAAGTAATGTCATTACCCCTGCTATTAACCCTTCCTATCTTTCTCTTATACTAATAATGTTCTATTCCTACAGGTCCTGGCAGAACAATGAGCAATGATCTCTACGATCAGCTGGAGAGGACGAGTCTGGTCAGTGATCCATTAGCCTCATCCTCGCTGTCACTGCCGTCTTTTTGCGTGGACGCGTCCATGATGTTCCATGTGCCTCCTGAGATGTATCAGCTCCACCGCTGTCAGGATATGACCCTTCTCTCCTATGTAGAGACTCCTGGGTTAGAGCATTACTACAGCAGCATGTGTGGCCCCTCTGAACAGTCTACCTGCCAGCAGTATGGAAATGGTGATAATTATTATGGACCATCGTTTGTCCGAAAGAGGAATGAGAGGGAGAGGCAGCGGGTGAAATGCGTTAACGAGGGCTACGCCCGGCTGCAGAGGCATCTACCCCAGGAATATATGGAAAAACGCCTCAGCAAAGTGCAAACTCTCAGAGCAGCCATTAAATACATCGGTCACCTGCAACAAGCTCTCCGCTGGGGGAACAAGGACGATCCCGGAGCCGCTATTCAACTAAAGATATAAAGGGAGGCCAGAGAACTGCAGACATCTGACAAAGTAGTGACTTTAACGGGTTCTGTCGGTTTTCCATAAGGGCGCCCGTGTCTTTACCGGAAACAATGGCGCTGCATGCTGTGCTATTGTTTCTGGTAATCTCGGCCGGATCTGCGATGGCGACCCCTAACGGATTCTCCAACGCAGATGTGAACAAGGCCTTACAGTCAGCGTCTCCCAAGCCTGAAATTACTGATAACAGAGAGCAATAAAGCTTACTTCTTGTATAATAAAAAGTTCTGCAACTTTCAAATAGCCTTTTGTTTTATTTCCTCACCATTTCAAAATGGCTGTTTGCTGTCAGTGAATGAAATATTTCTCGTTTACGTGGAGAAGCTAAAACTTGCCCAGACCTAGTCCTGCTGAGGGTTTGATACAATGTATCAGTGTAGACAACCATCTGTGAGCTAAGCCCAGCAGCAACATAAATCCCTCTCCTGTCACAGCAGTAATATAAAATGAATACCTACACAAATACACTGTAACAAGGCGGTCAGGATTCATTTACAGCAAGCAGAGATCTTGAAAATTGCAGCATATTTTCTTTTAAACGGATTAAAGAGGCTTTTCAGCAATAGCAAATGACAGCATACAGCTAGGATATGCCGCCACTTGCTGATCGATGGGGGTCTCAGCCACGACCATCCAGGCGCTGTGCATCACTTGAATGGGGCTGTTCTCCGTGCAGAGAAGATGCTGAAGGCCCCTTGTTCTTATTGTCGGCCCCTTGTTCTGATTGCCGGTGGGGGTCGCTGTGGTTGGACCCACATCGATCAGCAAGTGACAGGATGCCTTAGCAATACCTACCACAAAAATACCCCCTTAAAGGGGTTTTCCCATATTTATGACATATCCACAGGATATGTCATAAATGTCAGATAGATGCGGGTCCCACCTCTGGGACCTGCACCTATCCCTAGAACGGGGCCCCCTAAACCCTGTTCTACCGCTTTGTGCTCCGGCTGATTTCCGACCATGAACGAGGAAACATCGGAACTCGCTGAGCTGCACGGTTTCCGCATTCGTAAAGCCCGACCATATAGTCAGGAAGTGGCCGGGAGGCAGCGGGAGCAGAAAAAGGAGTTTAGGTCCGTTGCAGATTCCGCCAAAAACAATAATGCAGCATGATGCGCTATAGTTTCCGGTAAATCTACGGACACCCCGACAGAACCCATTACAGCCAATGTGTTCCTTTGGGAGCCGGTTGTCTCAGTTGATCAAGAGCCTGCGCTTCTGACATTCCTTGGCCTTCCGTTCATCTGTTCGGTCAGAGGAACGGAAAGACAAATGGAAAGTATCGTTGATCTCAATGGTATTTTTTGTTTCAGTTCGCCTCCGTTCCACTAGGTTTCCGTATTTTTCACGGAAGGAATAGTGCAGCAGACTACGCTATTGCTTCATGCAAGTGACGGTATCATTTACGCTATTGTTTCGGTCAAATAAACGGAAACCTAACGGAAAAGGAGCATAAATGAGCAGAACCGATGCGAAAAAGAAACCCATTGACTCAACGGATAATTTGACGGAAACGTTTTTCTGTTCCTCAGACGGAGAAGAAGGATGTAAATGTACAACACAAATGTGAACGAGGCCTAACGTGAGACTGGAGTGAAGAGCAGCATTCTGTACAAAATCACGCCATGACATGAATGGTGCGAGAACACACAGACCTCGAGCATGAAAAGCTTCAGCTCCCGGTTATCTGCGAGGACATGGTGTCAGCTCCGTACTCACAAAGAACAAGCAGCGGACGGAGGGGAAGGTGCGCAGATTCTCTATCGCTTGTAATTGTGTTTGGTTCACAGGAAAAATTAACCCCCAGTTCACATTACACATTGTGACAAGTCACAGCTGAAGGAACTTTACACTGGAAGTAAAATGTCATGGAATAAGACACCGGTGTGACATCCTCGATACAGGAAAAACATACGCAAACACACTGCGAAATCAACACTCCTCTCCTGAAATACTCTGTGCTGCTGGGGACACTCCTTTCACTATGTAACTCTGTGTCTGCGACTGTCACTCATTCTAAACTTATAATACGTGGCTGCAGTCTGAGTGTGTTATATCCTTATCTTATTACTTAGGCCCCATGCACACGACCGTGTTTTTGCGTCCGCAATTCCCCGGCAAATCCACGGGAGAATTGCGGACCCATTCATTTCTATGGGCCCATACACACTATCCGTGTTTTCACGGGTCTTCGCATGTCCGCAAATCTGTGCCGCAGAAACTCAGGACATGTCTTATTACGGGCCGCAAATTCGATGCGGACATGCCAATAGAAGTCAATGGGCCCGTGGAAATTGCAAATACACCCCCGTGTGTCATCCGCAGTTTGCGGATTTGCGGAAATGTTGCTAGGCGACGACCGGGAATGAGTTCTGTCGTCATCCTGTTTTACCTAGGCTTTTTTTTTTTCATCCGCATTTTGCGGATTACATACGGATGAACTGCGGATGACATTTCACGGAACACGGTCCTGGAATTTGCGGACCAGAAAAACACTACGGTCGTGTGCATGAGGCCTTAGGAGACACACGCACCCTACACCAACACAATGAGGATCAGTCAGTGAGATCAGGAACTAGAGATAATAGGGGTAGTAGTCACTGAAAGGTTTGTGATTATACTGTGCAAGAATAATCAGAAGGTGGTAAACTATTCCTTATAATGTAGCAGAGCCCTGCACGACAGATTATCCGCCCTCACTATTACATCAGCACATAGGCTCCAGAATGTCGTATCACCATGTAATGAATATCACGATATGTCGCACAGTGAGAATCCAGTAATCGGGGATCGTCAGGACATTGCAGGTGACAGTTTTCTGGTTTTATGTAAATCTATTTTAAAGCGGTTGTACAGGATTAGACAAACAGCGCCACACCTGTCCATGGGTTGTGTCTGGTACTGCAGCTCAGCTCCATTGAAGTGAATGGATCCGAGATGTTATATCACACACAACCTGTGGACAGGTGTGGCGCTGTTTCTGGAAGAAAGCAGCCATGTTTTTCTTATTCTTGTTAACCCCTATAACCATTGTATAACGAACAGTTCTGCTACTTTTTATTAAACGGCTTGTTTTAGGTTTATAATCTTCAAGATCTCTGCTTGCCGTCAGTGAATGGAAGCGTTCTCACTTGCATCCAGAGGCTGTAGTTCTGTACAGACTTAATACTTCTCACTAGAAGCCAGACAGATATATATATATATATACACACATATATTGTAACAATCAGGGCAGGAGAGAGATTTGTGCTGCTGGGTTAGGCGCCTGTTCACATCTGTGTTGGAGGCTCCATTAAGGGCCTCTGTTGCAAATCCAGCTACAATTACCGGAAATAAGGTAAAACCACGGAAAGCTGACGAAATCTATTAAAGTCAATGGGTTCCGTTGGCTGCCAGTGGTGCCCGTGTTGCAACAAAATCATTGCGACCGGCATTCACTTATTTTGTTCCTGTGACGGAGAAGAACAACAGAATGCCCCTGACACAGGTGTGAACAGGGTCTTAGACCACAGAGATTTGCCAATACTGATACACTGCAACAAACCCTCAGCTGTCAGAATTATTAGGCATGTACAATATTACAGCCTTACGGATGTAAACATGAATGTTTCCAGTCACTGTCTGCAATCAGAGATCCTAAAAATGTTGAGAAATTGAAACAAAGTCTTTCAGGAAGTTGCAGAACTTTTCATTATACAAGGATTCAGCTTCACATACAGCAAATAAAAAAAATATTGACAGAGTTTGCTGAATTACTGAATTGATAATTGTATAAATAAAATAGAGCAATGTTCTGCAGATGTCTAGAGGTCAGCGATGTAACAATCTGCAGCATATATCACTACGTATATACAGGCCTATATAGCCACAGATGAAGTGTCAGCTCCAGGCCCTGAGTCTCTGCGATCAGATCACATTCCCAGAGGCTTCTATAGCAACCAACACAGTAACCAGGAAACATGAAGCAGTGTTACTAGCAAACTGCAGCCGCCCGCCGGTCACATCACTGCTTGACTGGAGGTAAGGACTGTGGGGTGAGGGTACAGCGCCGGGCACATATCTGGTACAGTATAGATCAGTCACAGCTGTAATCCCAGGATTATAATCCCTGTTACCTGTCGGAGATTCTCTCACAAGCCGATAACTACAGGAAGTTCTGAAACCTCCGCTGAACTTACATCTAACTCTTCTCATTTATTGGGAGGTCTCAGAACTAGAGAACCATGAAAACTTCTTACAAATCTATCCAATGTAGAGCCAAATCCATCTCCCTCTTATCCTGCACTCCAGCCTGATACTGAAGCTTTTACCAACACCGATACATTGTAACAAACTGCAGCTGTATGCGCAGGACTACGTCAGGAGGGGTTTTCAGCCTATGAATGTTCACCATTCACTCACGCAAGCGGAGATCTTGAAAATAGTATAAAAAAAAGTATATTAGAAAGTTGCCGAACTATTCATTATAAAATGCTTGCTGTCAGGAATGGAAACATTCACTATTTAATGATAAAACCCCTCCTTACTTAAACCTTGTCACAGTTTAGTGTTTGTTACAATGTAGCAGTGCAGACAGTCTTCAGGGAGTACAGCAGCAGGGCAACTCTCTCTTCTATCCTGAAAGCTTGTTACAATGTATCAGTCCAGGCTATTTAGCTGCTCACAGATGTGAATTGTCATGGGAGGAGAGTCATAAATATGTGAAATGGACAATTGGGGTAGTTGTTACTCTGCAGCAGGTTTTATCAATGTGCTGCACCCTTCACATGGTGCTTGTCATGTAGCACTGGTAGTAGCGTGATCTTAGGGTTCGTTGCCCTGCAATTTGATGCTAAAACTGCAAATGTCTCATCAATGAAATGTATCATAGGCCGAGCACTAACATGTCACTCACTAGGACTGAGCCGAAGATGAAAACCTGTGTGCGATCCCTGTGCCCGGACCACAAATACTGCAGTGTGACATCTCCCCAATCTACACTCTCCTGTCACACTCTAGTTACACATCCAGAGCCACTGCGCTGCTGTACAGCTCCAGGACCCCCATGTGTGACCCCTCATCATGCCATACACAGCCGGTAAATACCATCCGCCACTAACAATGGGGAGCTGTATACAAACTATAGTACTTATATTCTTATACATAGGGGCAGTATTATAGTAGTTATATTCTTGTATATAGTGGCAGTATTATAGTAGTTATATTCTTGTATATAGGAGCAGTATCATAGTGGTTATATTCTTGTATATAGGAGGCAGTATCATAGTGGTTATATTCTTGTATATAGGAGCAGTATTATAGTAGTTATATTCTTGTATATAGGAGCAGTATTATAGTAGTTATATTCTTGTATATAGGAGCAGTATTATAGTAGTTATATTCTTGTATATAGGAGCAGTATTATAGTAGTTATATTCTTGTATATAGGAGCAGTATTATAGTAGTTATATTCTTGTATATAGGAGCAGTATTATAGTAGTTATATTCTTGTATATAGGGGCAGTATTATAGTAGTTATATTCTTGTATATAGGAGCAGTATTATAGTAGTTATATTCTTGTATATAGGGGCAGTATTACAGTAGTTATATTCTTGTATATAGGAGGCAGTATTACAGTAGTTATATTCTTGTATATAGGGAGCAGTATTATAGTAGTTATATTCTTGTATATAGGTGCAGTATTATAGTAGATATATTCTTGTATATAGGGAGCAGTATTATAGTAGATATATTCTTGTATATAGGGAGCAGTATTATAGTAGTTATATTCTTGTATATAGGTGCAGTATTATAGTAGTTATATTCTTGTATATAGGGGCAGTATTATAGTAGTTATATTCTTGTATATAGGAGGAGTATTATAGTTGTCATATTCTTGTCTATAGGGGGCAGTATTATAGTAGTTATATTCTTGTATATAGGAGCAGTATTATAGTAGTTCTATTCTTGTATATAGGGAGCAGTGTTATAGTAGTTATATTCTTGTATATAGGAGCAGTATTATAGTAGTTATATTCTTGTATATAGGGGGCAGTATTATAGTAGTTATATTCTTGTATATAGGGGGCAGTAATATAGTAGTTATATTCTTGTATATAGGGGGCAGTATTATAGTAGTTATATTCTTGTATATGGGGGCAGTATTATAGTAGTTATATTCTTGTATATAGGGGCAGTATTATAGTAGTTATATTCTTTTATATAGGAGCAGTATTATAGTAGCTATATTCTTGTATATAGGAGTAGCATTATAGAAGTTATATTCTTGTATATAGGAGCAGTATTATAGTAGTTATATTCTTGTATATAGGAGCAGTATTATAGTAGTTATATTCTTGTATATAGGGGCAGTATTATAGTAGTTATATTCTTGTATTTAGGGGTCAGTATTATAGTAGTTATATTCTTGTATATATGGGCAGTATTATAGTAGTTATATTCTTGTATATAGGAGCAGTATTATAGTAGTTATATTCTTGTATATAGGAGCAGTATTACAGTAGTTATATTCTTGTATATAGGGGCAGTATTATAGTAGTTATATTCTTGTATATAGGGGGCAGTATTATAGTAGTTATATTCTTGTATATAGGAGCAGTATTATAGTGGTTATATTCTTGTATATAGGAGCAGTATTATAGTAGTTATATTCTTGTATATAGGAGCAGTATTATAGTAGTTATATTCTTTTATATAGGAGAAGTATTATAGTAGTTATATTCTTGTATATAGGAGCAGTATTATAGTGGTTATATTCTTGTATATAGGAGTAGTATTATAGTGGTTATATTCTTTTATATAGGGGGCAGTATTATAGTAGTTATATTCTTGTATATAGGAGCAGTATTATAGTAGTTATATTCTTGTATATAGGGAGCAGTATTATAGTAGTTATATTCTTGTATATAGGGAGCAGTATTATAGTAGTTATATTCTTGTATATGGGGGCAGTATTACAGTAGTTATATTCTTGTATATAGGGGACAGTGCTATAGTAGTTATATTCTTGTATATAGGGGGCAGTATTATAGTAGTTATATTCTTGTATATAGGAGCAGTATTATAGTAGTTATATTCTTGTATATAGGGGGCAGTATTACAGTAGTTATATTCCTGTATATAGGAGCAGTATTATAGTAGTTATATTCTTGTATATAGGGGCAGTATTATAGTAGTTATATTCTTGTATATAGGGGCAGTATTATAGTAGTTATATTCTTGTATATAGGAGGCAGTATTATAGTAGTTATATTCTTGTATATAGGGGCAGTATTATAGTGGTTATATTCTTGTATATAGGGGGGCAGTATTATAGTAGTTATATTCTTATATATAGGAGTAGTATTATAGTAGTTATATTCTTGTATATAGGAGGCAGTATTATATTAGTTATATTCATGTATATAGGAGTAGTATTATAGTAGTTATATTCTTGTATATAGGAGGCAGTATTATATTAGTTATATTCTTGTATATAGGAAGCAGTATTATAGTAGTTATATTCTTGTATATAGGGGGCAGTATTATAGTAGTTATATTCTTGTATATAGGGGGCAGTATTATAGTAGCTATATTCTTGTATATAGGGGGCAGTATTATAGTAGTTATATTCTTGTATATAGGAGGCAGTATTATAGTAGTTATATTCTTGTATATAGGAGCAGTATTATAGTAGTTATATTCTTGTATATAGGAGGCAGTATTATAGTAGTTATATTCTTGTATATAGGAGCAGTATTATAGTAGTTATATTCTTGTATATAGGGGGCAGTATTATAGTAGTTATATTCTTGTATATAGGAGGCAGTATTATAGTAGTTATATTCTTGTATATAGGAGCAGTATTATAGTAGTTATATTCTTGTATATAGGGGCAGTATTATAGTAGTTATATTCTTGTATATATGGGCAGTATTATAGTAGTTATATTCTTGTATATAGGAGCAGTATTATAGTAGTTATATTCTTGTATATAGGAGCAGTATTACAGTAGTTATATTCTTGTATATAGGGGCAGTATTATAGTAGTTATATTCTTGTATATAGGGGGCAGTATTATAGTAGTTATATTCTTGTATATAGGAGCAGTATTATAGTGGTTATATTCTTGTATATAGGAGCAGTATTATAGTAGTTATATTCTTGTATATAGGAGCAGTATTATAGTAGTTATATTCTTTTATATAGGAGAAGTATTATAGTAGTTATATTCTTGTATATAGGAGCAGTATTATAGTGGTTATATTCTTGTATATAGGAGTAGTATTATAGTGGTTATATTCTTTTATATAGGGGGCAGTATTATAGTAGTTATATTCTTGTATATAGGAGCAGTATTATAGTAGTTATATTCTTGTATATAGGGAGCAGTATTATAGTAGTTATATTCTTGTATATAGGGAGCAGTATTATAGTAGTTATATTCTTGTATATGGGGGCAGTATTACAGTAGTTATATTCTTGTATATAGGGGACAGTGCTATAGTAGTTATATTCTTGTATATAGGGGGCAGTATTATAGTAGTTATATTCTTGTATATAGGAGCAGTATTATAGTAGTTATATTCTTGTATATAGGGGGCAGTATTACAGTAGTTATATTCCTGTATATAGGAGCAGTATTATAGTAGTTATATTCTTGTATATAGGGGCAGTATTATAGTAGTTATATTCTTGTATATAGGGGCAGTATTATAGTAGTTATATTCTTGTATATAGGAGGCAGTATTATAGTAGTTATATTCTTGTATATAGGGGCAGTATTATAGTGGTTATATTCTTGTATATAGGGGGGCAGTATTATAGTAGTTATATTCTTATATATAGGAGTAGTATTATAGTAGTTATATTCTTGTATATAGGAGGCAGTATTATATTAGTTATATTCATGTATATAGGAGTAGTATTATAGTAGTTATATTCTTGTATATAGGAGGCAGTATTATATTAGTTATATTCTTGTATATAGGAAGCAGTATTATAGTAGTTATATTCTTGTATATAGGGGGCAGTATTATAGTAGTTATATTCTTGTATATAGGGGGCAGTATTATAGTAGCTATATTCTTGTATATAGGGGGCAGTATTATAGTAGTTATATTCTTGTATATAGGAGGCAGTATTATAGTAGTTATATTCTTGTATATAGGAGCAGTATTATAGTAGTTATATTCTTGTATATAGGAGGCAGTATTATAGTAGTTATATTCTTGTATATAGGAGCAGTATTATAGTAGTTATATTCTTGTATATAGGGGGCAGTATTATAGTAGTTATATTCTTGTATATAGGAGGCAGTATTATAGTAGTTATATTCTTGTATATAGGAGCAGTATTATAGTAGTTATATTCTTGTATATAGGGGCAGTATTATAGTAGTTATATTCTTGTATATAGGGGCAGTATTATAGTAGTTATATTCTTGTATATAGGAGGCAGTATTATAGTAGTTATATTCTTGTATATAGGAGCAGTATTATAGTAGTTATATTCTTGTATATAGGGGAAGTATTATAGTAGTTATATTCTTGTATATAGGAGGCAGTATTATAGTAGTTATATTCTTGTATATAGGGGGCAGTATTATAGTAGTTATATTCTTGTATATAGGGGGCAGTATTATAGTAGTTATATTCTTGTATATAGGGAGCAGTATTATAGTAGTTATATTCTTGTATATAGTGGTAGTATTATACTAGTTATATTCTTGTATATAGGGGCAGTATTATAGTAGTTATATTCTTGTATATAGAGGGCAGTATAGTAGTTATATTCTTGTATATAGGAGGCAGTATTATAGTAGTTATATTCTTGTATATAGGAGCAGTATTATAGTAGTTATATTCTTGTATATAGGGGGCAGTATTATAGTAGTTATATTCTTGTATATAGGAGGCAGTATTATAGTAGTTATATTCTTGTATATAGGAGCAGTATTATAGTAGTTATATTCTTGTATATAGGAGGCAGTATTATAGTAGTTATATTCTTGTATATAGGAGCAGTATTATAGTAGTTATATTCTTGTATATAGGGGGCAGTATTATAGTAGTTATATTCTTGTATATAGGGGCAGTATTATAGTAGTTATATTCTTGTATATAGGGAGCAGTATTATAGTAGTTATATTCTTGTATATAGTGCTAGTATTATACTAGTTATATTCTTGTATATAGGGGCAGTATTATAGTAGTTATATTCTTGTATATAGGAGCAGTATTATAGTAGTTATATTCTTGTATATAGGAGCAGTATTATAGTAGTTATATTCTTGTATATAGGGGGCAGTATTATAGTAGTTATATTCTTGTATATAGGGGCAGTATTATAGTAGTTATATTCTTGTATATAGGGGGCAGTATTATAGTAGTTATATTCTTGTATATAGGGGCAGTATTATAGTAGTTATATTCTTGTATATAGGGGGCAGTATTATAGTAGTTATATTCTTGTATATAGGGGGCAGTATTATAGTAGTTATATTCTTGTATATAGGAGGCAGTATCAAGGCAGCTATATTTTTATACATAAGGGTCATTATTACATTCGTTATATTCTTGTTCCTAGTACAAAATGTTTACTGAAAAGGTCAGGTTGTCTCTGCGGTTTTCTTCTCTGTGCCTGACCCGGTTCCTTATGGTCGGCCTTACAGTCACTCGTCCCCCTTTCCTCTGTATGTTTGTGTGCCGTTATCTATTGTGGTAAAATACGGATTTCTCTTTTCGCCAGATGTTCTTTGACTGGTCACTTTCCTCATTATGCTGGTGTGACATGTAGAAAGATGAGTGTGTACCCCACATTCCCATGTCTAACCCCAATATTCAGGCGAGACACTGTGTTGGCTCGAAGAGACACTGATGGATTCTACTATCTGGGTGCGGTGAGACAAGAGGTAGGGATATGTGAGGCTGGAATGACGCTGTATATTTATTATCACACTGCAAATAATGACCAGGAGACCCGCGAGGATTAAAGGCATCTTAACGAACTCTCAATATCACCAGTTTTTGTTTTTCATTTTGACTAAAAGAAGTGAGTTCTATTACTCCGTGTCTGAGCCCGGGTGAAGTGGCAGAAAAGTTCCAAAATATTATGTCAAAAAATGACAAATTTGTTTAAGATGCTGTAATTGCCTCCAAAATGTTACTGCGAATGCAATATTTGAGCCCCTTGTGTTCTGTCCTAGGCCTGACCCCTACATAGTTACCGTCATTGTGCGACAGCGGTCACATGTTGTGGCGTACAATTCCCCATGTTAAATACTATAAACACTTGCTACAATTATTATATTAACAGGGTTTTTAGGTTGTTTTAAATCTTTTTCATAACATACGAGACAGTAACCGTGTCCGCCCCCCTCACACCAGGAAGAACCCGGAGAGTTTCTAATTGAATTTACTAAACCGTGTGTGGAGGGCGAGCGTTTTCCCGCCATGTTACAGAAGACACCCGCAAGTGACATCATCCAGCACGAAGAAGCGCTGAGACACTGCATCGTGCCAGGAGACAATGTGCTGGCCCCCTGGGAACCGCAGAGGACGAGATTTGGGCCAGGGACAGTTATTCTAGGCCTGGAGACAAGAGATCCTCTACGAGGTATAAATATTAATTTCTACAGTCACTGAAGTCATATGGATTACAGATCGTCTCATACACAGCCTGTATTATATGGCGTATACATCATTCTACTGGTTGACATTGGAAACAGTCAGCAAGCTTGTCTAACAGTTTAGCAGAGATCCTCTAATGCAGCAGGGCAGTCAGTTTTTACTAGAATGCAAATAGCCAGAGCAAGAACCGTCCAGACACTGCAGGGGAATGAAGGGTTACACGGCAGCCATTGATTTTGATGGGCCGTACAGGTAGTATATAGATGTTCTGGATCTGCCAGTATGAGACTTGCTGAAGGTTTGCTACAATTGTATCCAGTCTAGACAATTCTCCGTGAGCAGAACAGTCAGGACTCCAGCCCGATACAATGTATCAGTGCAGGTAAAATGTATCAAGCCACAGGATAGGAGAGATCTGAGCTGCTGCTATGTTTAGCTCATAGAGGATTTTCTACACTGACACATTGTAACAAACATCAGACTAGATCAGGACAAGGTTTTATGGATTCTCTGGATATTATTAATATTAAAAATGTTTATGTTCAAAACTAGAGATCTTGACAATGGGGAGGAATTGAAACTCTATACTGTACCAGAAAACGGCAAAACTTCTCATTATACAATGATTAAAGGGGCTCTTTGCTTTGTACAATCCCGACTTGTTAGAAGGTTCCTTGACAAGAAGCTGGTAACAAAGTGCCCCCCTACTCAGACCACCGGCGATCAGCTGTGATCTGTGTGGAAACTTGGCAGTAAGTGATCAGTTTCCCTGCAGCGCCACCACAGGAGAAGTGAAATATTTCACAGTGTCCATTCATATCAATGTGTTGTCTGTGTAATACAGGACAGGTCCTCTAAGACGCTCTATGTAACCGCTCTCGACTCTGACCAAGAGATGAGGATCCTGAACAGAGGACGCCCCTCTATTACCCCAGAATTCCCTAATAGGGTGGATGACAATGGGTTTTCTAAACTGGACAATCCCTTTAACCTTTATTTACTAGTTTTTTTTTAAGAGGTTCTGCACTAATCTTAACATAGGGCACCAGGTGTGATTGCTGCCACTCTATTCATACATTCTGTTATAACTTTGCTGACAGCGGCTGCAGCCTATATAACAGTTCTATACCCCACTTAGTATACAATTCTGTATAAATTATATTTCATGACATTATTTCCTACAGTTACGGAGGATGAGGAGCTGACGATTAGTTTTTGGAATGGCAAAAAATCAACCATCCCATTAAAGGTGGCCATATGGATCTCGCCTTCGGCTCACCACAGGATTGTAGACACCCTTCATCGTCCAATCAGCAGCCGTCTGTACAAACAGGAACCAACACAAAGCAGAGGCACCACCTACGTTATCGCCGACCGCTGCGCCGCTGTGCCCGTCCCCGTGTGCTCCACCAATCACTTCCATACTCACAGGTGGAACGATCACAGCGCCCACTCTCACATCGCCCACTGCTCCTGCTGCTTCCCCACCCACTCCACATGTACCTGTTGCCATGACCCCAAGTGTCAGGACTGGTGGCCTCTCTCCCCTAGGACCACGGTCTACGTCCAGAGAAAGGAGGACCCAGACAACGAAGAAATACACTCAACCATGAAGCTCAATGCCGGGAGACGCAGGCAAAGTGACTATCGCTTCTCATCATCATCCGAGACTGAAGGTGAGGGGTCTCTGAATGATGAGAGTGATGATGAGACGTGTCTGTCGAAGACCACGCAGAGTACAATGGTGGACAGTGCCGTCAACACGGATTCCAGTCTGTGGGAGAAGCCAAAACTGGACAATAGTGACCGTCCTGAGTGGAAATATTGGAAGAGGAGTCAAGCAGAGCCCTTCTATCGAAAGCCAGGTATGGACGGACTAGAATACGCTCCGCTCACTGCGTTTTTCAGCGCAAAATGGAATAGATAACTGACACAGTTCTCCAATCCCTCACATACTACCCTTAATGTAAGAAACAAAAAAATGTACAAATCTGTACAGTAATGTGAACACAGCCTTACCAACAAGATCTTTGCTTGCTGTCAGTGAATGGTTTACATCCACAGAATGAAAACCCCTGCAGACCTAATACTTCTCACTACAGAGGGTTTGCTACAAATTATCCAGACTAAGCAATCCTCTATGAGCCAAATAGTCTGTAATCCAGGCCGATGCAATGTATCAGCAGAGGCAAAATGTAACAAACTGTCAGGACAGGAGAGATAGGCTGGGTTCACACGTGGCGGAATTTCACTTAAATTCCGCTGCGGACACTCCGCAGCGTTAATCCGCAGCGGAGCCGTTTGTCCATTGACTTACACTTTAATTTAGCAGTGTTCGTTTAGACTGCGGAGCGGAATTTGGTGTCCGCAGCATGCTCTGTCTGTTGCGGAGCAGTGGCGGACTCATGGCGGAATTTCTCCATTGACTTCAATGGAGATTCTAATTTCCGCAATGAAGTCCGCAGCTGTCATGCACATGTTATGTGTGCTGCGGATGCGTCTTGTTTTTTTGCCATGACATTTCTTCATTCTGGCTGGACCTATGTATTTCTAGGTCTACAGCCAGACTGAGGAAGTCAATGGGGCTCCCGTAATGACGGGAGCGTTGCTAGGAGACGTCAGTAAATAGTCACTGTCCAGGGTGCTGAAAGAGTTAAGCGATCGGCAGTAACTGTTTCTGCACCCGGGACAGTGACTACCGATCTCAATATACATGTATCTGTAAAACAAAATATAAGTTCATACTTACCGAGAACTCCCTGCTTCTGTCTCCAGTCCGGCCTCCCAGGATGACGTTTCAGTCTAAGTGAGGGCTGCAGCCAATCACAGGCCAAGCACAGGCTGCAGCGGTCACATGGACTGGCGCGTCATCCAGGGAGGTCGGGCTGGATGCCGAAAGAGGGACGCGTCACCAAGACAACGGCCGGTAAGTATGGAATTCGTTTACTTTCACTAGGGAAAGTGCTGTCCCTTCTCTCTATCCTGCACTGATAATAGGGAGAAGGGAAGCACTTTTCCCACAGTCCGCAGCGGCTAGTCCGCATCAATTTTCTGCACATTTTGTGCAGATCCGCAGCCGTAATCCGCAACCCGGATTAGGTGCGGCATTGATGCGGACAGTTGCGGAGGAAATCCGCCACGTGTGGTCATGCCCATATTTATGCTACTTGGTTATTTAACTAACAGGACTAGACTGACACACTGTTACAAACCCTTTGCTATGTGAGCAGGGCTTGATAAGGTTTACAGTTTCTGGTTGTAAAAGGTTTACATTCACTGACAGCAAACAGAAATCTTGAAAATGATGAGGAATTAAAACAAAGTATAGGAAAAGTTGCAGCGCTTTTCAACATACAATGATTAAGTTGCTACGTAATGATACCTGATCAGGATACACAATAAGGGTCCAGACTTTGTGGTTTTCTATGCGGTTGCGGTAAAAAACGAAGCTACATGGAAAAACGCACCAAATCGTGGTTAAAAACGCATGTGGTTTTTTTATGCAGATTTAATTGTACCTCAAATTCTGAATGAACCCCATATTATAAGAAAATAACCAATTTTCTCTTTTACAGGAATAATAAAATCAAAGAATAAATCGTCTACTTCAGATTCAAAGACTGCACTGTCCGATATGATCGGCTCATCCAATCAAAGCGCTTTATTTGAAACCATTTCAGATTCACCATCCAGACGTTTAACTATGAGAGATGTTCTGGTTCATACAGATTTTAATCCTTCCTTAAAAGTAAGTAAGCAGAAGGTATGATACTTTATATAGTAGTGTCCAGTCACTCTATGACATCACTGAGAATACAGCCTATCCATTCACTAGAGAGCAGCGGTGACATCACTGAGAATGCAGCTTATCCATTCACTAGAGAGAAGCGGTGACATCATTGAGAATGCAGCCTATCCATTCACTATAGAGCAGCGGTGACATCACCGAGAATGCAGCCTATCCATTCACTAGAGAGCAGCGGTGACATCACTGAGAATACAGCCTATCCATTCACTAGAGAGCAGCGGTGACATCACTGAGAATGCAGCCGAACCACTCACTAGAGAGCAGCGGTGACATCACTGAGAATACAGCCTATCCATTCACTAGAGAGCAGCGGTGACATCACTGAGAATACAGCCTATCCATTCACTAGAGAGCAGCGGTGACATCACTGAGAATGCAGCCGAACCACTCACTAGAGAGCAGCGGTGACATCACATAGAATACAGCCTATCCATTCACTAGAGAGCAGCGGTGACATCACTGAGAATACAGCCTATCCATTCACTAGAGAGCAGCGGTGACATCACTGAGAATGCAGCCGAACCACTCACTAGAGAGCAGCGGTGACATCACTGAGAATGCAGCCTATCCAATCACTAGAGAGCAGCGGTGACATCACTGAGAATGCAGCCTATCCATTCACTAGAGAGAAGCGGTGACATCATTGAGAATGCAGCCTATCCATTCACTATAGAGCAGCGGTGACATCACTGAGAATGCAGCCTATCCATTCACTAGAGAGCAGCGGTGACATCACTGAGAATGCAGCCTATCCATTCACTAGAGAGCAGCGGTGACATCACTGAGAATGCAGCCTATCCATTCACTAGAGAGCAGCGGTGACATCACTGAGAATACAGCCTATCCATTCACTAGAGAGCAGCGGTGACATCACTGAGAATGCAGCCGAACCACTCACTAGAGAGCAGCGGTGACATCACTGAGAATGCAGCCTATCCAATCACTAGAGAGCAGCGGTGACATCACTGAGAATGCAGCCTATCCATTCACTAGAGAGAAGCGGTGACATCATTGAGAATGCAGCCTATCCATTCACTATAGAGCAGCGGTGACATCACTGAGAATGCAGCCTATCCATTCACTAGAGAGCAGCGGTGACATCACTGAGAATGCAGCCTATCCATTCACTAGAGAGCAGCGGTGACATCACTGAGAATACAGCCTAACCACTCACTACAGAGCAGCGGTGAGATCATGGAGAATGCAGCCTATCCATTCACTAGAGAGCAGCGGTGACAGCACTGAGAATACAGCCTATCCAATCACTAGAGAGCAGCGGTGACATCACTGAGAATGCAGCCTATCCAATCACTAGAGAGTAGCGGTGACATCACTGAGAATGCAGCCTATCCAATCACTAGAGAGCAGCGGTGACATCACTGAGAATACAGCCTATCCAATCACTAGAGAGCAGCGGTGACATCCATTCACTAGAGAGCAGCGGTTTATTGTGCCCATTATCTTTTCTCTATAGGAACAATCGCCTCCTGCAGCTGAACGTCTTGGGGAGTCAGAAGTCGTAAAAATGCAACATACGCAGGAACATCAACAGAAGAAGAAAATGAAACATCTTAAATGGGAGAAAAAGAGGGAAAAAGAGGCCGGACAGAAATACAGCGACAGCGAGGAGGCGCACAGGTGCCGCGACTGATCCCGATACATATATTTATTATACACACAGGTCTGATACATCCATAAAACAGTTTTCCATTTCTACCCCTAGGATGAAGACCCTTCATCGTCTACAGAATGAGGAGCAGAAGCTGAAGGAGGAACGTGCCAGAAACGTGACTACTATGGAGGCCAAGATGGCAGCACAAGAGGAGCGCAGCGAGCGCTACCAAACCTCAGCTACTGAGGATAAAAAGAAGGAAGAACGCAGGCAGCGGCATCTGAGGAGGGTCCGGGAGAGGATCGACGAGAAGGAATTCGAGAAGTGTGCGGCCAATGAACAGAGAGAGAGGAGTCACATGGTAAGTGACATTCAAGGGGGATCATTACTAAGGCCTTATTTACACGAGCGTGTGCGTTTTGCACACGCAAAAAACGCGACGTTTTGCGTGCGCAAAAGGCACATAACAGCTGCGTGTGTCATCAGTGTATGATGCGCGGCTGCGAGATTTTCGCGCAGCCGCCATCATTTTGACACTCCGTTTGGATGTTTGTAGCACGTGGTGCTTTTCTGTTTACATTCAGAGTTTGACAGCTGTTGCGCGAATCACGCAGTTCGCACAGAAGTGCTTCCGTGCGACCTGCGTGGTTTACACGCACCCATTGACTTCAATGGGTGCGTGATGCGCGAAAAACGCTCAAATAGAGAACATGTCGTGAGTTTTACGCAGCGGACTCACGCTGCGCAAAACTCAGACTGTCTGCACTGCCCCATAGACTAATATAGGTGCGTATGACCCGCGTGAAAAGCACGTGCGTATATTATGCTCGTGTAAATGATGCCTTATGTTGGGTTCACACGACCTATTTTCAGACGTAATGGAAACGTTTTACGCCTCGAATTACAACTGAAAAGACGGCTCCAATACGTCGGCAAACATCTGCCCGTTGCTTGCAATGGGTCTTACGATGTTCTGTGCAGACGAGCTGTCATTTTACGCTTCGCTGTCAAAAAACGGAGCGTAAAAAGAAGTAGCAGGTCACTTCTTGAGGCGTTTTTTGGAGCCGATTTTCCATTGAACACTATGAAAAACGCCTCAAAAAACGTCTGAAGCCTCAAAAGAAGCTCCAAATTTCATTCTCAGCTTCAAAAACGCCTGAAAATCAGAGGCTGTTTTATCTGAAACCAGCGCCGTATTTTTCAGACGTTTTTTGTTAAGCGTGTGAACATACCCTAACAGAGAGGGGGTAAAGGTGCATGATGTAACTATAGCTTAATCACCGTATAATAAAACGTTCTGAACTTTGTATTTCAGCACTTCCCAATTTTCAAGATCACTGCTTTCTGTCAGTGAACGGAAACATTCCTATTTACAATTAGAGGTGGGAAACCTGTCCTAATCCCGTCCAACTGACATAGGTACATGGCTTGGTAAGTCTATAGGAGCACTTTCTTCTAACAAGCCGTGCACCTGTGTGAGCAGGACTAGATCAGAACAAGTTTTCAGCAACTGGTTATGAAAAATAATTCTTAAATTCACTGACAGCAAGCAAAGTTTTTGAAAATGGTGAGGAATTACAACATGTAAATAATACTTACTAATATATTTTATAAGACAGGCCGACCCTTGTTATTCTATATACAATTTTAAGTAACTTTACAAACATCATCTGGACTTAGATCCTTCATCCCTTTACTGCTCATTCGCGTTCTTCAAAACATTCAAGATTTATAAATATCCAGTCAGAATAAATGAAAAATACTTTATCTATACTTTAGCTAATGTTGACATTGGCGTCATCGTACGACGGATCTAAGCGGCGCCCAATCAAGGACTTATAATGGGTCCATTGGGGTTCTGTCGATGTTTCCGTAATATTGGCGGCTAGAATAGCGCTGCATTCACTATTATTGTCATCAAAAGTGCCGAAACCTGACAACGGCGGTGTGAACAGAGCCTAACCTGTAAATGATCAGTGATAAGCGGAGCGGTATGTCAAGACGTCTCTCTTCTCATCACAGGAGGCGCAGAGGAGAAGAGTTCAGGATCATTATAAACAAGTGGCTGAGAGAGTATTCCAAGCCGAACAGCAAGGAGGGCGAAGCGGAGACCCCCGGGAGCAGCATGGAGGCATAGAAGCCATAGCGAGCGGAGATTATATACAGGGGACATCATAAGGTGGCTGATATGCTAAGCGGGGAGGGGGGTGAATACATGATCAATTAATTGGCAGAGATTCGGGGGACATAGGACTGACAAGACTGTTTTGTAATGAGCTGAAAAGGGTTTGATTGTATAGGATATTCCATAATAACCAGTATTGAACATTTCTATTACTGAAGATTTCTTATTGCTAAAGTCTGGTGTAGTACATGTCACCGCCTGCAGGTGTCACTGCTGCTAGAAAAAAAAGGGTTTATTCTGATTGATTTTGGGCCCTGTAAATGAAAAGTAGAGCAGGTCACGAAGCACAACGCCCCCCCCCCCCCACCGCGCACTCTACTCACTATACGAAAGTGGAAAAACAGACCAAACTAGAAAGAAATTAAACAAACACTTTTTTTTTAAAGAAGTGATCTCTCCTCTGGAGTGCAAATAGATTCCAATGTTTAAAGAGTGACTGCACTTTCATCAAACTTTTAATATGTCATAGAAACATATCAGATGTCTGGATCCGTGGGGGTCCGGGTGTTGAGACCCCCACCGTCAATGAAACGAAGGTGCAGAAGCGCTCAACTGAGGACCCTGTATCAATTTGAATGTGATCGACGCACCCGGTTAGGCAGAAGACGGCTCACATAATCGTTCTTTATGATCCGTCTTCCACCTAACAGGAATCGGTAATCGCAGTCGAAGTTGCCGGGTGATCAGTTGAGCGCTTCTGCACCTTCATCTCATTGACATTGGGGGTCTCAGCAGCTGGACCCCCACCGATCCAAACTCCTGATATTTCTTTATGACATCAAAAGTTTGATAAAAGTGCAGTCACTCAATAATTACAGGGGTTGTCCAGGATTAGAAAAACATAACTGCTTGCTTTGAAAAACAGCGTCACACCTGTCCAAAGGTTACGTCTGGTATTACAGATCAGCCCATTCACTTCAATGAAGCGGAGCTGCAATACCGAACACAGCCATTGGTCATGTGTTGCGCTATTTTTGGAAGCCTGGACACCTCACTTTAATTCTATAATGTAACCAATTCTCAGTAAGAAAAGCGGGTGCAGACGGATACATCAGAATGGACAATAAATCAGAATTTTCTTTCTTTCTGCCTTTTTATTACACTCAGAATTATTCAGATAAATAAAAAAGGTCAAATCTTTATTATAAATAAAAACAAAGCTTGTAACTTTATAACGCCAAGGCCTGAAATCAGAAAGAACTCTGCTGCCCCCCGCTGTCCTGCAGCACACATTACAGCCTACTCATACTTAAAGAGGCTCTGTCACCAGATTTTGCAGCCCCTATCTCCTATTGCAGCAGATCGGCGCTGCAATGTAGATTACAGTAACGTTTTTATTTTTAAAAAACGAGCATTTTTGGCCAAGTTATGACCATTTTTGTAGTTATGCAAATGAGGCTTGCAAAAGTCCAAGTGGGTGTGTTTAAAAGTAAAAGTCCAAGTGGGCGTGTATTATGTGCGTACATCGGGGCGTTTTTAATACTTTCACTAGCTGGGCGCTCTGATGAGAAGTATCATCCACTTCTCTTCAGAACGCCCAGCTTCTGACAGTGCAGATCTGTGACGTCACTCACAGGTCCTGCATCGTGACGGCCACATCGGCACCAGAGGCTACAGATGATTCTGCAGCAGCATCAGCGTTTGCAGGTAAGTAGCTACATCGACTTACCTGCAAACGCTGATGCTGCTGCAGAATCATCTGTAGCCTCTGGTGCCGATGTGGCCGTCACGATGCAGGACCTGTGAGTGACGTCACAGCGTGATCTGGCAGAAGCTGGGCGTTGTGAAGAGAAGAGGATGATACTTCTCATCAGAACGCCCAGCTAGTGAAAGTATTAAAAACGCCCCGATGTACGCACATAATACACGCCCACTTGGACTTTTACTTTTAAACACACCCACTTGGACTTTTGCAAGCCTCATTTGCATAACTACAAAAATGGTCATAACTTGGCCAAAAATGCTCGTTTTTTAAAAATAAAAACGTTACTGTAATCTACATTGCAGCGCCGATCTGCTGCAATAGGAGATAGGGGCTGCAAAATCTGGTGACAGAGCCTCTTCTTAAATGATTTTTAAATCCCCAAAACCCCTTTATTGAGGGAAAAAAACACAAAAATAGTCACCTAACTAATAAATTCCCCTGTCAGCTCTGTCCTCTTACACCCGCCGCTACTGGTTTACAGCGTGAGATCTGCTCCTCTACAACCAATCACTACTCAATGTGGTGACGGCAGAGATAGGGAAGATTTATATTCCTGTATTTTGACCCCAGATAAGCACTTTCTAAATCCCCTTGAAAACATTAGGTCAAGTGTCACATGATCAGGATGTAGAGTGCTCACAAGTGCCACACGATCAGGATGTAGAGTGCTCACAAGTGCCACACGATCAGGATGTAGAGTGCTCACAAGTGTCACACGATCAGGATGTAGAGTGCTCACAAGTGCCACACGATCAGGATGTAGAGTGCTCACAAGTGTCACACGATCAGGATGTAGAGTGCTCACAAGTGCCACACGATCAGGATGTAGAGTGCTCACTAGTGTCACATGATCAGGATGTAGAGTGCTCACTAGTGTCACACGATCAGGATGTAGAGTGCTCACTAGTGTCACACGATCAGGATGTAGAGTGCTCACAAGTGCCACACGATCAGGATGTAGAGTGCTCACAAGTGTCACACGATCAGGATGTAGAGTGCTCACAAGTGCCACACGATCAGGATGTAGAGTGCTCACAAGTGTCACACGATCAGGATGTAGAGTGCTCACAAGTGCCACACGATCAGGATGTAGAGTGCTCACAAGTGCCACACGATCAGGATGTAGAGTGCTCACTAGTGTCACACGATCAGGATGTAGAGTGCTCACTAGTGTCACACGATCAGGATGTAGAGTGCTCACAAGTGCCACAGGATCAGGATGTAGAGTGCTCACAAGTGCCACACGATCAGGATGTAGAGTGCTCACTAGTGTCACATGATCAGGATGTCGAGTGCTCACAAGTGCCACAGGATCAGGATGTAGAGTGCTCACAAGTGCCACACGATCAGGATGTAGAGTGCTCACTAGTGTCACACGATCAGGATGTCGAGTGCTCACAAGTGCCACAGGATCAGGATGTAGAGTGCTCACAAGTGCCACAGGATCAGGATGTAGAGTGCTCACAAGTGTCACACGATCAGGATTGTCTGCTGCATAGAATAGCGAGGTCCGTACCATATTACGGGTATGTCCACCGTCAATGACTGGAGTTACTTGATATCAATGATCTATAAATTAGAGATTTCTCATTTTGCACTAATCAATAATAAATAATATTAATGGTCTGGTCCAGTCTTCTTATGAAGTCCCGTCCCCCAGTAATTCCTGGGGACACAGACTACACATGGAAGGTCAGGTCGACGCTCTGCCCGGGGGTGATGTTCACCAGGTGCGTTTGTGTTTGACAGTTTGGGGAACCGGCTGATATATTGTATGTTCCAGGAGCAACTTCAATGTTAACATGTCGGGGGTTGGTCTTTCTCCGAGCAGACTGTAGGGGAGCAGTGGCCAAGCCCTGCGGAGTATAAACACAGACTGTACGGAGGACGCCACCACCAACAAGTAAAGACTTCCCTGACCATGTGACCTGGAAAGACCAATTAACAACAGGAATACACAGAGCCGAAATCTGAACACTGCAGCTACAGGGACCAGATGTGCAACCCCATTATGTAAAACTGTGCAGCTTCCCACACACAGAACTGGGTGCAAACCATCATTTACATGCAATTATTTCTGACTTTTCTATCTTCGGCTTCGTTCACACCTGCGTTGTGGCACCTGTTTTAGCGGATCCGATGAAGTTAGAACTAAGTCTTTTCTTTCTGTTTGTCATCAGTTATACTCCACTTTTAATCGATCTATTTTTATCTTTACATCTTTCTTAGGCTGTGTTCACACGTGCGTCGGTGTGTTCCGTTGTTCCGCTCCGTCAGAGGAGAAGAACAAGGGAATGATGGAACCAACGGTTCTGTTGCACAATGGATACCACTGGTTGCTGACGGAACCCATTGACTTTAATGGGTTCCGTCAGCTTTCAGTCAGGGTGTCCGTGATTTCACAGGACACAATAGCGCAGCATGCTGTGCTATTGTCTCCGGTAAGCTCCGGAGACAAAACCTGCCGGATCTGCGACTGAGGCCCCCCCTAACGGAGCCTCTGACACATGTGAACAGAGCCTTATTTTCATTTTTAGTCTGTGAATGTGCGGAAAAAAAACGGATACGTTAAACTTAATGCATAATGGCCTGTTCACATCACCGTTCGCTTTCCGTTCCGGGGTTCCATCAGATGTTTCCGTCTGGTTAACCCCTCAACGGAAAGGCAAACGGAAACCTCAGCTTCCATTTCCCTCACCATTGATATCAACGGAATCCTGTCACAACGGCGACAGACGGAAACAATTAGCTAGGTTTCCGTCACCATTGATATCAATGGTGACTGAAACGGAAGCTGTGGTTTCACTTTCACTCTCCGTTGCGGGGTTCACCTGACGGAAACCTCCGACGGAAGCCCGGAACGGAAAGCGAACGGTGATGTGAACAGGCCCTATCTGAGCACAACTGATGCAGAAATAAAACCCATTGAAACCAAAGTTTTTTTTATTTTTATGGAAATGGTTACTTCCGTTCCTGTGCTCCTCTGACGGATACGCTAGCGCGGAAGCCACAATGCAGATGTGAACGCAGCCCTACACTCAGTACTCGGGGAGATTTATAAAGCGTATAGATACTTTTCTCAGGCTTGCATTGTATCCTGAATACACTCCCGTCGCAGTCACTTTGCAGTACGATTGTTTCACCACTCACCAGACCTGGAGGCGGCTTCATGGGCTTCTGTTGGCGTTTCCTACAGTGAAATCTGCAGACGTGCTGCGCTTCTCTCCTGCTCATTACCTGCGGTGCGAGACAGCCGTGATACCTCTAGGAGATGAAGAATGAGATTTAGGTATCTATACAGACCATGCACCTATTTATTATTCCGCTGGGTTTTCCGTAGCGGTCACGTACGCCATACACAACACTGGCAGCGACTGTCCATGATCGCCTACAGGTCAATGATACAGACCGCCCCATGACGGCTGAGCAAGGTCGGAGCTTTACTAAATTCATCCGTTTCGGATCCGTGGGATATTATTGGTCGATACAGATTCTTATATTGCGTCAGTGTATAAAAAAAAGATATCACCGCCGTAAACATCCCGCAAGAACCTGGAGCAGCAGCGGGGGACATATAGCCGGATCTCCACACTGCCGGGGTTCTCTCACAGGATATGGGGTAAATATCGGATCTGTGGCAGCACGACCGCTGGAATCCCTCCTCATCCCAAGTACCGGGGTGCCTGGTTCCCAGCAGAGGTGACTATGTAAGATAAGAGAACGTCTCGCGCTGACTTGGCGGTCTCTGATCAATATTACAACAATGTCTATGGTTTGGGAACACATTAACCTCTTAGTGACCACCATAAAAAGGCGTACTGGTGGTCACTAAGGGGTTAAACAGAGTACCTGCACTTTTAAAAACTTTTCACATGTCAGAAGTTTTGATTGGTGGGGGTCCGGGTGCTGAGACCGCAGTTGAGCGCTCTATCTTCGGCTGTGATTGGAGCTCCTCATTAGGGTCATACACGATCTGTGTAACCGGACAAAGAGCGCCCATCACAGACAAAGGTGCAGGGCGCTCAGCTAAACGCTTCAGTGATGGTGGAGGTCTCAGCACCCGGATCCCCAGCGATCAAAACTCCTGACGTGTCTCCTTGACATATCAAAACTTTTCTGAAAGTGCAGTTACTCTTTAATGTCAAAAGCGTCTGTGATTATAATAGTGAACCATAAGGGGAGGAGCCTCAGGCCGCCACGTGACATCGTTACCTCACACTGTTCCGTCGTTTGGCGCATGAAGCGTGACAATGTGCTGAATGCGTCTTCTAAGCTCGAGGGACGCTCCTCCTCCTGCACAAGATACAAGGACAATGTTCATTTCTGGTATACGGGGACGCAGAGGTCAAGTATTACAGCCAAAAACATCCTCTGCTTCTAAACTTAAAGGGAATACTGGATAAATATCTGATCGATGGGGGTCCGACCCTCACAAGCATCAAGCGTATGTGTGCACAGCGTCCTAGAGAAGTAGCTGCCCCTGTGGTCACTCTAGATTATAGTCTATGGGAGCTTCACAAACACTTGCTGACTGCACGGCGGCTTCTGCATTTGTCATCGGTATCTGGGGACATTCACGGCACATCGACATTTGTTGAAAACTCCTTTACAGGGGAAGTTCAGTTCAATAATCAACAGACGTGTCCAAGAGAAATGTGTGAAGATCTCATTGGTGAAGTCGGATTTCAGACCAGTACTAATTTCCAGAATGGAAGGGGGCGGGGCTGTGACAACCTCATTGCTGGTCACTCATGAATAATGTATTTTATCTTGGTCAGTGTCACGGTAGCAGGGGCTGTGGATAGGTTGGTGGCTGCACTGTCCCTGTGTACCTCTTACAGAACTGGACATGTACTGACCTCTGGGGTCTCCACTCTTGGATGTGTCCTCGGACTCCGGTCGCCGGGTGTACCTGCTGACCACCAGTCTACGTCCCTGCGCCGCGCTCGCTCCAGTACTTCTCGCCCTATCTCAGATGTTCTCCTCAGGGAATCCTCCATCCACATGTGAGATTCCTCCATTGTATGTGATCTACAGACGACGAGATGGAAAGTCCGAGACCCTGTGAGCTAGAAACAGAGACGCAGAGAAGACATGAAAATACGTGTAGAGGGGATTTACCACCATATACAGTTACAGCATGTAAGGGGTTACCACACTAGAACAACTTATTACATATCCACAGGAGGGGGTCCTGAGGCCCCTAAACAACAGGAGCAGGGGGTCGTGAGTGTGCGTTGCAGTTCCATTCATTCTTTATGGGACTACCAGAGCTTGGCATAGGTGATAAGTTGGTGTGGCTGGAGAACCAATTTAAAGCTTGACCCATAAAGGAGGATCTGACTGCGGGGACCCCCATACTCGCAAGAATGATGGTGCCAAGTCCCCAATGCTGTCCTGAGTTACATCCTGTATTATACTCCAGGGCTGCACTCACAGTGACTCCATCAGCAGAATAGTGAGTGCAGCTCTGGAGTATAATACAGGATGTAACTCAGGATCAATACAGGATAAGTAATGTATGTATGTACACAGTGACTCCACCAGCAGAATAGTGAGTACAGCTCTGGAGTATAATACAGGATATAACTCAGGATCAGTACAGGATAAGTAATGTAATGTATGTACACAGTGACTCCACCAGCAGAATAGTGAGTGCAGCTCTGGAGTATAATACAGGATGTAACTCAGCATCAGTACAGGATAAGTAATGTAATGTATGTACAAAGTGACACCATCAGCAGAATAGTGAGTGCAGCTCTGGAGTATAATACAGGATATAACTCAGGATCAGTACAGGATAAGTAATGTATGTACACAGTGACTCCACCAGCAGAATAGTGAGTGCAGCTCTGGAGTATAATACAGGATGTAACTCAGGATCAGTACAGGATAAGTAATGTAATGTATGTACAAAGTGACACCACCAGCAGAATAGTGAGTGCAGCTCTGGAGTATAATACAGGATGTAACTCAGGATCAGTACAGGATAAGTAATGTAATGTATGTACACAGTGACTCCACCAGCAGAATAGTGAGTGCAGCTCTGGAGTATAATACAGGATGTAACTCAGGATCAGTACAGGATAAGTAATGTATGTACACAGTGACTCCAGCAGCAGAATAGTGAGTGCAGCTCTGGAGTATAATACAGGATATAACTCAGGATCAGTACAGGATAAGTAATGTAATGTATGTACACAGTGACTCCACCAGCAGAATAGTGAGTGCAGCTCTGGAGTATAATACAGGATGTAACTCCGGATCAGTACAGGATAAGTAATGTAATGTATGTACACTGTGACTCCACTAGCAGAATAGTGAGTGCAGCTCTGGAGTATAATACAGGATGTAACTCAGGATCAGTACAGGATAAGGAATGTAATGTATGTACACAGTGACTCCACCAGGAGAATAGCGAGTGCAGCTCTGGAGTATAATACAGGATAAGTAACGTATGTACACAGTGACTTCACCAGGAGAATAGTGAGTGCAGCTCTGGAGTATAATACAGGATGTAACTCAGGATCAGTACAGGATAAGTAATGTAATGTAATGTATGTACACAGTGACTCCACCAGCAGAATAGTGAGTGCAGCTCTGCAGTATAATACAGGATATAACTCAGGATCAGTACAGGATAAGTAATGTATGTACACAGTGACTCCACCAGCAGAATAGTGAGCGCAGCTCTGTAGTATAATACTTGATGTAACTCAGGATCAGTACAGGATAAGTAATGTATGTACACAGTGACTCCCCCAGCAGAATAGTGAGTGCAGCTCTGGAGTATAACACAGGATGTAACTCGGGATCAGTACAGGATAAGTAATGTAATGTATGTACACATGACTCCACCAGCAGAATAGTGAGTGCAGCTCTGGAGTATAATACAGGATGTAACTCAGGATCAGTACAGGATAAGTAATGTAATGTATGTACACATGACTCCACCAGCAGAATAGTGAGTGCAGCTCTGGAGTATAATACAGGATATAACTCAGGATCAGTACAGGATAAGTAATGTATGTACACAGTGACTCCACCAGCAGAATAGCGAGTACAGCTCTGGAGTATAATACAGGATGTAACTCAGGATCAGTACAGGATAAGTAATGTAATGTATGTACACAGTGACTCCACCAGCAGAATAGTGAGTGCAGCTCTGGAGTATAATGCAGGATATAACTCAGGATCAGTACAGGATAAGTAATGTCATGTATATACACAGTGACTCCACCAGCAGAATAGTGAGTGCAGCTCCGGAGTATAATACACGATGTAACTCAGGATCAGTACAGGATAAGTAATGTAATGTATGTACACAGTGACTCCACCAGCAGAATAGTGAGTGCAGCTCTGTAGTATAATACTTGATGTAACTCAGGATCAGTACAGGATAAGTAATGTATGTACACAGTGACTCCCCCAGCAGAATAGTGAGTGCAGCTCTGGAGTATAACACAGGATGTAACTCGGGATCAGTACAGGATAAGTAATGTAATGTATGTACACATGACTCCACCAGCAGAATAGTGAGTGCAGCTCTGGAGTATAATACAGGATGTAACTCAGGATCAGTACAGGATAAGTAATGTAATGTATGTACACATGACTCCACCAGCAGAATAGTGAGTGCAGCTCTGGAGTATAATACAGGATATAACTCAGGATCAGTACAGGATAAGTAATGTATGTACACAGTGACTCCACCAGCAGAATAGCGAGTACAGCTCTGGAGTATAATACAGGATGTAACTCAGGATCAGTACAGGATAAGTAATGTAATGTATGTACACAGTGACTCCACCAGCAGAATAGTGAGTGCAGCTCTGGAGTATAATGCAGGATATAACTCAGTATCAGTACAGGATAAGTAATGTCATGTATATACACAGTGACTCCACCAGCAGAATAGTGAGTGCAGCTCTGGAGTATAATACAGGATGTAACTCAGGATCAGTACAGGATATGTAATGTATGTACACAGTGACTCCACCAGCAGAATAGTGAGTGCAGCTCTGGAGTATAATACAGGATATAACTCCGGATCAGTACAGGATAAGTAATGTAATGTATGTACACAGTGACTCCACCAGCAGAATAGTGAGTGCAGCTCTGGAGCATAATACAGGATGTAACTCAGGATCAGTACAGGATAAGTAATGTATGTACACAGTGACTCCACCAGCAGAATAGTGAGTGCAGCTCTGGAGTATAATACAGGATGTAACTCAGGATCAGTACAGGATAAGTAATGTATGTACACAGTGACTCCACCAGCAGAATAGTGAGTACAGCTCTGCAGTATAATACAGGATATAACTCAGAATCAGTACAGGATAAGTAATGTATGTACACAGTGACTCCACCAGCAGAATAGTGAGTGCAGCTCTGGAGTATAATACAGGATGTAACTCAGGATCAGTACAGGATAAGTAATGTAATGTATGTACACAGTGACTTCACCAGCAGAATAGTGAGTGCAGCTCTGGAGTATAATACAGGATGTAACTCAGGATCAGTACAGGATAAGTAATGTAATGTATGTACACAGTGACTCCACCAGCAGAATAGTGAGTGCAGCTCTGGAGTATAATACAGGATGTAACTCAGGATCAGTACAGGATAAGTAATGTAATGTATGTACACAGTGACTCCACCAGCAGAATAGTGAGTGCAGCTCTGAAGTATAATACAGGATGTAACTCAGGATAAGTAATATAATGTATGTACACAGTATTATTTAGGTTGTATAGGTTTGTGTATATATATATATATACACAAATAGTGCTCAATTCTGACAGACCTTTATACATATCTATACGTTACCTGAAGTAAAGGAAACGTGGTGTGAACAGAACCTTACATAACTGGGTCTGCTGCAGACAGTGACTACATATTGATAATTGAATTTGATCTTCTTGACGTTTATCTGATGTATTATCACTGCTCAGAAAAGGAGCATTTCCGACTAGCAAAACACATAAAACAATAAACCACGTGACAACCACCAGAAGTAATGTAACATGTGACCTACATACAGAACACGAAGCCAACGGACAACACGTGACACAGTAACGGCACCGTACATGCTTTCATTTTTACGTCAGCTGTCTCATAGCATGACGTCACATCACCCCATCCCGCTCAGCGCGCACTGCCTGCCGGGAGGATCAGCTGTTTGGACACATGACTGAGGAGGCGCCGCGCTGCATGCCGGAAGGATCAGCTGTATGAACACGTGACTCAATACTCCGCCGCGCTGCCTGTTGGGATCTGTAGTTCGAAAGCGGCGACTGTGGCTGATAGAAAAGGCGGGAAACATGTATGATTGAGACGTATGAAGCTTTCCTTCTGCTGACACCGGGGTGATCGATTAGTAACAGCTAGCTATGCAATGTATATAATATATATGTGGAGTATTATATAATAATAGCTCTGAACAGTATACAAAATACATAACGTATATGATAAAGCGGTATTTACTGCGTTTGCAGCGTATGTTCGGCGTATGAATTATCGTACTTTTGAATTTACTGTATGGAATATTGTAGTCAACTACTCCGTTCACCACACCGGCGTCCTGTAAACACACATACGCATATATGTATACAGTGGCATACGTCGGAGCCTCCCATCTACGGTTACCCCATCTGTAAATACTCTTTGGGTCAATGCACACAATGCATATTAGGGGGGCAAATCCGCAGCGTGAAACAGTCCCGGCGTAGTCAACGAGATTCTAGGAAACATCATGTACGCGCTGCAGTGTTTTTCGGGACGGAAATTGACCTTCGGTGCGGATTTTAAAATCTGCATTAGTCAATTTATCTTGCGTTTCCGCTTGCGAATTGTATCTGCCCAGTGCTGTGGAAAATCACACCGAAACCCGCAGCACGAAAACATGACAAAAAACACATCAAAACGTAAAAACCGCACCCGAAAAAACACGTAAAAAGCGCACCCGAAAAAACATCAAAACGTAAAGACCGCACCCGAAAAAACACATAGAAATGCGATTTTTACCAATTCCGTTGTGGAACATCCGCAGTGTTTACGCGACGTGTGAACTGACCCGAAAATATCTGCACTGTGTAGAGGAGATTTCTTGAAATCTCATTTACTTTACTGGTACCGTATTACGCTGCTGATTGGCCGCATGAAAATACACGCCTCAAATCCGCACATAATACGCAACGTGTGTGTTCAGCCTTAGGCTGGGTTCACACGACCATGTTACATCCGTAATGGACGGACGTATTTCGGCCGCAAGTCCCGGACCGAACACAGTGCAGGGAGCCGGGCTCCTATCATCATAGTTATGTACGACGCTAGGAGTCCCTGCCTCTCCGTGGAACTGCTGTCCCGTACTGAAAACATGATTACAGTACAGGACAGTTGTCCTGCAGAGAGGCAGGGACTCCTAGCGTCGTACATAACTATGATGCTAGGAGCCCGGCTCCCTGCACTGTGTTCGGTCCGGGACTTGCGGCCGAAATACGTTCTGTCCATTACGGACGTAATGACCTCGTGTGAATCCAGCCTTATAGTCAGTGAATGTAACGCCAGACCCCATTGTAAGTGTGGAGGTCGGGGGTGTCCGTGCGGCCCGTGTGACCTGGACCGCAGATTTATCACGTATACGGTGGACAGGCGAGAAGTGTTTATGACTGGAATACCCGTGTATGATAATAAGACCCCCGAAGCCCCCAATACTGAGAAATAATAAACATTGTAATAGACTTACCTGTCAAATTTTGTTCTGGTCCCTCGCTCTGATATTCAGACGTGGCGACTGGCGCGGTGACGTCATGTGACCAGAGATGCGCGAAAAGGAGAAAAGTATTGGGTTCCCATCTTAACCCCTTCCCTCCGGAAGCCGTTCCTAATATTTTCATTTTTCTCTCCTCACTTTCCAAAAGCCGTAACTTTTTTTTTTTTTTTCCGCGGACACTGCTGTTCGGGGTCTTGTTTTCTGCAGGACGAGTTGTAGATTTTCGCAGCGCCATTTATCGTCTCTTGTAATGTGCTGGAAGACTGGGGAAAAAATATTTGTGGGGCGGAATGGAAAGAACAGCAATTCCTCCATTGTTTTTTGGGCTTCGCTTTTACAGCGTTGACTGTGCGGTAAAAACGACTTGTTAACGTTATTCTGCGGGTCGATACGATTCCAGCGATACCAAATTTATATCTATTTTTAGAATTTTTTGCTACTTTTGCAAGAATAAAACTAATTGTTAAAAATAAAATTTGTGTTTTGTCGCCATATTCTGAGAGCCGGAACGATTTTATTTTTCCGTCTATTGAGGGCTTATTTTTTTCCGGACGAGCTGTATTATTGGTGCCATTTTTGGGTACATGAGACTTTTTGATCACTTTTTATTTAATGTTTTTGTGGGAGACGAGGCGACCAAAAAACTGCGATTCTGGTGTTTTCATTTATTTACTTATTTACCGTGCGGGTTAAATAGCGTTATATTGTGATGGTTCAGACTTTTATGGATCTGGCGATACCAGTTATGTGACTTGTCTTTTTAAATGTTTTTGGGGAGAAATGGGAACGGGTCTTGCACTTTAAACATTTTTAGATATATGAAACTTTATCTAACTTTTTCATCAGTCTTCCTGGGGACTAGTATATAGTTTGTACGATATACTGTAATACTCTTGTATTGTTCTTTTTACCGACTCCTATTAGTGGGTAACTAAGTGTTCAAAAAACTTCTGACATGTCAGAGGATTTGATCGGTTGGGGGTCCGAGCACTGAGACCCCCACCAATCGCTGAAACGGAGAGGCAGAAGCACTCGGGTGCCTCTCTGGTTTACAGACAGGCATAATACACTTCAATACAGAAGTATTGCAGGGTATTATAAATGCGATCAGATAATCGCATAGTGAAGTCCCCTGGTGGGACTAGTAGAAAAGTTAAAAAAAAGTTTAAGAAAAGTAAAAAAAATGTGAAAAAACCCACTTTTTCCCCTTACAAACTGCTTTATTATTAAAAAAATAAAGTAAAAAAAGTTACATATATTTGGTATCGCCGCGTCCGTAACAACCCCAACTATAAACTTATTACATCATTTAACCCGCACGGTGAACGTCGTAAAAAAATAAAATAAAAAAACATGCAAAAATTGCTCTTTTCTTTGAATCCAGCCTTAAAAAAAAAGTGATAAAAATTGATCAAAAAGTCGCATCTACTCCAAAATGGTACCAATAAAAACTACAAGTCGTCCCGCAAAAAAAAAAAAGCCTCCTACGACTGCATCGGCGAAAAAATAAAAAAGTTACGGCTCTTCAAATATGGAGACGCAAAAACAAATAATTTTGGAAAAAAAGTGTTTTCACTGTGTAAAAGTAGTAAAACATACAAAATCTATACAAATTTGTTATCGCTGCAATCGTAACAACCTGCTGAGTAATGTTATTGTGTTATTTATACCACACGGTAAACGGCGTAGATTTAGGACGCAAAAAAAGAGTGGCGAAATTGCAGTTTTCTTTCTATTCTCCCCCCCCCCAGAAAAAAGGTAATAAAAGTTAATCAATAAATTCTATGTACCCCAAAATAGTGCTAATAAAAATTACATCTTCTCCCGCAAAAAACAAGACCTTATACAGCAATGTCGACGCAAAAATAAAAAGGTTAGAGCTCTTGGAACGAGACGATGGAAAAACTTAAAAAATGGCTTGGTCGTTAAAGTCTAAAATAAGCCGGTCACTAAGGGGTTAACGTCCGACCCCTTCACTACCATTACTTCTTCATTGATCATCATTAGTCGACACTGATTTACCAAGTGCCGCTGCTGCTTCCTTATTGGTCAGAAGATAATTGTAGATTGAGCCCCCGGTAGCAGAGCGATCGTCATGAAGATTTACAAGCCGCTTCAAAGACTTCATCAAGTGGAGGAGGAGAAATTGATTTGACTTTTTATTTCTAAAGTCCCTTTAAAATATTTTCTTAAATAGTTGATGGACATTTGGCGATGACTCTGGGAGATGTGACTTGCCCCCGTTATGATGTTTTCAGGTCTGGAGAGGAGTCGCAGCGTTACACTTCGGGTCAGTGACACTTGGGCTGTGAGAATAAATGCTGAGAAGATCTTTATTTTCCATGTAAGATGTTCAGGCTTCATTCACATCAGGTTTGAGTCTCCTCAAATATACATGAGAAGGATTTCCCAATGTTATACTGTGACGAGAAGCTGTGATGTGTGCCATTGTATAGGTATATACTGTATAGTGGTATTGGACCCCATAGTAGAGAAAATAAATCAAAATAATTCAGCCTATCTGTCTGCAGCTTTCCTGGACCATACGCTGAACAAGTGTCATGTGAACACAGTCCTACCCTCCAGTATTGCAGCAATGATATCCATAAAAGCCATACATCATGGTGGCAAAATGATGACCGATCCGACTGATAGAAACTTATACTTTGTGTTTCGATTACGTTTTTAAAATCTCTACTTGCTGTCAGATAATGGTAACATTTTTAGTTACATCAGTTGCAGAAAACCCATCCTGACTTAGGCCTCATTCACACGGCAGGGTTTCCCGGCCGGGTGCCGGCCGTTCATAAATCGGCCGGCACCCGGCTGCATTAGGAATAATAGACCCCTAATGGGGCTATTCACACGACCGATTTTTTGACGGCCGGGAAAACCGCCCGTCAAAAAATAGGACATGCTCTATTTTCGCCCGGGTACCCGGCCGCCCGGCTCCCATAGAAGTCTATGGGGCCGGGTAATACCCGGCCATCACCGGGATGTGTCCCGAGTGACGGCCGGGTTTTCCGGCTCTTGCGCTCTATCTCCTCCTCCTCACAGCGCAGAGTGCATGTGAGGAGGAGGAGTTGATGCCATTCGGACGAATGGCATCGCTGTACACGGTGTGGCAGGGCCGGGGTGTACAGCAGGTGGAAGGGAGCGCTGCGCTGGCTCCCTTCTCCTGCTTGTTTTAAAAGCGCCCTGGCCCGGCGATACCTTTGATGGCGCCGCTAGAAGCTGCAGAAGCTGCTGCTGCTGCGGCTGCTACTACTGCAGCGACGCCACTATAGCAGAGCGGGGAGGGGGGGGGGGAGGTATCTCCCCGCTCTGCTATGTGCTAGCCGCACTTTAGCTCCTTGAAGGAGCGGAATCCCCGTGTGTTCGGGGATTCCGCTCCTGGACAGAGAGCTTGATGTCTCTGTCCATATCTGGGCAGTGACATCAGGGGAAACTCCTGAAGCGGAATCCCCGAACACATGGGGATTCCCCTTCAGGAGTTGCCGCTGATGTCACTGTCCGGATCTGCCCGGCCCGGCACGGATGCACAACTTTATGCAAACCGGCCGGGCAGAATGGCCGATTTTACCGGCCGGCACTCGGGCTCGGACGCGACCCGGTCGTGTGAATCCCGCCTTAGGCTATGTTCACATCTGCGTTGGTATTTTCGTTATTCTGCTCCGTCAGTGGAGCAGAAAAAGGGAAAAACTGGACGCCCCAATTCCATTGTACCACGGACAGCAGCGGCGGCCGACGGAGCTCCTTGACGTTAATGTGTTTCATCAGTTTTCTGACAGGATGTCCATAGTTTTACCATAAACAACAGCGCAACATGCTGCGCTATTGTTTCTGGTATTTTTGGCAAAATCTGAAACGGAGGCCCCTGACGGAGCCTCTAACACAGATGTGAACGAGGTCTTAGTCCTGCTTGCATACCTAAAGGCTTGTTACAATGTGTCAGTGCAGGTAGCTAAAATAATGTAACCTGGGACAGAAGAGACATTTGTGCTACTGCTTTACTTAGATCACTCCCGTTTAGGGGGAGCATTCACGGCACCCTAGAAGGTAAAGAATTATAAGTGGGGTAAAGGGGTCCCTCAATCAAACCAACAGAGGGGACTGCTCCATTTTCATATAGCATTCACGCTGTACAGCACACTGAACGCTTGTATTCATTAACATATCTAAGAAATATCTAGAGTTAGTCAGGTCTGTAATCATGAAGGGTAACGTACACCTTTGTAATCTTTTTTTATATATGTTTTTATATTTTAATAAAAATGTCTTTTGGCACAACTTTCAAAATACTTTTTATTAAAAATTATTTGTACTTTTTGAGTTACAGCTGCTTTGTATCAGGTATATAGAGCAGCTGTACCTAGCGCTGAATCCTGTATCTGTCAGGTCAGCGGGACTGACGGGTTCAGTGTCATCGGGTCCTGCGTGTCTCCGACAGTCATAACGTAGATGTGATCAGTAACCGCTCGATCCTGTGTGTCAGTCATGCAGGACCCGCTGACACTGAATCAGTCAGTCCCACTGACCTGACAGATACAGGATTCAGTGCAAGATACAGCTACTCTATATACAGTATACAAAGCAGCTGTATCTCATAAAGTAAAAATCATTTTTAATAAAAAATATTTTGGAAGTTGCACCAATCACACCAAGACACATTTTACACACACACATTATATATATATATATATATATATATATATATATTGATGTTAAAGGTGTAGATAGCCTTTAAATTTGTCACCGTTCAAATTTTGGCAACAGTGCGGGATTTGATGAATTCCTTATGAAACCAATGTGATAATGCATTAATACCGCTACGTGTGCAGATACCGCTTACAGTGATCACTTCCACACAATACATTTTAGGCCGTTCCTTCCTCATCCATAAACATTTCGCATATTTCTTCATCTTGTGAATATTTCTTCTTTAGGCCGCTGCCGCACGGAGGCCGGGAACAAGGAATATAAAACGTCACGACTTTCAGATAAGTTACAAATATTTCTCTCCGTCTTACAGTCATTTCCTAAATCAGACACAAGAGGATATTTTTATGATTGTGACACTTGAGTAGGAAACTAATGACTCTTCTCCAGGAAGTTTGGGATTTTTTGAGCAATTGTCAGTGCAGCCACAGGAACGAGTTTAGATTTATTTATAACAGTTTCTACACACATTAGGATGATCGGCCATAGGGGATGTTACACGGCTTTCCTCAGACTCTGATGTGTTATACTTCATATATGCCACTTAGGGGGTGAGGAAAGTTGCACATCACTTGCGAATTTGCCATGCATATATTCGTACGGCAAATCTGCAGTGTAATAATAGCACAGGCAAAGTAAATGAGATTTCAAGAAATCTCATCTACACTTTGCGGACTTTTTAATGCACGTAAATTGGACTGTGGTGCGTATTTTAAAATATGCAGCATGTAAATTTATCTTGCGTTTCCGCTTGCGAATTGTATCTGACTAGTTTTAAGAAACAAAACACACTATAATCCGTAACATACAAACGCACCTATTTCTGCATCAAAATGCAAAATCCGCACCTAAAATAGACATAAAAAAACCCGCACTATTAGGAGTGGATATTACCTGTGGAATTTTCTGCTTTATCTGCACAAATTACGCAACGTGTGCATGTAGCCTAAGGCTAGATTCACACGACCGCCTGCAAACTCGGATCTGAAAAAACGTTTTTCACATCAGAGTTGCACCTGTGCAGGACCCGTTTTCACGGATGCCTCATAGATTTGAGTCGAGGGATCCGTGAAAACGGAAGAAAATAGGACATTTTCTATTTTTCAACGGGCTCTTCACACGGTCCGTTTAAACAACGGCCCCATTAGAATACACGCATCTGTGTGACGGTCGTTGTTTTAACGGCAGTCACACGGACATATACAATGTTCGTGTGAATAAGTTTAATTTAAAGAACTTGCTCTGTTTGCCCCATAGATTTCAAACTACAGCTGCAATGCTGCCTGCACAATGGTGATTACAAGTTCAGCACTACGGCAGAAGAGGCTGCAACCCGACATGACACTGCAGACTTCTATACCATTCTGTACCTGTGAACAGCCGGGTAACAACATTGCTCCACACTGCAACGCTGAATACATGGTTGTCACCCAGCATCTGTTATCTATTGAAGGAGGACGAATCATCTCACCTGACATCTCTATTTTAATAAATACTTGCATTCTCCATGATCATTTTTTCTTAGAACTTTACATTCTGCTGTTCCTCTGTTATTCCTCCTATAATTTTATGAGTAAATTGACAACTGTGTGCTACCGGTTGGGGGCCTGTCCCAGCACAGACTGACATTGTCCAATCAGTAGTCACAGAATAAGACTGTCAATCTCTTCATAAATTTCTAGGAGGAATAACAGAGGAACGACACAATGCAGAGTTCTAAGAATATATGTTCCAGAATTCTTGTTTCAAGGGGAATACCAGTATTTACTAAAAATAGATGCATCAGGAGAGATCACAGGTCCTCTTTAAAAGACCAACTTAACTCCGAAATGGCTGGATATGGCATTAACAGACTCAATAGGAGGCAAGGTGATTCATACTTACTGTGAAATACCCCATTCACTCCACGCAGTAAAATATGTTAAGCCACATCTATCCGTAAATACGGATCTATCCGTTTTTTCATCTATCCGTAAATACGGATCCGTAGTCATCCGTAACTATCCGCATAATGCATCCGTATTTGATCCATATATACGGATCCGTAAAAAATAGAAGGAGGCTGCAAATGATGTTACCAACATGTTGTATAGCAACGCTTCCATAAATACGGACGGTTTACGGATGCACGTCCATAGCCGTCTGTATTTACGTAAGCCCCATAGACTTGTAAGGGATAGCGCGTGCCGCAATTAAGGACAAGAATAGGACATGTTCTATAATTTTTTCAGCACGGACACCCATCCGAAAAAATACGGAAAAGCGTCCTTGGACAAAATAAATGAATGAGTCCGTAGTTCCGGATGAAAAATACGGTCGTGTGCGTGGGGCATACTGCGTGCGAAGACCTAACGTTACAGTTCTGCTTGTTCAGGTTGGCTGCTGTGTATCCGCAGAGGTCAGTGTGTGGAGAGATGATTTCCACTACAAGGACAGAATTTATCTCCTATTTCGTGTATAAGACCAACATATACTGCAGCGGTGTACAGATTGTCACCATTCACACCTGTCTCAGAATGATCATAAATTACAAGCAACTCGCAGTGTAGACATTGAGAAAAGGTAGGAAACATGCGGCTGAGAAGAACGAGCCTAAGAACAGGGGAGGTCATATGGATGTATTGGACCGGTACCAGACCCCTGCGTGGTGTAGGGATCAGGATAGGGATATTATTGTTGCAGGCAGCAGCCGTGACTTGTTCCACACAACACATCTTGGAAATAAATAGATGATCTTCTAATTGTTTTACAGGAGCCATGAAAATAGAGTCTTCTCCAGGGAATGATAGAGAAAACACAGACGGAGGGGTGAACAGCAGCAACTAAAGCTAAGTATAATGTTATAAATATACAACTCCTAATGCAGTGTAATAACGGGCTAGGGATTGTCCCAAAGGAACGCCATCCCTCACAAAGTGATTTTTTTCCTATTATAATAAAGTGGTTTCAGACCAGAGATTCGCTTTCATATATCAGATAAGAGAACAGGGGTGATGATACTCGTGCTCCACGGTGGGATGTTCCTGCATTCAGTCAATCCCCATTATAGTGAATGGGAGATTCAGAAACCGCCGCGTCCGCTCGGATTTCCCATTCACTACAATTTAATTTGAGTGCATGAGTTGCTACCTCTCTGGTGAAAACAAGGTGCCCCTTCTCTGAATTGGTGGGAGTCCCAGCGAGCCTCCGCTGATGTCATATCCTAATAATATACCATACATGCCTAAATGTGGAATACCAATAATAATAAGGGATTATACAAGAATCAACAATTTATCTCCTATCATCCTAGCTTTACATAGGGTATAATTGTCTGATCTCTGGGGGCCGCACTGCTGGGACTCCCACCGATTGCGAGAACGGGGTCCCCAATCCCCCTGTGTCTTGCTTTTCGTTAGCAGTGAGGAGTGAGTGGAGCGATGATTGCACATGCACCTGCTGCTTTGTTCAATGTCTATAGCCCGGACAGAAACAGCCGAGCTCTGTACTGGGCTATTTCTGTCATTACCGTAGACTTTGAATGGTTCAAGATTTGTTTGATCTGTTCTGCGCCCTTTCCTTTGTATCACTGTATCATCCCAGCAATGCAACAATTTATGTGTCACATTCCAATTATACTGGTGACGTAGAAATCAAATATTGTCCTTTATTTGAGCAGCGCCCCTGGTGGACAGAGATAGAATTATTACAGTGTAAGGTTCCTTCTACATTAAAATGAATGCTTGCATGTACCATGTGCATGTGGCGTAATATCAGTACTGAGAAGTCGCACAGCGGGGCTGTTGGGTATTATGATTTGCGGGTGCTGCCAGAGATGTAACCGGTTTGGGACGCAGGATGAACGCATTCCATACAGTCCGATAATAAGGAATGTAGAATGTATTTATCTTGGAGCTCGGATGCATTTCCTGCTGCGCAGTTACACTATCCTTCTCCATTCTCCATCCTGGAGCTGTTGTTATAACATCCCCCCAGCTATTCTCTCCACATAGGTCTCTTTGCTGTCTGATCTCCGTTGTGCGCCCCTCTCTGCTTTACAATTTAATGTTTTTTCTACTCTAGAGCCTCAAAGTTTCCCCCCGGAGCCCGATACGCAGCTGTTTTATCGATTGGCAAATAATGACTTATATTTTATAGGAATTCATAAAATGTTCTCCGCTCCGTATAAGGGTAAAGAACGGCTTCATCTATTAAAGGTGCAGCCGCTCAGGGATCAGGGTCGTTTTATAGCACAGATACATTTTATAGGAATAATTACTATTGCGGACGTCCGTGATTCCTTACAACATGTGAGAAATGTTAAAACGTTTTTAAGTGAATAAACCTTAATCCTTATAACATATGAGAATTTATGCAACGTCATACTTTGTGTATCAATTCCTCACTGCTTTCAAGATCACTGCTTGCTGTCAGAAAATGCAAACATTCTTGTTTACGTCCAGAAGCTGATATTCTGACCTAATACTTGTCACAGCTGAGGGTTTGTTACAATTTTATTCAGTCTAGACAATCCCCTGTGATTTAAAAGCCTCATACATATAATTAGGTGTCCCTGATTTTCTGGTTAAAAAAAACCTCAACACAATGGGGGTTCCTTTGTGACAAAAGTGCACAAGTAGAAGACCAAACCGCACAAGCCTGAAGAGTAAGCCAGGTGGGCGGGTTGCTGGCGCCAGGATAAACTACTCCTGTGGCTTCTGACTAAGCTCCTCCTCTCATAGGCTCCGCCGGGTTGTAGGCCCACCCTTTTTGCTGTATGCTCCTCCCCTTTCCAGGTCGATCCTACCCTTTAATTTAACCTTTACCAAACTACTGCCTGCCACCTACAAACCCCTGTCATGCTTCCACTGACAGCTGTGAGACTTTGGGCCATAGCCTCTTGTGTTTTGGCAGGAGCAGCCAGACATGCTACTTTATTTGCCAGGCACCCCTACTGTGACTCTCTCTTTAGTTCTAGCGCCCGTTCCAAACCACAAAACAAGTTGCTACAATACACAGCGATAAATCCAACTTGAAGACACTGGAAACATTTCTGAGAACTAGTGCAAAGCAAAAAGTGCAGGTGTTGCCCATAGCAACCATTCAGATTCCCAGTTATTATTTGTAAATGGTAGTTAGACAATGAAGCGTCTTTTCTGGTTACTGTGGACTACACTACAAGGGGAAGGCGGACCAGGCTGCTGTCTTGGGTGCATCTTGTCGTGGGGCTCTAGTTCAATACTGAATATTGTTTCCTTGATTACATTTTGTAGTTTAAGTCTTCATACAAAACTTCTAAAATTCCATGTGGACGAGGCCATGTACTGTACAGTTTGTTTTTCAAAATTCTGCTGGTTGCCCATGGAAGTTTAGCTTCGCCTCGTTGTCGAGCGTGACCTTTATCTGAGCTCTAACTGTGTAATTGTTATCTCTTGTCGCAGGAGTCCAGCAGAATTGTGGATACAGCTGTCAATGTAACTGCGGTCCTTGGTGAATTCTGGAGGGCGCCTCATTTCAGCCAGCATTGATCCTAGGTGGTACATTAAAATCCACTTTGTAACCCATCAAGCAAGTAAGTGATACCTGCCCTGATTAAAGGGGTTGTACCAGAATAGACAATTATCCACTATCCGTGGATAGGGGATAATTCTCTGATCGCTGGGACCCCCACCGATCCCGAGAACGTGGGTCCTGAACGCCCTGTTCATCCTTCAGCAGCTCCGCACTGAGGAGGAGCTTGACTGGAGCGACGGTCGAGCATGCTCCTGATGCTCCATTAAGTCTATGGGACTGATGGAAACGGCCTGTACTGGGCCATTTTTTGTCAGTCCCCTAGACCTTGAATAGAGCAAAAGCGTGCATGCTCGACCGCCGCTCCATTTAAAGTTCTCCTCACTGCGGTCGAGTCGATCGGTAGGAGTCCCGGTCGTGGGGCCCACAGTGATCAGACTATTATCCCCCATACTGTGGATAGGTGATGATTGTCCATTCTGGTAGAACCCCTTTAAATCGTTACTATGCCAGTGGCTCTGCCATATGTTTGTGCCACTCTCGCTCTGAGGTTTCCAACATGTGACTCAAAGTTCCTCAACATGTAATATATGTGTAGGTATTAACAGTGAATTGTGGTTGTAGAGTACTTTGCTTTCCTTGGAGAGTGTAGAATCACATCTCGGGATGCTCAGGCAACCTTCCTTTTAATATTTAAAATGTGTTAAGGTGCTGATACACATAAGATAGACGCAAGATACTGTAATATTCAGACAATTGTTCGCCTGACAAATATTCATTAAGCCGACTTGTCTCTACACATTTCAAAACATTGGCTGTAATATTTGTAAAATGTGCCCATACATGTCCGATGACACAATAAGAATAACAGCCGATATATGGCCCAAAGTAAAGTAAGAAAACTGACGTCGATTTCCATTATTCGTCCAGGAAAGCAACGCCAGCTTAAAGGTACACCCCGCCTTTTACACCCCGGTTTTAATTTCAAGTGACGAACGTTCGCTACGGTGGAAATCGTCCACTTTTCCCGATTGTCCTCTATTGCACCTTACAGTCTTTTAATACTAAAGGCGTATTCCCATCTCCGACATTTAGGATACACAGGATATGCCATAAATGTTTGATAGGTGCGGGTTCCACCTCTGGGACCTGTACCTATCTGGAGAATGGTGGTTCCCCTTCCTGCTGCTTCTAATCGAAGGAAGAGTAGACAGGTGGCCACGTATGTGTGCTGGTTTCTTCATTCACTTCTGCGGGCGTTACGGAAACAGCTGGACAAGCGTAACTGAGCACTTCTCATTTAGAGCAAAGGTGCACAGCCTGCTGCCCCTGAAGCCGTTCTGTGCGGCCCCCATCGGCACTGAGTGGCTGGCACTGGTATGGGAGGCACTACTGGGGGCACTGTGTGGCTGGTACTACTGGGGGCACTGTGTGGCTGGTACTACTGGGGGCACTGTGTGGCTGGTACTGGGGACACTGTGTGGCTGGTACTACTGGGGGCACTGTGTGGCTGGTACTGGGGGCACTGTGTGGCTGGTACTACTGGGGGCACTGTGTGGCTGGTACTACTGGGGGCACTGTGTGGCTGGTACTGGGGGCACTGTGTGGCTGGTACTACTGGGGGCACTGTGTGGCTGGTACTACTGGGGGCACTGTGTGGCTGGTACTACTGGGGGCACTGTGTGGCTGGTACTACTGGGGGGGCACTGTGTGGCTGGTACTACTGGGGGCACTGTTTAGCTGGTACTACTGGGGGCACTGTGTGGCTGGTACTACTGGGGGCACTGTGTGGCTGGTACTACTGGGGGCTGTGTGGCTGGTACTACTGGGGGCACTGTGTGGCTGGTACTACTGGGGGCACTGTGTGGCTGGTACTACTGGGGGCTGTGTGGCTGGTACTACTGGGGGCTGTGTGGCTGGTACTACTGGGGGCACTGTGTGGCTGGTACTACTGGGGGCACTGTGTGGCTGGTACTACTGGGGGCACTGTGTGGCTGGTACTACTGGGGGCACTGTGTGGCTGGTACTACTGGGGGCACTGTGTGGCTGGTACTACTGGGGGCTGTGTGGCTGGTACTACTGGGGGCACTGTGCGGCTGGTACTACTGGGGGCACGGTGTGGCTGGTACTACTGGGGGCTGTGTGGCTGGTACTACTGGGGGCACGGTGTGGCTGGTACTACTGGGGGCACGGTGTGGCTGGTACTACTGGGTGCTGTGTGGCTGGTACTACTGGGGGCTGTGTGGCTGGTACTACTGGGGGCACTGTGTGGCTGGTACTACTGGGGGCACGGTGTGGCTGGTACTACTGGGGGGGCACTGTGTGGCTGGTACTACTGGGGGCACGGTGTGGCTGGTACTACTGGGGGGGCACTGTGTGGCTGGTACTGTTATAAATGGCTAATATGTTATGCCTAGCATAGGCCTGAGGGGTGGTGCATGACTTGTAATCTCTCTTTGGTGCCCTTTGAATCCCTCCTTGTCATTCACTGCCGCCTCAGGCCCTGCGCTAGGCATAATGCAGTGCGTCCGTTGTACCTAGTGATCCTTTAAAGGGCTATTCTAATATGAGATATTTATGGCATTTCCCCTGATCGGCACTCCAGAGAGGATGAGGTGGAGACGTGGCCACGCTTTCATGCTGTTTTCTCCAGTCTTGTAGTCTATGGGAGTTGCCAAACGCCCCTAAAAGTGGAACCCCATCTGCTATACTGTCGATATGCCATAAATGTCCCAGATGGGGGTACCTCTTCATGTTTTATTGTGACCCTTGGAAGCGGTACAATCTGACAATGAGGCCTTCAGACCAGAAAAGGTTGTGCACCCCTGACCTAAAGCATCAACTTTCTATGCCCATTACCACCCTAACATGCCATAGAGAGGTGCTCAGTTGTCCTAGATGAACACAGGAGTCATATTTTGTGACTTTTTAAACTCGTAATCGCAGTAGCCTGTGGGTATAGTCGCAGAATGATTGTAAACATGTAGTGATGGCAGCCATCTATTGCATGTATTTACAACTATTCCTGCTATTGATCCTGTGCTTGTGACACTCATGGCAGCCCATTATAGCGCTCTCCCGGATTGTCAGCAGGTTCTACACAAATCTGCATTGCTATAGTTTTGCACCCCCTTCTATGCATTGTTATACAGAGTTACTCGCTCCAGCCTGTGAGTCAGTATTCACTGAAGTTCTAGCATTCTATTCGTCTGGGATGTATAGAGCTATTTGTTTCTCCAAGCGGTGTTCTGCAATCTCAATGTTGTTGCGTTAAATACCACTTGGCATGTCGGTTATTGATATATTTCGTTATAATGGCCTGTTAATGAATATTGCCTTTCTGCAGGTAGGATGTGATTTACATCACTAATCCACCTCCACGCTTCAGTTTTAGGAAGTTGAGGTTTTTATGCCCTGCATCGTAATATTTTGGCAGGAAAAGACCCCTTTCCATTGTATCACTATCATTCCAGCACGGCAGCATTTTCTGTGTCACATTCCAAAATATTTCCTTATTCTAGAAATGAAAACCAGCTGCTGGGTCTGTGTCCTGCTTCAATATGCTGTGAGATAACACCGTAATCCCAATCTGCACTGATTAAAATAAACAACTTCACCTCATCCGCTTCCTTGTTTAACGCTCATCTAAAGCAACATAAACTATTTTGTTGGTAAACGTGTAGGTCTATATTGTGTCCACACCTGGGGGTACTAGAAAGGTGTACTACAACTTCAGCTCACCTGCGGATACACAGAGGTCAGTTTTAGGCTGGATTTACACGAGCATATGCGTTTTGCGCGTGCAAAAACTCGGCGTTTTGCGCGCGCAAAGGGCACTTAATCGCTCCGTGTGTCATCACCATATGATGCGTGGCTGCGTGATTTTCGCGCAGCCGCCATCATTATGACACTCTGTTTGTATGTTTGTAAAGAGAAAAGCACGTGGTGCTTTTCTGTTTTCAATCATAGTTTTGACTGCTGTTGCGTTAAAAACGCACGTCCCACGGAGGTGCCTCCGTGTGGCATGCGTGATTTTCACGCACCCTTTGACTTCAATGGGTGCGTGATGCGAGAACAACGCACAAATATAGAACATGTCGTGCGTTTCACGCAGCGGACATACGCTGCGTGAAAATCGCGGACTGTCTGCACGGGCCCATAGACTAACATCGGTCCGTGCGACGCGCATGAAAAGCACGCGCGTTGCACAAACATATTACACGTTTGTGTAAATCCGCCCTTAGGTCTATAGTATACTTGGAGATACACAAGGGCATTATTTAAAAAAAATAATCTTCGCACAGTACAAACAATGTAATAAGGCAATAATCCAATTACTTAAAAAGTTAATCACTGTGTACATACATTACATTACTTATCCTGTACTGATCCTGAGTTACATCCTGTATTATACTCCAGAGCTGCACTCACTATTCTGCTGGTGGAGTCACTGTGTACATACATTACATTACTTATCCTGTACTGATCCTGAGTTACATCCTGTATTATACTCCAGAGCTGCACTCACTATTCTGCTGGTGGAGTCACTGTGTACATACGTTACATTACTTATCCTGTACTGATCCTGAGTTACATCCTGTATTATACTCCAGAGCTGCACTCACTGTTCTGCTGGTGGAGTCACTGTGTACATACATTACATTTCTTATCCTGTACTGATTCTGAGTCACAGCCTGTATTATACTCCAGAGCTGCACTCACTATTCTGCTGGTGGAGTCACTGTGTACATACATTACATTACTTATCCTGTACTGATCCTGAGTTACATCCTGTATTATACTCCAGAGCTGCACTCACTATTCTGCTGGTGGAGTCACATTACATTACTTACCCTGTACTGATCCTGAGTTATATCCTGTATTATACTCCAGAGCTGCACTCACTATTCTGCTGGTGGAGTCACATTACATTACTTACCCTGTACTGATCCTGAGTTGCATCCTGTGTTATACTCCAGAGCTGCACTCACTATTCTGCTGGTGGAGTCACTGTGTACATACATGACATTACTTACACTGTACTGATCCTGAGTTATATCCTGTATTATACTCCAGAGCTGCACTCACTATTCTGCTGGTGGAGTCACTGTGTACATACATGACATTACTTACCCTGTACTGATCCTGAGTTACGTCCTATATTATACCCCAGAGCTGCACTCACTATTCTGCTGGTGGAGTCACTGTGTGCATAGATTACATTACTTATCCTGTACTGTTCCTGAGTTACATCCTGTATTATACTCCAGAGCTGCACTCACTATTCTGCTGGTGGAGTCACTATGTACATACATTACATTACTTATCCTGTACTGATCCTGTGTTACATCCTGTATCATACTCCAGAGCTGCACTCACTATTCTGCTGGTGGAGTCACTGTGTACATACTTTACTTTACATTACTTATCCTGTACTGATCCTGAGTTATATCCTGTATTATACTCCAGAGCTGCACTCACTATTCTGCTGGTGGAGTCACTGAGTACATACATCACATTACTTATCCTGTACTTATCCTGAGTTACATCCTGTATTATACTCCAGAGCTGCACTCACTATTCTGCTGGTGGAGTCACATTACATTACTTACCCTGTACTGATCCTGAGTTATATCCTGTATTATACTCCAGAGCTGCACTCACTATTCTGCTGGTGGAGTCACATTACATTACTTACCCTGTACTGATCCTGAGTTGCATCCTGTGTTATACTCCAGAGCTGCACTCACTATTCTGCTGGTGGAGTCACTGTGTACATACATGACATTACTTACACTGTACTGATCCTGAGTTATATCCTGTATTATACTCCAGAGCTGCACTCACTATTCTGCTGGTGGAGTCACTGTGTACATACATGACATTACTTACCCTGTACTGATCCTGAGTTACGTCCTATATTATACCCCAGAGCTGCACTCACTATTCTGCTGGTGGAGTCACTGTGTGCATAGATTACATTACTTATCCTGTACTGTTCCTGAGTTACATCCTGTATTATACTCCAGAGCTGCACTCACTATTCTGCTGGTGGAGTCACTATGTACATACATTACATTACTTATCCTGTACTGATCCTGTGTTACATCCTGTATCATACTCCAGAGCTGCACTCACTATTCTGCTGGTGGAGTCACTGTGTACATACTTTACTTTACATTACTTATCCTGTACTGATCCTGAGTTATATCCTGTATTATACTCCAGAGCTGCACTCACTATTCTGCTGGTGGAGTCACTGAGTACATACATCACATTACTTATCCTGTACTTATCCTGAGTTACATCCTGTATTATACTCCAGAGCTTCACTCACTATTCTGCTGGTGGAGTCACATTACATTACTTACCCTGTACTGATCCTGAGTTGCATCCTGTGTTATACTCCAGAGCTACACTCACTATTCTGCTGGTGGAGTCACTGTGTACATACATGACATTACTTACACTGTACTGATCCTCAGTTACATCCTGTATTATACTCCAGAGCTGCACTCACTATTCTGCTGGTGGAGTCACATTACATTACTTACCCTGTACTGATCCTGAATTATATGCTGTATTATACTCCAGAGCTGCACTCACTATTCTGCTGGTGGAGTCACATTACATTACTTACCCTGTACTGATCCTGAGTTGCATCCTGTGTTATACTCCAGAGCTGCACTCACTATTCTGCTGGTGGAGTCACTGTGTATATACATGACATTACTTATCCTGTACTGATCCTGAGTTACTTCCTGTATTATACTCTAGAGCTGCACTCACTATTCTGCTGGTGGAGTCACTGTGTAAATACATTACATTACTTATCCTGTACTGATCCTGAGTTACACCCTGTATTATACTCCAGAGCTGCACTCACTATTCTGCTGGTGGAGTCACATTACATTACTTACCCTGTACTGATCCTGAGTTGCATCCTGTGTTATACTCCAGAGCTGCACTCACTATTCTGCTGGTGGAGTCACTGTGTACATACATGACATTACTTACACTGTACTGATCCTGAGTTACATCCTGTATTATACTCCAGAGCTGCACTCACTATTCTGCTGGTGGAGTCACTGTGTACATACATGACATTACTTACCCTGTACTGATCCTGAGTTACGTCCTATATTATACCCCAGAGCTGCACTCACTATTCTGCTGGTGGAGTCACTGTGTACATACATGACATTACTTACACTGTACTGATCCTGAGTTACATCCTGTATTATACTCCAGAGCTGCACTCACTATTCTGCTGGTGGAGTCACATTACATTACTTACCCTGTACTGATCCTGAGTTACATCCTGTATTATACTCCAGAGCTGCACTCACTATTCTGCTGGTGGAGTTACTGTGTACATACATGACCTTACTTGTCCTGTTCTGATCGAGAGTAAGGGTATGTTCACACGACCAAGTTTCAGACGTAATTCGGGTGTTTTACTCCCCGAATTACGTCTGAAAAAACGGCTCCATTATGCTGACAAACATCTGCCCATTTCTTTCAATGGGCTTTACGATGCACTGTGCCGACGACCTGCCATTTTACGCGTCGCTGTCAAGAGTACAGGACACTTCTTGGGATGTAATTGGAGCCGTTTTTCATTGACTCCAATGAAGAACAGCTCCAAATTACGTCCGAAAAAGATGCCGCGAAAAACGCGAGTACATGCAATTACGTCTGAAATTCAGGAGCTGTTTTCTCCTGAAAACAGCTCCGTAATATCAGGCGTAATTGCCGTTATCGTGTGCACATACCCTAACAGTATTTATTATACAGTACTTCAGAGCTGAGATCACCCAGCATACCCTTCTTGTTCAGTGTCTGCACATTGCTTGCTCTGATAATTTGCATTCTGGGCAGTGTACAGTGTCTGCCTATGGACTTGCTGACTATTAATAATAATTAGTAGAATTGAGATTGCGCCTCAGGAATATAATAAACGTTTTCTCCAGATCAGTACAAGATAAGTAATATATTTACAAACGCACTCGTTTATGTAAAATTTCTTTAGAGCTTTTATTTATTTTTTATACAATGTGTTTTATGTGTTTTTTCCTCTGTATTTGTTACATATTTTGGTAAAGGATAACTTTTTCTTTGCTGTTTGTGAAATGTTGCTGAAATCCGGATGTAAAAATCGGATTAAATATACACATGTAAAAAATGCAAAAACAGAACATGCATTGTTAAAATGAACCCATTTACTTCTATGGGCAAACAATGGTACCAATCTGGATCTGTTGGAACGTGCTGTGTAATGGAAAAAATCAATGCGCATAGAAAAACACTTAAAATGTGGATAAAACCATGTGAAGGTATTGGTGCAATTTTTTCCCAATGAAAATGAAAAAAAAGCGGAATTACCACGAATCTGATATATGGAAGTGTGAATATTAATCTGACATCAATCGAACCTTAGAGGTGCCGGATTTTCAAATATTCCAGATTATCGGACGGTCATAGAAAAGTCTATAAAATTTGAGAACTTTCAGGAAGATCATAAGCAAAAGATAAAATGTTACCACAAAATCTGCTGCGGTCACTGTTACCTTTTAGGTTTTTATTGGTCTCTTAGGGTATGTTCACACGGCCTATTTACGGACGTAAATCGGGCGTTTTTGCCCCGAATTACGTCTGAAAATAGCGCCTCAATAGCGCTGACAAACATCTGCCCATTGAAAGCAATGGGCAGACGTTTGTCTGTTCACACGAGGCGTATATTTACGCGCCGCTGTCAAATGACGGCGCGTAAATAGACGCCCGCGTAGAAGAAGTGACCTGTCACTTCTTTGGCCGTAATTGGAGCCGTTATTCATTGACTCCAATGAATAGCAGCGCTAATTACGGCCGTAATTGACGCGGCGTTCAAGCGCCTGCACATGCCGGTACGGCTGAAATTACGGGGATGTTTTCAGGCTGAAACATCCCCGTAATTTCAGCCGTTACGGACCCCCGCCGTGTGAACATACCCTTAGGGTATGTTCACACAGCTTGTTTTCGGACGTTTTTCGGGCCGTAAACCGACAAAAAACGGACAAAAAATCGGAAGCAGAACCCCTCCAAACATCTACCCATTGATTTCAATGGGAAAAACGGAGTTAGGTTCCGACGGGCGTTTTTTTACACGGCCGTTTTTAAAAACAGCCACGTAAAAACCTCCTACGAAAAAGTGCATGTCACCGTTTTTCATTGACTCTATAGAAAAATAGCTCCAAAAACGGCCGTAAAAAACGCCGCCAAAAACGTGAGTTGCTAAAAAAAACACTGAAAATCAGGAGCGGTTTTCCCTTGTAACACAGCTCCGTATTTTCGGACGTTTTTTGCTAAGCGTGGGAGCATTCCCTTATAAGCCACCGTGTGTTTGCCTTTGTGACATTAGATTGTAAGCTCTGCTGGATTCACCAATGATATCCTGCAATGTCGGGGAATATAGATGCAGCATTACTAACTGATCCCCTCACATCTAAGCTTTATATAATCGTGTCCTACTACAATTCCAGGCATCGCTGCCCTCCCCTCTATAGAAGACTCTGTTCATCCTGAGCCTCCTGGTCATAAATAAAATAACACAACTGCAGTGAAGACTGACACACAGACATCAGGGAGAGAGCCGAGGATAAATATGACCTCGTTTAATGATGTATTCAGGATCTCTGGAAAGCTGGGTGACCAGGGCTTCGGGCAGTGTAATGGCGGTTCCGATTGTTGTCACTCTGCATCGGTTACTCATGTAGGAGACCAAGATTTGTCAGACATACAGAAAGGCGTCTATTTTTATTTATTTCACATTTTGGGTTAATCTCGCCCCCAGACCCATTCTTCATCCCTGTGCATTATAAACTCCATGTGATCCTCTTGAGTGTCTGTCTCTGAGCAGAGTCCTCTGTATTGGGGAGCGCTGCTGTGGAGCACACTTGCCCTGTGGCTCTCATTTGGCACATTTGGAGCGCTCCGGAGTGGCAATCCTCCCAGACCGTTCCCCCTCCTTCACTCCTTTCCTGGCGGTTTGGGTTTAGTGTTTCACATTCATCTCCCAGTGACGAGTCGTCCCCACTTCCTGTCTTTGCAAAAAATTTTCCCCAGTTTCCACAAAAATTAGTTTCAGGCTCAGAGATCAGAGCTGGAAGGAAGATCCTGAGCAGTTCTGCGGCTTCGGGGCACGAGCTCAGGAGGGAAACCGGTATGTAGGAAACTTACTCAGTGCTTTGTGATCCTGCAGATCTCTCTGACCTCTAATGATCCTGCAATAAGACTCTGGGAAGAGGCGTCCAAAGGATCGTGGTACCTATTCATCCCCGATTCTACAGGTGTAGATGAGCTGAGTCTGTCATATGTAACACAATTGAGCTTGACGGATGTAGTAGTTCTGAGGCTGTCAGTTGTATCAAGGCTGAGTATGTGAAATGTAGTAGAGCTGGGTTTGTCAGATGTAGTAGAGCTTAATTTGCCAGATGTAGCAGAGCTTAATTTGCCAGATGTAGCAAAGCTGAGTTTGTCAGATGCTTTAGAACCAAAGTGATCAAATAGAACCAAGTGTCAGATGTAGCATAAATCTATTCATCAATTACAGCAGAGCTGATGTTTGTTTAGTCTAGTAGAGCTGAGTTTGTCAGGTGCAGAACAAGTTAATTTTGTCATGCAGCAGTAACGAGTTTGTTTGATGCAGCAGAACTGAGTATGTAATTTGTTGATATCGTGTAATATGTGGTCTTATATAGGACTACAGCTAAACCTACTACATCAACCTATCTCATCAACTTGTATCATGATGAGCAAACAATGCAGACCCAAACAGTTAAATGTGAAATTCAGCTCTGCTACATCTATATGAGACATAAGTCACAGGTTTCGGGGGCCTGTGTGAGTTTACTATGTTGGTCATCAAAAACTATAGGGAGGTTTTTGGGCTTTTTCATCCCTATTAAATATGCGTGAAACTTGCACGTTTGGCTGTGAGCTGTCGCTTGTGGTTGCTGCCTCGTCTGATCGCTGTGTACGCCGTGTCCCAAATATCATCTGTCCCTTCAGTCCAAGGTTTAGAGATTTGTCCAATTGATTTTACTATTCCATCTTTCTGTCTTATTTCTCATTCCAAAATCCTGGTTTATTACAGACTCGTGTGTTGCCATAAAGCGCTGCTAGGCGAAATTTCCTCCGTAATGGAGCACGCCATGATTTCTCTCAAGGACTCCATCTGCCTCTATATATACAGTTTAGGCCTATAGCAGGCTACGGGTGCTGTATTACAGATCCGTACAACAGAACAGGACTGTCATTTACATACAGTGTCTCAGCAGTCAGTATCACACATGATAGGATTAGATACAGTGTCTCAGCAGTCAGTATCACACATGATAGGATTAGATACAGTGTCTCAGCAGTCAGTATCACACATGATAGGATTAGATACAGTGTCTCAGCAGTCAGTATCACACATGATAGGATTAGATACAGTGTCTCAGCAGTCAGTATCACACATGATAGGATTAGATACAGTGTCTCAGCAGTCAGTATCACACATGATAGGATTAGATACAGTGTCTCAGCAGTCAGTATCACACATGATAGGATTAGATACAGTGTCTCGGCAGTCAGTATCACACATGATAGGATTAGATACAGTGTCTCAGCAGACAGTATCACACATGATAGGATTAGATACAGTGTCTCAGCAGTCAGTATCACACATGATAGGATTAGATACACAGCTCAGCAGACAGTATCACACATGATAGGATTAGATACAGGTGCTCAGCAGACATATCACGTGATAGGATTAGATACAGCGGCTCAGCAGACAGTATCAGACATGATAGGATTAGATACTGTGGCTCAGGAGACCGTATCACACATGATAGGATTAGATACAGCGGCTAAATAGACAATATCACACATAAGTTTAGATACACTGGCTCACAGACAGTATCATAGGCTTAGACACACTGGCTCAGCAGACCGCATCACAGGCTTAGATACACTGGCTCAGCAGACCGCATCACAGGCTTAGATACACTGGCTCAGCAGACCGTATCATAGGCTTAGATACACTGGCTCAGCAGACCGTATCATAGGCTTAGATACACTGGCTCAGCAGAGAGTATAATAGGCTTAGATACACTGGCTCAGCAGACAGTATCATAGGCTTAGATACACTGGCTCCGCAGACCATATCACACATGATCGGTTGTGTTCACATCTACGTTAGAAACCGCGGTTGCAGATTCTATAAAAGAAGCTGAACAAAATAGCGCGTTTATATTACATTATTTGTTCCAGTAAAATAAGGGATCGGTTGAGCGCCATTGGTGTCCGTCAAGTGACGAATTTGGGGAAACTGAAATACGAGCACAGGTGTGAACGATGCTAAGAGGTCCATCCATTGTAGTGCGTTCAAAACCACATTGAAAAGCCATATCCGAAAACTGCATGTGATTTGGTGCATTTTTTTATGCGGTTGTGGTAAAAAAAATGCAGCCACATTGGAATCCGCTCCGTCGGTGAAAACACATGCAGTTTTTAATGCGGGTTTTTAACCTCAACCACAACGTTGAGTGGACCCGAAGATCCACTCAGCCGCGCACTGTCCCTGAATACAACTGAAATCTTAAATAACTTGAAGGCCAGGCATTTGTGACGTTTCTCTCGGAGCAGGACGTCTTGCATAATGTTTGTTGATTTGCTTTGGGGACTCTGTGACGTCTCACATGGTAACATAAGAGCAGTGAATGTGTGTACGATGTCTAGAAGAATGGATGTATATTCAGAATCCCATTCTCGGCTGCTGGGACCCCCAACTGGAATGAGACCCCCAACTGGGCTCCATTCCTGATTTTGTCAGGACAATACAATAGAGGACACAGATCTGAAGTGCATCCCTGTAAATGAGCGCATGTGATGATGTAGAATGAGAAGCTGCACTTGTTTCGGCAGATTGCATTGATGTGTATGGGGTTAAGTCTGCGTTCGCACATCACGGTCAATCTGTGTTTTTTTGCTGTCATTTTTGAAAGATTGATTTTCCAATAGTCACTCCATGTGCCGCCATATATCAGAGTTTAATTACTGGGAACATGAGAGATAGGGTATGTGCACACGTAGTGTTTTCAGGTGTATTTCTGGGTATTTACGCCTCGAAAAATGCCTGGAAAAAAAGAACGCCTACAAACATCTGCCAATTGATTTCAATGGGAAATATGGCGTTCTGCTCCGACGGGGCGTTTTTTTATGCCTCATTTTCGAAAAACGGTGTGTAAAAAGATGCCTGCGAACAAGAAGCGCTTGTCACTTTTCATTGACTCTATAGAAAAACAGCTCCAAAAATGGCCATAAAAAACGCGAGTTGATTAAAAAATGTCTGAAAATCAGGAGCGGTTTTTCCCTTGAATACAGCTCCGTTTTTTCAGACGTTTTTGAGTTTGCGTCTGCACAGCCTGACTGTGCCAGAATTATGGTTGCCGCTAAGCCGGTACACACTGAGAGGCCGGTAAAAGTAAAAAAAAAAAATGTTCACACGAGGGGATGCACCGCCTGCAAACAATAATGTTTAGGTCGTCATAAAAGATTCGCTCAAAGACAAACAAGTGATTTCTCGCTGATCGTGTAATCGCTAAACATGTTACACCGGCCGATCATTGCAAAATTGTAGTCGATATTATGACATTTGACATGACAATCGCCCCGTGTAGAACGCCCCAAAGGGTTTATTTTATTAAATCATGTAAAGAAATGTATTCAGTAACCCCAGAATCCCCAATTATTCCTCTGATGACCGACGCCGTGTCCACCTCTAATAGCTGCCATTTGTCCCAAAACTTTTCACATACCCTGAGTGGCATATAATGGGGTACATACTGCCCTGCCGGAGATATTGTCACTGTATTGCTATGTACCAGGCAGCTCAGGATGAACAGCACTGAAGGTCTCCCACAATGACGGGAGCGCTGCCGTCCATGGAGATGAATTCACGAGGGCATAAAGAGCGCGTGGTCAGTGGGGCAGATTTACTGTTGTGGCTGCGGCTTTGTTGTTGTATTTTGCATCCAAATGTGGCACGTTCTTGGTGCATATTCATTACAAGAAGGCGCCAAAAATAACAGATGTTTGCGCCAGAACAGGAAAAAGGGCGTGGATTAAACTGTGCCAACGTGCGACAAAAACTGTCCTAAACTAGGAGGTGGTATAAGACAGAACATGTCTAGCAGGATGCGCCACATTTATCATACAGCGTGCGACACTGGGATATATTTGGCGCATCTTCTGACCTCCGGGTGTAAGATTACACTGTGTAAATATTATACAATGTCAGTAAATCTGCTCCAATGTGTCAGTAAGTGAATGTGTTTACAAAGTAGCAATTTCTAGTCGTTGCTAAAGAGAATCTGTCAGATAATAATTGAATATCATATGGAAAATCTCAGCAACGATGGCGTCTCCCCTCACCTGCGGCGTCCGCTACATAATATAATAGTGGGGATTTAGTGGGTTCATCCCCCATTTGCTGATCACGCGGCTCCTCTCAGTTCTGTCTGTTGGTCAAAACGTGGTCCACATTATATGCAATTTTGTGCACTGATTTTCGGAGCTGAAAATGTTAATACCTCATAGATTCATTACAGAGCTGCAGATGCCCCTTTAATTTCCAACCTGTTCCATATCTTTGCCTGGCGCAGCTGACATGACGTATCCTCATCTTACCATCCGTATATAATAACGGCATCAGTGACGCATACGGGAGACAGAGGACACAGAGGAGACTTTTAGGGTTCACACACTAAATTAAAAACGGCTGGGAAATACGGAGCTTTTCAAGGGAAAACAGACCCTGATTTTCAGCCGTTTTTAACGCATCAAACGTTTTTTGATGCGTTTTTTGGAGCTATTTTTCCATTGACCAAATGGAAAACGGCTGCAAAAAAAGTCTCAAGTGGTGACATGCACTTCTTTTTTCAGGGCGAGTTTTTTTACGCGTCGTCTTTTCAAACGGCCACGTAAAAAAAACGCCCCGTCTGAACGTAACACCGGTTTTCCCTTTGAAATCAATGGGCAGATGTTTGTAGGTGTTCATTTTTAGCCGTTTTTCGGGGCATTTCCGGCCGTGTGAACATCCCCAGGGCTCAGGCAGGATTGACTTGTGGCTCAGGATCCCCTTTCTGACATTGCAGGTTTTGCATCTACTACCCGGGTTATATACTGATTTACCAGTCGGCCGGTTACATGTTCCTGTAGTCTTGCACATTTCTTGCTCAGAGCAGGGGTTGCCACTTTTTAGTGGGAGGTGCAGGCTCCCCCAGCAGCACAGAGTATTTCAGGATAATTGTGTGCTGATCTCGTTGGAGGTCACAGACTAAGTTACATAGTAGAAGGAGCAGGGTCCCCAGCAGCACAAAGTATTTAAGTAGAGGAGTGTGGGGTGTTAGTGACCCGTCCACTCGTGATGATGTTACATAGGACTCTGTGCGGAGGGGAGATGAGGTAAAGAAGACGTTTATGACGCCTCCATCTTCATGAATCAGTATTTATGTGGTCGCGGTGACATTACGCACTCCTCTATATGTAATAAAGTTCTTGCTCCACACGGTTACTGGAATTATTGTGAAAATATGGGTGGGGGATGGGAGGCCTGCTGTTCCGCTGGATGATTGCACGGCACATTTTGTACTGTTTGTGTCCATCTCCTGTGTTATTTGTGTTACTACATGTGTGATGGAAACTCTCGGGATCTGCCTTATGTTCTGTGTCTGTTCACATTTGTTGCGTAACGACCTCTTCTCCATCTTTAATGGGTCTCCAAACAGCAGGGCCAGGGTGTAAAGTAATCAGCGCTACATACCGGGGTGCAGAGCTCTCTGGTCCCCATCACAGGAGCTGCGCGAGTCCCCACTGACCGCTCTGTAAACATGTAAACTCTTCCCACATCTGCGAAGACGCTGCAGTCCTAACATTAACACCCGGCTGCTTGGAAGATTTTTGTGGCTGTGAAGAGACAGGACAAGTCTGACTTGGAGGAAGATGACGGAGTCTGTGGTGTAGACCTGTGCAGTGATGAGCTCTAATAGCTTTCTGTACGGTACAACAAGGACCACGTCTGAGCTCCGCAACCAAGTACTGCTCAGTCCAAAAACATACAGGATTTAGGCTGAGATCCCCACTAGGGACCGTGACTGATGATCACTTCTGTTCAGCGCTCCGGGATGTGTTGGTGCGATTTAATCAGCAGTAATAAATTATTGTCATACCCACTATTGTTACCTCCAGGTAAAGTAAACCATCAGTTCTCTACTGGATACATACTGTGCACATACAGTATACACGCACATCTATAGTGAGCAGCGCGGTAATGTGGAGGTGCTGCTCTTTTCCCCTTTAAAAATTATTCAGATGTGCAAATAATATCCACAGCAAAAAGCCACTGGGACACGGACACAGACACAGACACAGACACAGACACACACACACACACACAGACACACACACACAGACACACACACCTGTGTGACGGGCTGTAGTAATGTGCTAGTCATGGTGACGTCCTATATCTCTATATACTACTCCTATTATTATATATATATATACACACACACTGCTGTGTGAGGGGTTGTCTGATGTAGTGCTGGTCATTGTGACGTCCTATATCTCTATATAATGCTCTATTATACACGTGTGTGTGTATATATATACACTACCGTTCAAAAGTTTAGGGTCACTTAGAAATGTCCTTATTTTTGTAAGAAAAGCCCAGTTTTTCTCAATGAAGATAACATGAAATGAATCAGAAATCCACTCTATACATTGTTAATGTGGTAAATGACTATTCTAGCTGCAAACGTCTGGTTTTTAATGCAATATCTACATAGGTGTATAGAGGCCCATTTCCAGCAACCATCACTCCAGTGTTCTAATGGTACATTGTGTTTGATAACTGTGTTAGAAGGCTAATGGATGATTAGAAAACACTTGAAAACCCTTGTGCAATTATGTTAGCACCGCTGTAAACAGTTTTGCTGTTTAGAGGAGCTATAAAACTGACCTTCCTTTGAGCTAGTTGAGAATCTGGAGCATTACATTTGTGGGTTCGATTAAACTCTCCAAATGGCTAGAAAAAGAGAGCTTTCATGTGAAACTCGACAGTCTTTTCTTGTTCTTAGAAATGAAGGCTATTCCATGCGAGAAATTGCCAAGAAACTGAAGATTCCCTACAACGGTGTGTACTACTCCCTTCAGAGGACAGCACAAACAGGCTGTAACCAGAGTAGAAAGAGAAGTGGGAGGCCCCGCTGCACAACTGAGCAACAAGACAAGTACATTAGAGTCTCTAGTGTGAGAAATAGACGCCTCACAGGTCCTCAACTGGCAGCTTCATTAAATAGTACCCGCAAAACGCCAGTGTCAACGTCTACAGTGAAGAGGCGACTCCGGGGTGCTGGCCTTCAGGGCAGAGGGGCAAAGAAAAAGCCATATCTGAGACTGGCTAATAAAAGGAAAAGATTAATATGGGCAAAAGCTCAGACATTGGACAGAGGAAGATTGGAAAGAAGTGTTATGGACGGACGAATGGAAGTTTGAGGTGTTTGGATCACACAGAAGAACATTTGTGAGACGCAGAACAACTGAAAAGATGCTGGAAGAGTGCCGGACGCCATCTGTCAAGCATGGTGGAGGTCATGTGATGGTCTGGGGTAAAGTGGGAGATTTGTACAAGATAAAAGGGATTGTGAATAAGGAAGGCTATCACTCCGCAACGCCATACCATACCCTGTGGACAGCGCTTGATTGGAGCCAATTTCATCCTACAACAGGACAAGGACCCAAAGCACCTCCAAATGATGCAGGAACTATTTAGGGAAGAAGCAGGCAGCTGGTATTCTATCTGTAATGGAGTGGCCGGCGCAGTCACCAGATCTCAACCCCATAGAGCTGTTGTGGGAGGAGCTTGACCGTATGGTACGCAAGAAGTGCCCATCAAGCCAATCCAACTGGTGGGAGGGGCTTCTGGAAGCATCGGGGGAAATGTCTCCCGATGACCTCAGAAAATTAACAGCTCGAATGCCAAAGGTCCGCAATGCTGGAATTGCTGCAAATGGAGCGACGGAAGCAAAGTCTGAAGGAGAAAATCATTATTTCTAACCTTGTCAATGTCTGGACTGTATTTTCTAGTCATTTTGCAACTCATTTGATAAATATAAGTGTGAGTTTTCATGGAAAACACAAAATTGTCTGGGTGACCCCAAACTTTTGAACGGTAGTGTATGTATATATATATATATATACTGCTGTGTGATGTAGTGCTGGTCATTGTGTGACGTCCTATATCTCTATATACTGCTCTATTATACATATATATATACTGCTGTGTGATGTCCTATATCTCTATATACTGCTCTATTATACATATATATACTGCTGTGTGATGTAGTGCTGGTCATTGTGTGACGTCCTATATCTCTATATACTGCTCTATTATACATATATATATACTGCTGTGTGATGTCCTATATCTCTATATACTGCTCTATTATACATATATATATACTGCTGTGTGATGTAGTGCTGGTCGTTGTGTGATGTCCTATATCTCTATATACTGCTCTATTATACATATATATATACTGCTGTGTGATGTCCTATATCTCTATATACTGCTCTATTATACATATATATACTGCTGTGTGATGTAGTACTGGTCATTGTGTGACGTCCTATATCTCTATATACTGCTCTATTATACATATATATACTGCTGTGTGATGTAGTGCTGGTCGTTGTGTGATGTCCTATATCTCTATATACTGCTCTATTATACATATATATATATACTGCTGTGTGATGTAGTGCTGGTCGTTGTGTGATGTCCTATATCTCTATATACTGCTCTATTATACATATATATATACTGCTGTGTGATGTAGTGCTGGTCATTGTGTGATGTCCTATATCTCTATATACTGCTCTATTATACATATATATATACTGCTGTGTGATGTAGTGCTGGTCGTTGTGTGACGTCCTATATCTCTATATACTGCTCTATTATACATATATATACTGCTGTGTGATGTAGTGCTGGTCGTTGTGTGATGTCCTATATCTCTATATACTGCTCTATTATACATATATATATACTGCTGTGTGATGTCCTATATCTCTATATACTGCTCTATTATACATATATATATACTGCTGTGTGATGTAGTGCTGGTCATTGTGTGATGTCCTATATCTCTATATACTGCTCTATTATACATATATATATACTGCTGTGTGATGTAGTGCTGGTCGTTGTGTGACGTCCTATATCTCTATATACTGCTCTATTATACATATATATACTGCTGTGTGATGTAGTGCTGGTCGTTGTGTGATGTCCTATATCTCTATATACTGCTCTATTATACATATATATATACTGCTGTGTGATGTCCTATATCTCTATATACTGCTCTATTATACATATATATATACTGCTGTGTGATGTAGTGCTGGTCATTGTGTGATGTCCTATATCTCTATATACTGCTCTATTATACATATATATATATATATATACTGCTGTGTGATGTAGTGCTGGTCATTGTGTGACGTCCTATATCTCTATATACTGCTCTATTATACATATATATATACTGCTGTGTGATGTCCTATATCTCTATATACTGCTCTATTATACATATATATATACTGCTGTGTGATGTAGTGCTGGTCATTGTGTGACGTCCTATATCTCTATATACTGCTCTATTATACATATATATATACTGCTGTGTGATGTAGTGCTGGTCGTTGTGTGACGTCCTATATCTCTATATACTGCTCTATTATACATATATATATACTGCTGTGTGATGTAGTGCTGGTCGTTGTGTGATGTCCTATATCTCTATATACTGCTCTATTATACATATATATATATACTGCTGTGTGATGTAGTGCTGGTCGTTGTGTGATGTCCTATATCTCTATATACTGCTCTATTATACATATATATATACCGCTGTGTGATGTCCTATATCTCTATATACTGCTCTATTATACATATATATATACTGCTGTGTGATGTCCTATATCTCTATATACTGCTCTATTATACATATATATATACTGCTGTGTGGCGTCCTATATCTCTATATACTGCTCTATTATACATATATATATACTGCTGTGTGATGTAGTGCTGGTCATTGTGTGATGTCCTATATCTCTATATACTGCTCTATTATACATATATATATATACTGCTGTGTGATGTAGTGCTGGTCATTGTGTGATGTCCTATATCTCTATATACTACTCTATTATACATATATATATACTGCTGTGTGATGTAGTGCTGGTCGTTGTGTGATGTCCTATATCTCTATATACTGCTCTATTATACATATATATATACTGCTGTGTGATGTAGTGCTGGTCGTTGTGTGATGTCCTATATCTCTATATACTGCTCTATTATACATATATATATACTGCTGTGTGATGTAGTGCTGGTCGTTGTGTGATGTCCTATATCTCTATATACTGCTCTATTATACATATATATATACTGCTGTGTGATGTAGTACTGGTCGTTGTGTGACGTCCTATATCTCTATATACTGCTCTATTATACATATATATATACTGCTGTGTGATGTAGTGCTGGTCGTTGTGTGATGTCCTATATCTCTATATACTGCTCTATTATACATATATATATACTGCTGTGTGATGTCCTATATCTCTATATACTGCTCTATTATACATATATATATATACTGCTGTGTGATGTCCTATATCTCTATATACTGCTCTATTATACATATATATATACTGCTGTGTGATGTAGTGCTGGTCGTTGTGTGATGTCCTATATCTCTATATACTGCTCTATTATACATATATATATACTGCTGTGTGATGTAGTGCTGGTCATTGTGTGATGTCCTATATCTCTATATACTACTCTATTATACATATATATATACTGCTGTGTGATGTAGTGCTGGTCATTGTGTGACGTCCTATATCTCTATATACTGCTCTATTATACATATATATATACTGCTGTGTGATGTAGTGCTGGTCATTGTGTGATGTCCTATATCTCTATATACTACTCTATTATACATATATATATACTGCTGTGTGATGTAGTGCTTGCTGGTCATTGTGTGACGTCCTATATCTCTATATACTGCTCTATTATACATATATATATACTGCTGTGTGATGTAGTGCTGGTCATTGTGTGATGTCCTATATCTCTATATACTACTCTATTATACATATATATATACTGCTGTGTGATGTAGTGCTGGTCGTTGTGTGATGTCCTATATCTCTATATACTGCTCTATTATACATATATATATATACTGCTGTGTGATGTAGTGCTGGTCGTTGTGTGATGTCCTATATCTCTATATACTGCTCTATTATACATATATATATACTGCTGTGTGATGTAGTGCTGGTCATTGTGTGACGTCCTATATCTCTATATACTGCTCTATTATACATATATATATACTGCTGTGTGATGTAGTGCTGGTCATTGTGTGATGTCCTATATCTCTATATACTGCTCTATTATACATATATATATATATATACTGCTGTGTGATGTAGTGCTGGTCATTGTGTGATGTCCTATATCTCTATATACTACTCTATTATACATATATATATACTGCTGTGTGATGTCCTATATCTCTATATACTGCTCTATTATACATATATATATACTGCTGTGTGATGTAGTGCTGGTCATTGTGTGATGTCCTATATCTCTATATACTGCTCTATTATACATATATATATACTGCTGTGTGATGTAGTGCTGGTCGTTGTGTGATGTCCTATATCTCTATATACTGCTCTATTATACATATATATATATATACTGCTGTGTGATGTAGTGCTGGTCATTGTGTGACGTCCTATATCTCTATATACTGCTCTATTATACATATATATATACTGCTGTGTGATGTCCTATATCTCTATATACTGCTCTATTATACATATATATATACTGCTGTGTGATGTAGTGCTGGTCATTGTGTGATGTCCTATATCTCTATATACTGCTCTATTATATACATATATATACTGCTGTGTGATGTAGTGCTGGTCGTTGTGACGTCTCCGCGGTGTGTAGATTGTCACATTGTACATTGCTGGGATGATGGATATGATTCTTTGTTGTATCCGTGGATGTAAGTAATAAACACACAGAGTCCGGATCTATGGATTTGCTTTTGACAGATCATTCGTTATTTATCGTCCTGCACTTGTACGGCACCTTTATATTCTACACCGACTGTCATCACTCCTATTATCCCTGTCCCCAGGAGCTCACAATCTAGCCTTCCAATCTGACACAAACAGACAAGGTGTAATTACCCTGTGAAGTGTCATTTATATAGTGTTCTATGAGTGTCTGATAATCCAGAGTATTTGATAATCTGGCACTTATTAAATCCCATTGATTCCAGAAGTGTTTTTTCTGTATAATCTGTCACTTTTCACATGATCATTGGTTTAGTGGGGATCTTTGGTTACCTGCATAATCTGAGACGCAGCTTGGGGCATGGACATGTGGATCAGCTGTGCGGCTTGCGCAATTTCTCAGTGGTTCTGTGCGGGGGTCTCGTGGGGGCTCGTCATGACAACAGGACAGACAAACAAGAGGATCTGTATACAGGCAGTAAAGCAACATCTCCCGGGTGTTATAACGTGACAGCCCCCGGAGCTTCCCGTCATGGATGACAAGATGATACTGCACATATCCCAGCACGTCCATGTACCCGGGGTCATAGTATATACTGCACATATCCCAGCACGTCCATGTACCCGGGGTCATAGTATATACTGCACATATCCCGGCACATCCATGTACCCGGGGTCATAGTATATACTGCACATATCCCGGCACATCCATGTACCCGGGGTCATAGTCATAGTATATACTGCACATATCCCAGCACGTCCATGTACCCGGGGTCATAGTATATACTGCACATATCCCAGCACGTCCATGTACCCGGGGTCATAGTATATACTGCACATATCCCGGCACGTCCATGTACCCGGGGTCATAGTATATACTGCACATATCCCAGCACATCCATGTACCCGGGGTCATAGTATATACTGCACATATCCCGGCACATCCATGTACCCGGGGTCATAGTCATAGTATATACTGCACATATCCCAGCACGTCCATGTACCCGGGGTCATAGTATATACTGCACATATCCCAGCACGTCCATGTACCCGGGGTCATAGTATATACTGCACATATCCCGGCACGTCCATGTACCCGGGGTCATAGTATATACTGCACATATCCCAGCACCTCCATGTACCCGGGGTCATAGTCATAGTATATACTGCACATATCCCAGCACATCCATGTACCCGGGGTCATAGTATATACTGCACATATCCCAGCACGTCCATGTACCCGGGGTCATAGTATATACTGCACATATCCCAGCACGTCCATGTACCCGGGGTCATAGTATATACTGCACATATCCCGGCACATCCATGTACCCGGGGTCATAGTATATACTGCACATATCCCAGCACGTCCATGTACCCGGGGTCATAGTATATACTGCACATATCCCAGCACGTCCATGTACCCGGGGTCATAGTATATACTGCACATATCCCAGCACGTCCATGTACCCGGGGTCATAGTATATACTGCACATATCCCAGCACATCCATGTACCCGGGGTCATAGTATATACTGCACATATCCCGGCACATCCATGTACCCGGGGTCATAGTCATAGTATATACTGCACATATCCCAGCACATCCATGTACCCGGGGTCATAGTATATACTGCACATATCCCAGCACATCCATGTACCCGGGGTCATAGTATATACTGCACATATCCCGGCACGTCCATGTACCCGGGGTCATAGTATATACTGCACATATCCCAGCACGTCCATGTACCCGGGGTCATAGTATATACTGCACATATCCCGGCACATCCATGTACCCGGGGTCATAGTATATACTGCACATATCCCGGCACATCCATGTACCCGGGGTCATAGTCATAGTATATACTGCACATATCCCAGCACGTCCATGTACCCGGGGTCATAGTGTATACTGCACATATCCCAGCACGTCCATGTACCCGGGGTCATAGTATATACTGCACATATCCCGGCACGTCCATGTACCCGGGGTCATAGTATATACTGCACATATCCCAGCACCTCCATGTACCCGGGGTCATAGTCATAGTATATACTGCACATATCCCAGCACATCCATGTACCCGGGGTCATAGTATATACTGCACATATCCCAGCACGTCCATGTACCCGGGGTCATAGTATATACTGCACATATCCCAGCACGTCCATGTACCCGGGGTCATAGTATATACTGCACATATCCCGGCACATCCATGTACCCGGGGTCATAGTATATACTGCACATATCCCAGCACGTCCATGTACCCGGGGTCATAGTATATACTGCACATATCCCAGCACGTCCATGTACCCGGGGTCATAGTATATACTGCACATATCCCAGCACGTCCATGTACCCGGGGTCATAGTATATACTGCACATATCCCAGCACATCCATGTACCCGGGGTCATAGTATATACTGCACATATCCCGGCACATCCATGTACCCGGGGTCATAGTCATAGTATATACTGCACATATCCCAGCACATCCATGTACCCGGGGTCATAGTATATACTGCACATATCCCAGCACATCCATGTACCCGGGGTCATAGTATATACTGCACATATCCCGGCACGTCCATGTACCCGGGGTCATAGTATATACTGCACATATCCCAGCACGTCCATGTACCCGGGGTCATAGTATATACTGCACATATCCCGGCACATCCATGTACCCGGGGTCATAGTATATACTGCACATATCCCGGCACATCCATGTACCCGGGGTCATAGTCATAGTATATACTGCACATATCCCAGCACGTCCATGTACCCGGGGTCATAGTATATACTGCACATATCCCAGCACGTCCATGTACCCGGGGTCATAGTATATACTGCACATATCCCGGCACGTCCATGTACCCGGGGTCATAGTATATACTGCACATATCCCAGCACCTCCATGTACCCGGGGTCATAGTCATAGTATATACTGCACATATCCCAGCACATCCATGTACCCGGGGTCATAGTATATACTGCACATATCCCAGCACGTCCATGTACCCGGGGTCATAGTATATACTGCACATATCCCAGCACGTCCATGTACCCGGGGTCATAGTATATACTGCACATATCCCGGCACATCCATGTACCCGGGGTCATAGTATATACTGCACATATCCCGGCACGTCCATGTACCCGGGGTCATAGTATATACTGCACATATCCCAGCACGTCCATGTACCCGGGGTCATAGTATATACTGCACATATCCCAGCACGTCCATGTACCCGGGGTCATAGTATATACTGCACATATCCCAGCACATCCATGTACCCGGGGTCATAGTATATACTGCACATATCCCGGCACATCCATGTACCCGGGGTCATAGTATATACTGCACATATCCCGGCACGTCCATGTACCCGGGGTCATAGTATATACTGCACATATCCCAGCACGTCCATGTACCCGGGGTCATAGTATATACTGCACATATCCCAGCACCTCCATGTACCCGGGGTCATAGTATATACTGCACATATCCCAGCACCTCCATGTACCCGGGGTCATAGTATATACTGCACATATCCCAGCACGTCCATGTACCCGGGGTCATAGTATATACTGCACATACCCCAGCACGTCCATGTACCCGGGGTCATAGTATATACTGCACATATCCCAGCACATCCATGTACCCGGGGTCATAGTATATACTGCACATATCCCGGCACATCCATGTACCCGGGGTCATAGTATATACTGCACATATCCCGGCACGTCCATGTACCCGGGGTCATAGTATATACTGCACATATCCCAGCACATCCATGTACCCGGGGTCATAGTATATACTGCACATATCCCAGCACGTTCATGTACCCGGGGTCATAGTATATACTGCACATATCCCGGCACGTTCATGTACCCGGGGTCATAGTATATACTGCACATATCCCAGCACGTTCATGTACCCGGGGTCATAGTATATACTGCACATATCCCAGCACGTCCATGTACCCGGGGTCATAGTATATACTGCACATATCCCAGCACGTTCATGTACCCGGGGTCATAGTATATACTGCACATATCCTAGCACCTCCATGTACCCGGGGTCATAGTATATACTGCACATATCCCAGCACATCCATGTACCCGGGGTCATAGTATATACTGCACATATCCCAGCACATCCATGTACCCGGGGTCATAGTCATAGTATATACTGCACATATCCCAGCACCTCCATGTACCCGGGGTCATAGTATATACTGCACATATCCCAGCACATCCATGTACCCGGGGTCATAGTATATACTGAACATATCCCAGCACATCCATGTACCCGGGGTCATAGTATATACTGCACATATCCCAGCACATCCATGTACCCGGGGTCATAGTATATACTGCACATATCCCAGCACATCCATGTACCCGGGGTCATAGTATATACTGCACATATCCCAGCACATCCATGTACCCGGGGTCATAGTATATACTGCACATATCCCAGCACGTTCCTGTACCCGGGGTCATAGTATATACTGCACATATCCCAGCACATCCATGTACCCGGGGTCATAGTATATACTGCACATATCCCAGCACATCCATGTACCCGGGGTCATAGTATATACTGCACATATCCCGGCACTTTCCTGTACCCGGGGTCATAGTATATACTGCACATATCCCAGCACATCCATGTACCCGGGGTCATAGTATATACTGCACATATCCCAGCACGTCCATGTACCCGGGTCATAGTATATACTGCACATATCCCAGCACATCCATGTACCCGGGGTCATAGTATATACTGCACATATCCCAGCACATCCATGTACCCGGGGTCATAGTATATACTGCACATATCCCAGCACATCCATGTACCCGGGGTCATAGTATATACTGCACATATCCCAGCACATCCATGTACCCGGGGTCATAGTCATAGTATATACTGCACATATCCCAGCACCTCCATGTACCCGGGGTCATAGTATATACTGCACATATCCCAGCACGTTCATGTACCCGGGGTCATAGTATATACTGCACATATCCCGGCACTTTCCTGTACCCGGGGTCATAGTATATACTGCACATATCCCGGCACATCCATGTACCCGGGGTCATAGTCATAGTATATACTGCACATATCCCAGCACGTCCATGTACCCGGGGTCATAGTATATACTGCACATATCCCAGCACATCCATGTACCCGGGGTCATAGTATATACTGCACATATCCCGGCACATCCATGTACCCGGGTCATAGTATATACTGCACATATCCCAGCACATCCATGTACCCGGGGTCATAGTATATACTGCACATATCCCAGCACGTCCATGTACCCGGGTCATAGTATATACTGCACATATCCCAGCACATCCATGTACCCGGGGTCATAGTATATACTGCACATATCCCAGCACATCCATGTACCCGGGGTCATAGTATATACTGCACATATCCCAGCACATCCATGTACCCGGGGTCATAGTATATACTGCACATATCCCAGCACATCCATGTACCCGGGGTCATAGTATATACTGCACATATCCCAGCACGTCCATGTACCCGGGGTCATAGTATATACTGCACATATCCCAGCACGTTCATGTACCCGGGGTCATAGTATATACTGCACATATCCCGGCACTTTCCTGTACCCGGGGTCATAGTATATACTGCACATATCCCGGCACATCCATGTACCCGGGGTCATAGTCATAGTATATACTGCACATATCCCAGCACGTCCATGTACCCGGGGTCATAGTATATACTGCACATATCCCAGCACATCCATGTACCCGGGGTCATAGTATATACTGCACATATCCCAGCACATCCGTGTACCCGGGGTCATAGTATATACTGCACATATCCCAGCACCTCCATGTACCCGGGGTCTTAGTATATACTGCACATATCCCAGCACATCCATGTACCCGGGGTCATAGTATATACTGCACATATCCCAGCACATCCATGTACCCGGGGTCATAGTATATACTGCACATATCCCAGCACATCCATGTACCCGGGGTCATAGTATATACTGCACATATCCCAGCACATCCATGTACCCGGGTCATAGTATATACTGCACATATCCCAGCACGTCCATGTACCCGGGGTCATAGTATATACTGCACATATCCCAGCACATCCATGTACCCGGGTCATAGTATATACTGCACATATCCCGGCACGTTCATGTACCCGGGTCATAGTATATACTGCACATATCCCAGCACGTCCATGTACCCGGGGTCATAGTATATACTGCACATATCCCAGCACATCCATGTACCCGGGTCATAGTATATACTGCACATATCCCGGCACGTTCATGTACCCGGGGTCATAGTATATACTGCACATATCCCAGCACATCCATGTACCCGGGGTCATAGTATATACTGCACATATCCCAGCACATCCATGTACCCGGGGTCATAGTATATACTGCACATATCCCAGCACATCCATGTACCCGGGTCATAGTATATACTGCACATATCCCAGCACGTCCATGTACCCGGGGTCATAGTATATACTGCACATATCCCAGCACATCCATGTACCCGGGTCATAGTATATACTGCACATATCCCGGCACGTTCATGTACCCGGGTCATAGTATATACTGCACATATCCCAGCACGTCCATGTACCCGGGGTCATAGTATATACTGCACATATCCCAGCACATCCATGTACCCGGGTCATAGTATATACTGCACATATCCCAGCACGTCCATGTACCCGGGGTCATAGTATATACTGCACATATCCCAGCACCTCCATGTACCCGGGGTCATAGTATATACTGCACATATCCCAGCACGTTCATGTACCCGGGGTCATAGTATATACTGCACATATCCCGGCACTTTCCTGTACCCGGGGTCATAGTATATACTGCACATATCCCGGCACATCCATGTACCCGGGGTCATAGTCATAGTATATACTGCACATATCCCAGCACGTCCATGTACCCGGGGTCATAGTATATACTGCACATATCCCAGCACATCCATGTACCCGGGGTCATAGTATATACTGCACATATCCCGGCACATCCATGTACCCGGGTCATAGTATATACTGCACATATCCCAGCACATCCATGTACCCGGGGTCATAGTATATACTGCACATATCCCAGCACGTCCATGTACCCGGGTCATAGTATATACTGCACATATCCCAGCACATCCATGTACCCGGGGTCATAGTATATACTGCACATATCCCAGCACATCCATGTACCCGGGGTCATAGTATATACTGCACATATCCCAGCACATCCATGTACCCGGGGTCATAGTATATACTGCACATATCCCAGCACATCCATGTACCCGGGGTCATAGTATATACTGCACATATCCCAGCACGTCCATGTACCCGGGGTCATAGTATATACTGCACATATCCCAGCACGTTCATGTACCCGGGGTCATAGTATATACTGCACATATCCCGGCACTTTCCTGTACCCGGGGTCATAGTATATACTGCACATATCCCGGCACATCCATGTACCCGGGGTCATAGTCATAGTATATACTGCACATATCCCAGCACGTCCATGTACCCGGGGTCATAGTATATACTGCACATATCCCAGCACATCCATGTACCCGGGGTCATAGTATATACTGCACATATCCCGGCACATCCATGTACCCGGGTCATAGTATATACTGCACATATCCCAGCACATCCATGTACCCGGGGTCATAGTCATAGTATATACTGCACATATCCCGGCACGTTCATGTACCCGGGGTCATAGTATATACTGCACATATCCCAGCACATCCGTGTACCCGGGGTCATAGTATATACTGCACATATCCCAGCACCTCCATGTACCCGGGGTCTTAGTATATACTGCACATATCCCAGCACATCCATGTACCCGGGGTCATAGTATATACTGCACATATCCCAGCACATCCATGTACCCGGGGTCATAGTATATACTGCACATATCCCAGCACATCCATGTACCCGGGGTCATAGTATATACTGCACATATCCCAGCACATCCATGTACCCGGGTCATAGTATATACTGCACATATCCCAGCACGTCCATGTACCCGGGGTCATAGTATATACTGCACATATCCCAGCACATCCATGTACCCGGGTCATAGTATATACTGCACATATCCCGGCACGTTCATGTACCCGGGTCATAGTATATACTGCACATATCCCAGCACGTCCATGTACCCGGGGTCATAGTATATACTGCACATATCCCAGCACATCCATGTACCCGGGTCATAGTATATACTGCACATATCCCGGCACGTTCATGTACCCGGGGTCATAGTATATACTGCACATATCCCAGCACATTCACTGTACCCATCTCACCTATCAGCTGGAGAAACCAGACAGACTGCTTCTCAAGGCCGCTGTGTGGGTGCAGACAGTGTATGAATTCATTATATTCATCCCCCTGAAGTGTCCGGCAACGGCATCAACTCTAGCGCAGGAACACGCACTGAACGCACCTGTTACCCAGGGACAATTGTCTACGTTACTCTAAGGTTTTGTCTTTTGGAACTTTTGCTTTTTTTCAGCTTGTTCAGTCTTCTGTAAATGAACTTTGAGATTGTACAATTGAAACACTTGCAACTTTTTATTAAACTTTGTGTTTTACCATTTCATAATCTCTGCTTGCTGTTAGGAAATAACATTTTTGTTTACATCCAGAGGCTGAAAAAAACTGTGAAGACCAAATACTACTTATAGATGAGGATTTGCTAAAACTGTATCCAATTTTGGCAGTTCTCTGAGTTAAATATTTCATACATTTTACAATTAGTGATACATTGTAGCAAACCCTCTGGAAAGGAGAGAGATATGGATAGACTGTACTTATGTCACCGCTCTAGTGAATGGATAGGCTGCATTCTCAGTGATGTCACCGCTGCTCTCTAGTGAATGGATAGGCTGTATTCTCAGTGATGTCACCGCTGCTCTCTAGTGAATGGATAGGCTGCATTCTCAGTGATGTCACCGCTGCTCTCTTGTAAATGGATAGGCTGCATTCTCAGTGATGTCACTTCTGCTCTGTAGTGAATGGATAGGCTGCATTCTCAGTGATGTCACCTCTGCTCTCTAGTGAATGGATAGGCTGCATTCTCAGTGATGTCACCGCTGCTCTCTAGTGAATGGATAGGCTGCATTCTCAGTGATGTCACCGCTGCTCTCTAGTGAATGGATAGGCTGTATTCTCAGTGATGTCACCGCTGCTCTCTAGTGAATGGATAGGCTGCATTCTCAGTGATGTCACCGCTGCTCTCTTGTAAATGGATAGGCTGCATTCTCAGTGATGTCACTTCTGCTCTGTAGTGAATGGATAGGCTGCATTCTCAGTGATGTCACCTCTGCTCTCTAGTGAATGGATAGGCTGCATTCTCAGTGATGTCACCGCTGCTCTCTAGTGAATGGATAGGCTGCATTCTCAGTGATGTCACTTCTACTCTGTAGTGAATGGATAGGCTGCATTCTCAGTGATGTCACCGCTGCTCGCTAGTGAATGGATAGACTGCATTCTCAGTGATGTCACCGTTGCTCTCTAGTGAATGGATAGGCTGCATTCTCAGTGATGTCACTTCTGCGCTGTAGTGAATGGATAGGCTGCATTCTCAGTGATGTCACCGCTGCTCTCTAGTGATGGATAGGCTGCAGTCTCAGTGATGTCACCGCTGCGCTCTAGTGAATGGATAGGCTGCATTCTCAGTGAGGTCACCGTTGCTCGCTAGTGAATGGATAGGCTGCATTCTCAGTGATGTCACTTCTGCTCTGTAGTGAATGGATAGGCTGCATTCTCAGTGAGGTCACTGCTGCTCGCTAGTGAATGGATAGGCTGCATTCTCAGTGATTTCACTTCTGCTCTGTAGCGAATGGATAGGCTGCATTCTCAGTGATGTCACCTCTGCTCTCTAGTGAATGGATAGGCTGCATTCTCAGTGATGTCACTTCTGCTCTGTAGTGAATGGATAGGCTGCATTCTCAGTGATGTCACCGCTGCTCGCTAGTGAATGGATAGGCTGCATTCTCAGTGATGTCACTTCTGCTCTGTAGTGAATGGATAGGCTGCATTCTCAGTGAGGTCACCGCTGCGCGCTAGTGAATGGATAGGCTGCATTCTCGGTGATTTCACTTCTGCTCTGTAGCGAATGGATATGCTGCATTCTCAGTAATGTCACCGCTGCTCGCTAGTGAATGGATAGGCTGCATTCTCAGTGATGTCACCGCTCTAGTGAATGGATAGGCTGCATTCTCAGTGATGTCACCGCTGCTCTCTAGTGAATGGATAGGCTGCATTCTCAGTGATGTCACTTCTTCTCTGTAGCGAATGGATAGGCTGCATTCTCAGTGATGTCACCGCTGCTCTCTAGTGAATGGATAGGCTGCATTCTCAGTGATGTCACCTCTGCTCTCTAGTGAATGGATAGGCTGCATTCTCAGTGATGTCACCGCTGCTCTCTAGTGAATGGATAGGCTGCATTCTCAGTGATGTCACTTCTACTCTGTAGTGAATGGATAGGCTGCATTCTCAGTGATGTCACCGCTGCTCGCTAGTGAATGGATAGACTGCATTCTCAGTGATGTCACCGTTGCTCTCTAGTGAATGGATAGGCTGCATTCTCAGTGATGTCACCGCTGCGCTCTAGTGAAGGGATAGGCTGCATTCTCAGTGATGTAACTTCTGCTAACTAGTGAATGGATAGGCTGCATTCTCAGTGATGTCACCGCTGCGCTCTAGTGAAGGGATAGGCTGCATTCTCAGTGAGGCCACCACTGCTCTCTAGTGAATGGATAGGCTGCATTCTCAGTGAGGCCACCACTGCTCTCTAGTGAATGGATAGGCTGCATTCTCAGTGAGGCCACCACTGCTCTCTAGTGAATGGATAGGCTGCATTCTCAGTGAGGTCACCGCTGCTCTCTAGTGAGACCGCTGTGTTTGCTGTATCGTCACTCTTGTTTTATATATGTATTTTACTGTTTAAATTAGTTTTATCTCTGTTTCTTTAAGGAGGTTTCGACATAGTTTATTACTTACTGCTTGTGTATAATATACCGATACTTGTCCTTTTATCAGATATACATTTTTTTATGGTTTATCTTTATATAACTCATATAACGAGATTTATGCTTTGTGCATCCAGCTGCAGATTAGGTAGGAACATTAATTTATCTATATATAGTCTGTATATGAAATAGTTTATAATCATGTAGATAAGTGGATTTATATAGCACTATAATACAAGCTTTACAGTAACATAATGATAACACTGCGCTCATGGTAATAAGGAGCCGCTCATAGCCAGAAAACAGCACGGCCTGCACGGGGAATATGTTTTATATTAGGATCGCAAATCTTTGCCAGATGCATTGAGAGTGATCCCACTACCATATAGGAAATACTATAGGTATAAAAGTAAAAGCATGCTGTCCCCCCTACGAGGCTGGAAGTTAAGCATGCCGTCACGGGAGTGGGGGAAGGGTATTTCAGAATGCCAGATTAGATGCCGATTCCTGCCCATGGGCAAATTGCGCAACTTGAAATTTATAGTGCACCTTGTTTTTGAATTGCATGGAGATAAAGTTAATTTTTAAATGTAACCCAAAAACGGCGGCCAAGTGTCGTGGCTGCATAATGTTATCATTTACTTTACTGAAGTGCCACTGTGATGTGTGTCTGAGCCCAACAGTTAACCAAAGCGGAGGTGTATTATGACTTTTATAAAAGTTATAAACATTGTTGCAAGGATCTTAAAATGTAGTATACTGATCTTGACTTAAAGTCTGTATTATACTCCAGAGCTTTACTCACTATTCTGCTGGTGGTCACTCTGTACATGAATTACTTATCCTGTATTATACTTCAGAGCTGCACTCACTATTATGCTGGTGGAGTCACTGTGTACATACATTACTTATCCTGTACCTATCCTGAGTTATATCCTGTATTATACTCCAGAGCTGTACTCCCTATTCTGCTGGTGGAGTCATTGTGTACATACATTACATTACTTACCCTGTACTGATCCTGAGCTACATCCTGTATTATACTCCAGAGCTGCACTCACTATTCTGCTGGTGGAGTCACTGTGTACATACATTACATTACTTATCCTCTACTGATCCTGAGTTATATCCTGTATTATACTCCAGAGCTGCACTCACTATTCTGCTGGTGGAGTCACTGTGTACATACATTACATTACCAATCCAGTACTGATCCTGAGTTACATCCTGTATTATACTCCAGAGCTGTACTCACTATTCTGCTGGTGGAGTCACTGTGTACATACATTACTTATCCTGTACTGATCCTGAGTTACATCCTGTATCATACTCCAGAGCTGTACTCACTATTCTGCTGGTGGTCACTGTGCATGAATTACTTATCCTGTACTGATCCTGAGTTACATCCTGTATTATACTTCAGAGCTGCACTCACTATTATGCTGGTGGAGTCACTGTGTACATACATGACATTACTTATCCTGTACTGATCCTGAGTTACATCCTGTATTATACTCCAGAGCTGCACTCACTGTTCTGCTGGTGGAGTCACTGTGTACATACATTACTTATCCTGTACTGATCCTGAGTTACATCCTGTATTATACTCCAGAGCCGCACTCACTATTCTGCTGGTGGAGTCACTGTGTACATTACATTACTTATCCTGTACTGATCCTGAGTTACATCCTGTATTATAATCCAGAGCTACACTCACTATTCTGCTGGTGGAGTCACTGTGTACATACATTACATTACTTATCCTGTACTGATCCTGAGTTACATCCTGTATTATACTCCAGAGCTGCACTCACTATTCTGCTGGTGGAGTCACTGTGTATATACATTACATTACTTACCCTGTACTGATCCTGAGTTACATCCTGTATTATACCTCAGAGCTGCACTCACTATTCTGCTGGTGGAGTCACTGTGTACATACATTACATTACTTATCCTGTACTGATCCTGAGTTACATCCTGTATTATACTCCAGAGCTGCACTCACTATCTTCTGGTGGAGTCAATGTGTACATACATTACATTACTTATCCTGTATTGATCCTGAGTTACATCCTGTATTATACTCCAGAGCTGCACTCACTATCTGCTGGTGGAGTCACTGTGTACATACATTCATTACTTATCCTGTACTGATCCTGAGTTACATCCTGTATTATACTCCAGAGCTGCACTCACTATCTGCTGGTGTAGTCACTGTGTACATACATTACATTACTTATCCTGTACTGATCCTGAGTTACATCCTGTATTATAATCCAGAGCTACACTCACTATTCTGCTGGTGGAGTCACTGTGTACATACATTACATTACTTATCCTGTACTGATCCTGAGTTACATCCTGTATTATACTCCAGAGCTGCACTCACTATTCTGCTGGTGGAGTCACTGTGTACATACATTACATTACTTATCCTGTACTGATCCTGAGTTACATCCTGTATTATACTCCAGAGCTGCACTCACTATTCTGCAGATGGAGTCACTGTGTACATACATTACATTACTTATCCTGTACTGATCCTGAGTTACATCCTGTATTATACTCCAGAGCTGCACTCACTATTCTGCTGGTGGAGTCACTGTGTACATACATTACATTACTTGTCCTGTACTGACCCTGTATTTTACTCCAGAGCTTCAATCACAATTCTACTGGTTGACTCTGGAAACGGCAAGTATTTGAACAGAGACCCCCTAACAGCTTAGCTGAGCTCCTTTAATTCAGGGGGAGCATTGAGTTATTTCTATACCAAATAACTATACAGAGCCTGGCATCAAAACAATACTTCCCAGAATGTAAATCTCCTGAGCAAGCTCTGAGCGAGACACTAGACAAGAAGGGAATGCTGAGATATTTAATCCCTGAAGCCGGCAGAATTGTGCTTTCAGTTTAGAACTATAATAAAATTCTGTATGTTATTTGATGGTCAGGGGTGACTTGGGCTGTAACTCCCTCATATCCTCTTATTGTAAACAGTCGGGCAGGTTCAGGATATCTGGAGAGCCGGGTGGAGGGGTTTACGGATTCATCGATGTGTTGTAGATCGACATTATCATAAGAGCGCAGTGGTTTATTGGTATTTGTGACGTGATCCTTATTACAGTTACTTTCATTTATAATCGTTGCACTTTCTTTACTGTACTTAAAACTATTTGACTTTTAAACTGCGGCGTTAGCGGTGTGGCGCGTCAATCGCAACCATGACACGGTGACCTCATAGTTTTATCAATGTGTATAGTGTCAGTTGTAGGCCCTGTTCACATCACGTTGTATGTTTACGTTTAGTGTATATGTTAAAGCTCCCGAAATACACGATAAATGTGTCCATCGGCCTCGGTTGTCAGACGGATGTCAAGTGTCCTTTTGGCCTCTGTGTGGCCGGTATAAATAAGTATTCTGTAGGGAATAGGGTAGTAGACTAGTATCTATGGGTGACGGATGCCTCTGTATGGCACAGGTATTCCGCTTAATATACTTTGTGGGCTTTTTATTAGCTTTGTATGATGTATGCCATAAACGGATGCTATAATAGTCTATGGGTGACGGATGCCGAACAGTGGCGCAGCGAGCCGAAACGTTGCGGTGAATAAACCAGCCAGTTACTTTTGGCTCTGAAGTCTGAGCTGTTACCGGTCTTTTCTATCTGATCTAGTATTTTGGGAATCATCCGTCCCCGTCGTGCGTTACAGCCCTGACAAATGGTGGATAGCGCTGCAGCTAACCTTCTACTGGTAACAGCGGCATCCGTCACCTATAGACTATAATGGGATCTGTTTAACGTAAACCTCATGAAAAGGTTCATAAGATTCCAGAAATATATCTTTAACCCCTTCGTGACCACCAATACACCTTCTCAGGGCGGTCACTAAGGGGCCTTCGGCTAGGCCGCTGCCTTTTAACGGCAGCCTAGTCTAAGTCCTGCACGGCTGTCCGGTGCAGGCTGGAGCGGGTGCTCCGCAGTCTGATGACAACTGAGCTCCTGCACCAACGGCATTTAAGCGGCAATAGCGACCGCGGCATTTAACTTGTTTAATAAGGGAGGGAGCTCCCGCTGTCACCCAATGCAATCGCGGGCCTCCGATGGGGTGACATGGCAGCCGGGAGCCTAATAAAGGCCCCCAGGCCTGCCCAGGCTGTATGCCTATTAGGCTGTGCCTCAGGCATTGCCTAATATATTGCCTCTCAGTTTTATACTATACTAAGTATACCAAATCATAATATCTGCGATCAGGAGATCGCACAGTGAAGTCCCCGAGTGGGACTAAAAAAGTAAGTAATAAATGTTAAATAAAAATTATTAATAAAGATTACAGTTTAAAAAAAACAGTACACATATATGGTATCGCCTCGACCGTAATGACCCAAAAAATAAAGCCAACATGTCATTTAAACCGCAAGGTGCACGCCGTAAAAAAAAACCTGAAAAAAGCTATGGTGGAATTGTTCTTTTTTTCCATTACCCCCCCAAAAAAGTCATCATAAAAGTTAATCAATAAGTACCAATGAAAACTACGTCTCGTCCCGCAAAAAAACAAGCCCCCGTATCACTACATTACTTGGTCATTAAGAATGACTTGGTCATTAAGGCCTAAAATGGGCTGGTCACTAAGGGGTTAAAGATGGACTTTTTGGAATACAGAGTGAAGAATGAAGATATTCAGATGATGTGCGTAGAGTCGGCGCCCCGTCTCCTGCACACGGCAGACTATGCTGTGCTGCGCCAGTACAGAGCGGGGGCCGCTGCGTCTCATGCTATAGGTGTACAATCCACAAATAACCCCGGGGCCCCTGCTCACAGCTCCACGGGGCCCCTGACATTCCACTTTTACTTGGTGACATCTGCTGCGTCGTTTCCATTTGCAGAAGGATCCGGGAGATGGACAGGGAAGGAATGAGTCATAAAGACAGATCCGTCCGGGTTTTATAAGACGCAGATAATGAGACGCTTGTTTATTTGTCCTCTCAGTTATCGCAAGGAAACATTTATTTCAAGGAAAACAAGAATTTCATGACTTCAGACGCCGTAATCCCCGCATTTTCATTTCTTAAGTAAATATTTGCGTAAGCCGCGTCTGTTGTTATTTATTTTCAGGGAGTCGGGAAGAGATTGGCGCTGATCGGCATCACTCCTGGGTTTGGACTTTCCGATCTCTTATATGTTTACATAGGGGTGCAGCTCAGCAGCAAATGGGACCTCAATACCGGAGCTGCATTGTTGGGCCCTTCACACGACCGTAGTTTTTATTCGGAATTACAGATAATCTTCGGATTTATTCATTTCTATGGACCGCGGACATCTTTCTGTATATTTATGGATGTGTGTCCGGGCCGTAGAAATGATCTGCAAAATACAGAACTTGTCCTATTCATGTCTTCAATTGCGGCACAGACTCGCCCATAAAAGTCTATGGGCGCATGCAAAATTGTGGACGGCTATGGATGTGCATCTGTAGTCTCCGTAATTGTGGAAGCCCTCAAGAAACTGGCGCCTGAACAATCGTGATCTTCTCAAGGGGTTGGGTCATGTTGGTGACAACATTTGTAGCCTTCATTTTTTTTGCGAATACGGATGCACTACGGACCGTATTTGCGGACAACGTACCAAATATGCGGATGACTTGCGGATGACTACGGATACGTATTTGCGGTCAGTAGAAAAAACTACGGTTGTATGCATGGGGTCTAAGGCCCCATACACACGGCCGTGCCCGTAATCACGGCCCGCGATTCCGGGCACGGCCGGCCGCTGACTGCCACCCGCATTTTCAGGCCATGCTCCCATACAAAGTATGGGAGCACGGCCCGCAAAATGCAAAAGAACGGACATGTTCCATAATTTTTGGAACATTTCTACTGCACGGACACCCATCCGTAGCGATACGGAAAGGTGTCCGCGTTCAATGGACGTGAATAGGTCCGTTTTTTCGGTCCGCAATTGCGGTTTGCAATAACTGAGGTTTTTTACGGTCGTGTTCATGGGGCCTAAGGCGATGTTTAATTTGTGTTTTTTTATGCTGCAATTTCCGTGAATCCGGAACATTGACATTGCTGAAAGAGAGGAGTGTATGCAGCGGAGTTCAGAAAATAAATCACTGACCTTACCCACCGGAATTCATTTGGTTATATGTTACCACACGGCGACGAGAGATAATCATGTGACCGAATAGTCCATGGCCAAACATCAACAAGACAATGTAAATAATAGGGAGCGGGGGCAAATTCCTACAGGGACTGTATTGGAAGGTTAGGTAGTACAGCAAAAAGGTGAGGGGGTGGCGGCGCTCCTCCGAGACTCTTATGAGGTGGTGAAGTGTAGATCGCCGGCTGCCACCCACTGCAGTCCCTTGGTGCTAAATCCTTAGTACCTGGGACAAGGTGAGAATCAGAAGGTGAGGAGAAAAAAATGCAGTGTAATTACGGGTATCGGCGCCAGGCTGAAGAGGATCAGGAACGGAGTCAAGTGCATAGGATCTAGAGTCTTCTCGATAAAAGATCTCCTAGATCCTATGCACTGGACGCCGTTCCTGATCCTCTTCAGCCTGGCGCCGATACCCGTAATTACACTGCATTTTTTTCTCTTCACCTTCTATATTGGAAGGCGACCTCTTTTTCTATTTTTCTTGTTGCTTATACAGAGACAGCGTGTTCTGTACGGATTTTCTCATCAGTCCCCAATTCCAATTATCCTATGAGTGTTCTTAGGAGTGTGAGAGAAACGCCATACAGATGTGGCACCAGGACCCCCCAGTGCAGCCACTGAGCCCCCAATCTTTTCATGCATTTATCGATTCATTTTAGTCGAAGATATGGCCTCATGTTCACACATTGCGTGTTTGCTGCGGAAACAATGCAGTGCAACAAAGTAAAAACAATGTAAGTGAATGGGGTGTTACAATCCCATTCACTCACCGGGCAAACTCTGCAGAGGATTATAGGCATGGGGTGGATGTTCACAACAGAAATCCGCAACTATCTGCACCACGTCCGCAAGGTAATCTGCATGTTACGCATGCAGATTTCAGTGCAGATTTTTAGGCTGTTTCCGCAGTGTAATTCTTACACCGTGTGTGAACTCAGCCTAAAGCGCTACATTTTCCGAAGGAACGGTCATCCATCTAACAATACCTCCGCTGTCCCGTATAGAAGGATTTATCCAAAGAGTGAAACACGCCGCCATTGGAAGGTGCGTCATGTCATCGCCTCAATGTATTCTGCTCTGACTGAGCAGCCGATTGTTACAGGAATGACATTAAATTCACATAATCATAATTCGAAATCTGTGAATATTTTGCACCTCCAATTAAATCTGCTCCATTTCAGCCGAGACAAAACGTGCGGTAAAACTCGCGCTAATTACAACTGTGCCTCCATGTTCTCCTATAGACAACTATAATATATTCTGTGCTCGGACGTGCAGCTTCTCATCCAGGATTCCACCAGTGATGATGTCCTAGCACAGATCATTCATATTTATCCCATAGCGTGGGAGGACGGGATGAGGATCATATGAACGTTCTTAACATTTACCAATAAGAAAATGAAATAAAAGTGTCAACCGGGAATCTGGGTTCATGTTTTCTGACCTGCCGTGGTGGAGGAACGTCATTATGTGAGAGGTCATCATAGCAACGTCCTGCGGAACTACAGCCGCCAAACACTCACTGGTATATACTTCTCATTATCCTGTACCCCAAGTGTCAGCGTATCATTATCTTGTCCCCCAAGTGTCAGCGTATCATTATCTTGTCCCCCAAGTGTCAGCGTATCTTTATCCTGTCCCCCAAGTGTCAGTGTGTCATTATCCTGTCCCCCAAGTGTCAGTGTGTCCTTATCCTGTGCCCCAAGTGTCAGTGTCCTTATCCTGTACCCCAAGTGTCAGTGTGTCATTATCCTGTACCCCGTGTGTGTGTCATCCTGTACCCCAAGTGTCATTGTGTCATTATCCCGTACCCCAAGTGTCAGTGTATCATCATCCTGTACCCCAAGTGTCAGTGTATCATTATCCCGTACCCCAAGTGTCAGTGTATCATTATCCCGTACCCCAAGTATCAGTGTATCATTATCCCATACCCCAAGTGTCAGTGTATCATTATCCTGTACCCCAAGTGTCATTATCCTGTACCCCAAGTGTCATTATCCCGTACCCCAAGTGTCAGTGTATCATTATCCTGTACCCCAAGTGTCAGTGTATCATTATCCTGTCCCCCAAGTGTCAGCGTATCATTATCCTGTCCCCCAAGTGTCAGTGTATCATTATCCTGTCCCCCAAGTGTCAGTGTGTCATTATCCTGTCCCCCAAGTGTCAGTGTGTCCTTATCCTGTCCCCCAAGTGTCAGTGTCCTTATCCTGTACCCGAAGTGTCAGTGTGTCATTATCCTGTACCCCAAGTGTGTGTGTCATCCTGTACCCCAAGTGTCAGTGTATCATTATCCCGTACCCCAAGTGTCAGTGTATCATTATCCCGTACCCCAAGTATCAGTGTATCATTATCCCGTACCCCAAGTGTCAGTGTATCATTATCCCGTACCCAAAGTGTCAGCGTGTCATTATCCTGTACCCAAAGTGTCAGTGTATCATTATCCCGTACCCCAAGTGTCAGTGTATCATTATCCTGTACCCCAAGTGTCATTATCCCGTACCCAAAGTGTCAGTGTATCATTGTCCCGTACCCCAAGTGTCAGTGTATCATTATCCCGTACCCCAGGTGTCAGTGTATCATTATCCCGTACCCCAAGTGTCAGTGTATCATTATCCTGTCCCCCAAGTGTCATTATCCCGTACCCAAAGTGTCAGCTGGTCATTATCCTGTACCCCAAGTGTCAGTGTATCATTATCCTGTACCCCAAGTGTCATTATCCTGTACCCCAAGTGTCAGTGTATCATTGTCCCGTACCCCAAGTGTCAGTGTATCATTATCCCGTACCCCAGGTGTCAGTGTATCATTATCCCGTACCCCAAGTGTCAGTGTATCATTATCCTGTACCCCAAGTGTCAGTGTATCATTATCCTGCATCCCAAGTGTCGGTGTATCATTATCCTGTCCCCCAAGTGTCAGCGTATCATTATCCTGTCTCCCAAGTGTCAGTGTATCATTATCCTGTCCCCCAAGTGTCAGTGTGTCATTATCCTGTCCCCCAAGTGTCAGTGTGTCCTTATCCTGTCCCCCAAGTGTCAGTGTCCTTATCCTGTACCCGAAGTGTCAGTGTGTCATTATCCTGTACCCCAAGTGTGTGTGTCATCCTGTACCCCAAGTGTCAGTGTATCATTATCCCGTACCCCAAGTGTCAGTGTGTCATTATCCTGTCCCCCAAGTGTCATTATCCCGTACCCAAAGTGTCAGCTGGTCATTATCCTGTACCCCAAGTGTCAGTGTATCATTATCCCGTACCCCAAGTGTCAGTGTATCATTATCCCGTACCCCAGGTGTCAGTGTATCATTATCCCGTACCCCAAGTGTCAGTGTATCATTATCCCGTATCCCAAGTGTCGGTGTGTCATTATCCTGTCCCCCAAGTGTCATTATCCCGTACCCAAAGTGTCAGCTGGTCATTATCCTGTACCCCAAGTGTCAGTGTATCATTATCCCGTACCCCAAGTATCAGTGTATCATTATCCTGCACCCCAAGTGTCAGTGTATCATTATCCCGTACCCCAAGTATCAGTGTATCATTATCCCGTACCCCAAGTGTCAGTGTATCATTATCCCGTACCCCAAGTGTCAGTGTATCATTATCCCGTACCCCAAGTGTCAGTGTATCATCATCCTGTACCCCAAGTGTCAGTGTATCATTATCCCGTACCCCAAGTGTCAGTGTATCATTATCCCGTACCCCAAGTGTCAGTGTATCATTATCCCGTACCCCAAGTGTCAGTGTATCATTATCCCGTACCCCAAGTGTCAGTGTATCATCATCCTGTACCCCAAGTGTCAGTGTATCATTATCCCGTACCCCAAGTGTCAGTGTATCATTATCCCGTACCCCAAGTGTCAGTGTATCATTATCCCGTACCCCAAGTGTCAGTGTATCATTATCCCGTACCCCAAGTGTCAGTGTATCATTATCCCGTACCCCAAGTGTCAGTGTATCATTATCCCGTACCCCAAGTATCAGTGTATCATTATCCCGTACCCCAAGTGTCAGCGTGTCATTATCCCGTACCCCAAGTGTCAGTGTATCATCATCCTGTACCCCAAGTGTCAGTGTATCATTATCCCGTACCCCAAGTGTCAGTGTATCATTATCCCGTACCCCAAGTGTCAGTGTATCATTATCCCGTACCCCAAGTGTCATCATCTCATTATCCAGTTTTAGCTTCAGTGTAATAATGCTATTTGTCTGGCTTGGTATGACGCGCACATATTGTACATTAGAAGTAACAGACTGATGGAAACTTTGCTGCAGTTGTTAGAACATCTCATACTTTGTCATATTCTGGGGAGACATCCAGAACGCAGCGTTGTCTACGGATCAATATGAGTCTAAACATTCCCATGTCCAAAAAAAATGAAAAATCCAGATCTGCAGCATAAAAACCAGAAATAATAATCCTCCGTGTGATCCGTGTTTTGGGGTTTAGTCATTAGAAGAAGTGAAGCTGCGATTGGTCGATACTTCAGTCCATATGACGATGCTCCAGAGGGGGAATAGTCGGGTTCCCTATGACGTTTAGCTTTAATCTGGGAATTTCCCGCTGAAAACAATGTTCGTTCTTTTGGATTTTGCAATGATTTTTAGTGAAAACCATAAAACAAAATGACCTTTTTATTTCTGCTCTCCAAGGACGACCGCTCTAATAGAAGAACATAGGAACGTTCATGTTATTGGGGAGTATAATATTCCACCCATGCTTAGTATTGAAGGGGTTGTCTCTTCTAATGCCCCCTGATTTGTGTGTGCCCTGCAGGCATGTACGGTCTGGATCATATAGAGCACAGTATGTACAATGCACAGATGAGGGAGAAGACACAACCCCACCAGTGTCCTAAGTGATAAAAGTGTCCGTTCTGCCCGGTCGGTGCTGAGATCCCTGGATCTCCAGTAAATATTCTCCCACTTGTCCCTCGGGGTCGGATTCTCATTACACTTTACAACTTGCTGCATTGTCACTAAATGGGTAACCAGATGCAGCATCTTATAACGGAGTAAACATCTGCTGAAATAGAAGATCCACAAATCACCGGCCTCTGTGTCATCCTGCTTAATGTATTCACTGTGATTCCTGCTCTGCAGAACGGCAGCAAGTGATGACATCATCGAAGGCCGCTGCCTATAATATCACAGCGCAGAGAACCGTGCTTTAGCGTCATCCCTGTACAGGACCAGCAATTATGGCGCTTATCGAGGAGTGATACAAAATGTAATGCTGGGTCCAGTGTACATGATATGACAATGTAACGATGCTGCATCTGTGGCGGTGATCTGTGGGAATATATAGGTGGTCATTATTGTGATTAGTATTTTTTGCTGAGATATGACATTATTCCGTCTTCCCACAGACTTGCTTTTTCCCATCTAACACTTCCACTTCTCTTTTATAAGCGCCTCTGACCTCCTCTCATGTATGACCCCTCTCTCCCGTATGAGCTCTTCATCCGTATAACCTCCTCACCTTTTTGACCTTCTCATCCGTATGACCTCCTCTCCCGTGTGACCCCCTCTCCCGTGTGACCTCCTCTCCCGTGTGACCTCCTCTCCCGTGTGACCCCCTCTCCCGTATGACCTCCTCTCCCGTGTGACCCCCTCTCCCGTGTGACCTCCTCTCCCGTGTGACCTCTTCTCCCGTGTGACCTCCTCTCCCGTGTGACCTCCTCTCCCGTGTGACCTCCCGTGTGACCTCCTCTCCCGTGTGACCTCCTCTCCCGTATGACCTCCTCTCCCGTGTGACCTCCTCTCCCGTGTGACCCCCTCTCCCATATGACCTCCTCTCCCGTGTGATCCGCTCTCCCGTATGACCTCCTCTCCCGTGTGACCTCCTCTCCCGTGTGACCTCCTCTCCCGTGTGACCTCCTCTCCCGTGTGACCTCCTCTCCCGTGTGACCTCCTCTCCCGTGTGACCCCCTCTCCCGTGTGACCTCCTCTCCCGTGTGACCCCCTCTCCCGTGTGACCCCCTCTCCCGTGTGACCTCCTCTCCCGTGTGACCTCCTCTCCCGTGTGACCTCCTCTCCCGTGTGACCTCCTCTCCCGTGTGACCTCCTCTCCCGTGTGACCCCCTCTCCCGTGTGACCTCCTCTCCCGTGTGATCTCCTCTCCCGTGTGACCTCCTCTCCCGTGTGATCCCCTCTCCCGTATGACCTCCTCTCCCGTGTGACCTCCTCTCCCGTGTGATCCCCTCTCCCGTGTGACCCCCTCTCCCGTGTGACCTCCTCTCCCGTGTGACCTCCTCTCCCGTGTGACCTCCTCTCCCGTGTGACCTCCTCTCCCGTGTGACCCCCTCTCCCGTGTGACCCCCTCTCCCATATGACCTCCTCTCCCGTGTGATCCCCTCTCCCGTATGACCTCCTCTCCCGTATGACCTCCTCTCCCGTATGACCTCCTCTCCCGTGTGATCCCCTCTCCCGTATGACCTCCTCTCCCGTGTGACCTCCTCTCCCGTATGACCTCCTCTCCCGTGTGACCTCCTCTCCCGTGTGACCCCCTCTCCCGTGTGACCCCCTCTCCCATATGACCTCCTCTCCCGTGTGATCCCCTCTCCCGTATGACCTCCTCTCCCGTGTGACCTCCTCTCCCGTGTGACCTCCTCTCCCGTGTGACCCCCTCTCCCGTATGACCCCCTCTCCCGTGTGACCCCCTCTCCCGTATGACCTCCTCACCCTCGTTATTACCTTCACTCTTCTTTCCTGAATGTTCCTCCTCAGGCCTGTTCCTGAACATGCTGCTGCGTTTGTTGATTTATGGTTGGGATCCAGAATATTTTTATTTTTTTTCAAATGTTTTGTAGCTGAGTAAACATCTTACTGTGCGGATCGAATTTCCCCTGTACCAGCCTGCGGTGAATGTCCAGCCCTGACCTGACTGCGGCACGAGGGCGGCGTAATCTCTGGCAGGAAACAGCTGATGAAAATCCAAAAAATTAAACAAAAGGGGAAAAAAATAATTCTTGATCTTAAACGCTCCAACATCTTGAGGTGAACTAAACATCGAACTCTGAAGAAGTCTTAACTTTATGTAACATTTAAGAGGTTATTACATGATAATGGGGAATGTGGAGATAATAGATGATCGGGATCTGGGAGCCTGGGGCCTGTTCACACAGCTTATTTTCAGGCGTATTAAAACAGTTGCAAACCGTTTCCCATTGATTTCACCGTGTAGTTGATAGGAGGTGTATTGATCTCCCAGCGGCCCCGCAGGCTCCTTATTGGAAGTGCTACTATCTGTAATGGTGAAGAGACATCGCGGCTCTGTTCACACGCTTAACAAGAAACAGCTCCTGTCTTTCAGCCGTTTTTTAATCAAACTAGCGTTTTTCATGGCGTTTTTTACGGTTGTTTTTGGAGCGGTTTTTCTATGGTCAGTAAAAAAACGCTCCAAAAAAACGGCTCAAGAAGTGACATGCGCTTCTTTTTACGGGGCGTCATTTTAGGCGTCGTTTTTTGAAAATGAGGCGTAAAAAACCGCCCCGTCGGAACAGAACGCCGTATTTCCCGTTCTGCTTCCGATTTTTCAGCTGTTTTTCGGGATGTTTACTGCCCAAAAAACGGCTGATAATAGGTCGTGTGAACATACCCTTAGGTGAAATTCCCCTTTAATGCATCGAAGTGATGTCTACAAGATGAAGCAGCGTGTAGCCCCCTGTCCTGGCAGTTTATGGATTCATGAGCAGTTGGGACCAGAACAGACGGACCTTCTATTCTGCCAAAACTTTCCTGGAGCAAACCGCACATACTGTGAGTCATGGCGCTGACTCCCCGACCTCCGCGCCGGATTTTTGCTGATCAGCAAGTTTCCTCCGCTGCATCTAAGAGGTAGTACGGCTCATTGGTGCTCCTGGGAATCTAAGGGCTCGTCCACACGTAACGGAATTGCTGCAGAAAATTTCTAGAGCAATTCTGCAGAAACTAGTAGGATTTCCTGCGTTTTTTACTGCAGAAAATGGTGTGTATTTTGCGGCGTTTTTCTCAATGTTGGGGGATGGTGACATCTCTGAAAAACGCAGCAATTCAGTCCACTTTCCGCGGCAGGAATTGACACGCCGCGGTATGAAAAATACGCACCGCAGGTCAATTTCTGGTCTGAATATTTTATGCAGCGTGGATGAGATTTGTTAAATCTCATCCACTTTGCTGCTATTGTATTCTGCGTATTTTCCATCTGCAATTCCAGATGCAAAATACTTTTCTGCTGCGTGTGGACGAGCCCTTACATGGTCTCTAAAGCCGGCTACATGCCTATTAGGGGGGATTCACACGAGCGTGTATTCGGTCCGTGCGGGCCGCGTGGTTTTCACGCGGCACGCATGGACCAATACAAGTCTATGGGGCAGTACAGACAGTCCGTGCTTTTTGCGCAGCGTTTGTCTGCTGCGCAAAAAGCGCGACAGGTTCAATAACTCTGCGTATTTCGCGCATCACGCACCCATTGAAGTCAATGGGTGCGTGAAAACCACGCAGGTTGCACGGAAGCACTGACGTGCGAACCGACTGAAACAGCGCACCAGCTGTCAAAAGGATGAATGTAAACAGAAAAGCACCACGTGCTTTTCTCTTTCCGAACATCCAAACGGAGTGTCTTTGCGATGAGCGAAGCCGGACAAGCGAACCGAACTTCACCGGGTTCGGCCGAACTCGTTTTGGCCGAACCCGGCAAAAAAATTATCGGTACGCGACATCAGGAGATAGTCACTGTCCATGGTGCTGAAAGAGTTAAACTGTTTCAGCACCATGGACCGTGACTTCCGATCCCAAAAAACATGAACCTGTAAAAAAAAACGAAGTTCTGACTTACCGATAACTCCCGGCTTCTTCCTCCAGTCTGACCTCCCGGGATGACAATTCAGTCCAAGTAACAGCTCCAGCGCCAATCACAGGCCAAGCACAGGCTGCAGCGGTCACATGGACTGCTGCGTCATCCAGGGAGGTGGGGCCCGATGTCGAGAGGCGCGTCACCAAGGCAACGGCCGGGAAGTTCTCGGTAAGTACGAACTTTTTCTTTTTTTTCAACAGGTTTTTCGATATTGTGTTCGGCATTCACTGTCGAGGGTGCTGAAGAGTTAGCTCTTTCAGCACCTTGGACAGTGACGGGCGTCGACTAGCCTCATCTCTATGATGGCGGCTGCGCGAAAATCACGCAGCCGCGCATCAGACACGGATGACACACGCAGCTGTCAAATGGTTTTTGCGCGCGCAAAACGCTGCGTTTGCGCGCGCAAAAACGCAACGTCCGTCTGTATCTGCCCTCAGTGTTACCCTGGCCCCTTCACTCTCTATGACAGGCATAGTTGACAGTATTTCGCTAGGATCAATGTCTGGAATATGTTGCAATACCTGAAAATCTGCGGCGGCCGCAGCATCTGACGGGAGGATTTGTTGCGATGAACAGAAGGTCACATATAAGTCCCGGTAACTTAGCCCTATTCTTAAGGCCCTTTTAAGTGGAATGATGATCAAAAGATGAAATGCTCATTTGGCATTGATGGCATCTTTTATCGGGCAACAAAAATATTGTTTGGCTGCAGCACAAGATGTCTCAGAGGTCACAGAACAGAATATTAGACGTGAATACGAAAATGACTGGGTAGGGCCGGACGATTATGACCGAAGTCAAAATCACGATTAATGAACGATTATTCAGACCACACCCCTTGTTGCATGCCACACCCCCTATTTGCATGCTACGCCATTAAATTCATATTTATCCCCTGAGCCTGCTGTATACTACTGTATATAATATTCCCTGACATTGCCCCCACACAGTATAATGCCTCCATAGCGCTCCCCACACATCATAATGCCCCTATAACTGCCCCACAAAGTATAATGCCCCCATAGCTGCCCCACACAGTATAATACCCCACACAGTATAAAGCTGCCCTCCATACAGTATAATGCCCCCATAACTGCCCCACACAGTATAATCCCCCCACAGCTGCCCCCACACAGTATAATGCCCCCACAGCTGCCCCCACACAGTATAATGCCCCCACAGCTGCCCCAATAATGGCTGATAAAAATATACATACTCCCCTAACCTCGTTCCAACGACGAGAGGTGGAGATCCCTCTGCTCCACTGGTCTGTGCAGACGGGCGCGATGACGTCACTGCCTCGTGTCCGGCGATATACAGTGAACGGTAAATCAGGGACCTTACAGTCCCCTGCTCTATCATTGGATTCAACTGTATCTGAGTCCTGAAGATGCAGATACAATTTAAACCGGGGGAAAAAAAAATCTAAAAAAAACAAAATGCGCAAGATGTCGATTTAATTGTGCTGAATTTCTGTTTCAGGGGTTTTTTTTTAGATTAATTGCCCAGCGCTAAAGCCTCATGCACACGACCGTTGTGACGGCATCCGAGTGGCACCCGATAATCTTCACAGACCCATTCACTTTAATGGGTGAATCGGGTCTGTGAAAAATGATCCGAATCTCCGATCTGAGGAAAGAAAGGACATGTTCTATCCTCGGATCACTGACGGGTCTCGGACGGCGCACACGGTCGGGTGCATGAGGCGTAACTCAGAGGTTGAAGTGTTTACTCCTTCATTACTCACCTCTGACCTGACCTGTCTGTGCTGGGTACTGTGGTGTGATTACACGCTCGACCACTGTGTGGCGCCATTGTCTGACTGACACGACATCGGCTTCTCCTGATTGAGGTGATTTCACTGGATTTGTACGGATAAATATAGATCATCTTTAGAACGTATTTATAGAAAGTGTCATATCCCAACAGTGAGAGACTCGTATATAATAAAATGCACCAGAAAGGTTGTGTAATGTCAGCCAAATAAATGATGTGCGCCATATTTATGAAAGACGTGCGCCAGGAAGGAAATGTATAAAGGAAAGTCTGAGAAATCTTTTTTGTTTTCACTCCTGTGTTTGGCTTAAAAAATTGCACCAAAAAAAAAAAAACGCATCAAAAATACACGTGTAAATCCAGCCGTAATTCTGTTTTACAACATGTAGGATTAATAACAAAAATGAATCAAAAGGGCGTGGCTTAATGGTTGCGCCAAAATGTATTTTGTGTGTGACTTATCCCGCAGTAGTGTAAGGGTATGTGCACACGGCCTATATACGGACGTAAATCGGGCGTTTTTGCCCCGAATTACGCCCGAAAATAGCGCCTCAATAGCGCTGACAAACATCTGCCCATTGAAAGCAATGGGCAGACGTTTGTCTGTTCACACGAGGCGTATATTTACGCGCCGCTGTCAAATGACGGCGCGTAAATAGACGCCCGCGTAGAAGAAGTGACCTGTCACTTCTTTGGCCGTAATTGGAGCCGCTATTCATTGACTCCAATGAATAGCAGCGCTAATTACGGCCGTAATTGACGCGGCGTTCAAGCGCCTGCACATGCCGGTACGGCTGAAATTACGGGGATGTTTTCAGGCTGAAACATCCCCGTAATTTCAGCCGTAACGGACGCCCTCGTGTGAACATACCCTAAGGCTGCACTAACACATGACACATCTGTCTTAAATTTCCGCAGCGAAAAAATACACTACGGAAAACTACAATGTATGCCTACTGGAGAAATATTTTTCCCATAGGCATACATTGTAGTTTTGCGCAGGGTAAAAATACGGGCAAATAAGCCACGTGACCGTACAGCCAAATACACTCCCTCTGCCTCCACTTCTTGATAAGTTACAAACAGCAGAGGATGGAAGAGAATAAGGCCCCATGCACACGACCGTATTTTCATCTATCCCGAAATGCTGTCCGTATTCCATCCGTATATACGGATCCGTAAAAAAAGGAGGGGAGATGCAAATGATGTCATCAGCATGTTGCATAGCAACGCTTTCGTAAATACGGACGGTATATGGATGCACATGCGTATACCGTTCGTATTTACGGAAGCTCCCATAGACTTTTATGAGAGAGTCCTTGCTGTAATTACTGACAAGAACAGGACGGGTTCTATCATTTTTTCAGCACGGACGCCCATCAGTAAAAATACAGGAAGGTGTCCGTGGCCAATAGAAATGAACGGGTCCGTAATTACTGATGAAAAATACGGTCATGTGCATGGAGCCTCGGGTATGTTCACACGCACTGTTTTCAGACGTAACTCGGGCGTTTTACACGCTTGAAAAAACGGCTCCATTACGCCTACAAACATCTGCCCGTTGCTTTCAATGGGTTTTACGATGTTCTGTTCCCACAAGGTGTAATATTACGCGTCACTGTAAAAAGACGCCCGCGAAAAAGAAGAGCAGGTCACTTCTTGGGACGTTTTTGGAGCCGTTTTTCATTGACTCAATAGAAAAACAGTTTCCAATAACGTCCGTAAAATACGCCGTGAAAAACGCGAGTTGTTACAAAAACGTCTGAAAATCAGGAGCTGTTTTCGCTAAGCCGTGTGAACATACCCTAAGGGTATGTTCACATGGCCTATTTTCTGCCGTTTTTCGGGCCGTAAACGCCCGAAAAACGGCTGAAAAGTCGGAAGCAGAACGCCTCCAAACATCTGCCCATTGATTTCAATGGGAAAACGGGGTTCTGTTCCGACAGAGCGTTTTTCACTGCGTTTTTTTACGCGTAAAAAAACGGCCGCGAAATAAAAGTGCAGGACACTTCTTGGGATGTTTTTGGAGCCATTTTCCATAGACTCTATTGAAAAAAGCTCCAAAAACGTCCGTAAAAAACGCAGAGAAAATCACGAGTGGCACAAAAACGTCTGAAGATCAGGAGCTGTTTTCTCTTGAAAACAGCTCCGTATTTTGAGACGTTTTTGACTCTGCGTGTGAACAGAGCCTTACACGTAACTGCATGGTACGACTTCACAGGGTTTGTAGTCTGTAACCACGGCGACACATAAGTCTGCATAGGAGCTGCATACCCAGAATGATAGGAGGTATTTAATCAGGACTATTTGTGAATTTGCTTCATTTTTTAAATTTATTTTGTAAGAGCAATTAAAAAAAATTATTGCAAAAGTTTACACATCGATTGTGCTTTAGAAATGACCCCTCAGTATCCCGACTAATCCCCCTGACCGGCTGATCTGTTCCTAATCTACACATTAGCTGGGAACTCCTGCTACTTATAGAATGGTGTTTTTCTCTCTACACGAGGCGGCTCATCCTCCTGCTGAGCAGTTTTGGAATATTTTCTCATCTCGGCTGCAATAAAAATCAATAGATTGTCAGAGAAAACCTTGTAAAACCTGCAGTGGGAGAGTGACTGCGAACAATCACTGTATGACTTACGGCTCGTCCACACGTAGCGAGATAGCGGACGGAAAATACGCAGCAGAATACAGTAGCAGCAAAGTGGGTGAGATGTAACCGATCTCATCCACGCTGCATAAAAATTCCAGAAATTGACCTGCAGTGCGTATTTTTCGCTGCGGAGAGTGGACTGAATTGCTGCGTTTTTCAGACAAGATGTCACCATCTCCCAATGCAGCAAAAGCCGCACCATTTTCTGCAGTAAACAAACGCAGGAAATGGTGCGGTTTCTCCACATTGGAATTTCGGCTACTTTCTGCCGAAATTTTCTCCAGCAATTCCGTTACTTTATGGACAAGCCCCAATGGGCACGATTTCCATTCAGGAGCCTAGTAAAGCTGAACACGTGTAGTGGCGATCAGTTGTCATCCATCGTCTCCAGACTCCTGAGCAGCAAATCTGTTCACATATCGCTGCATAACTAGGCAGATTTGCTGTTCAGGACTCTGAGAAAGCTGAGTGACAGTCACGGTCGGAGCATTTCGTGTCGTCCAACTTTCCAAGAGGCGGGAACAAAAAGGACTTGACTGAAGAAGACAATTCGAGGATTTATGTTGACTTTTTTTTTTAAATTTCTGGCAAAACATGAAACGGACTTAGCTGCTCGTTGACTATGGCACCGCCAGACATGAACCCAGAATCGATCACATGGCCTGAGATGTCGCTGCCGCAGGGTACCGGGGCTCGTTCCTGTTATGTGGGACGGAACCGCAGCTTCTCGCTGATTGCAAACTGAAATTTGTACTTAAGTCATTAAAGCAGTTTCCAATTTGTTTTAATTCACATTCTTGTTGGGTTCAGGCCAGAGCGATCTCAGCGTGTTCCCATAGGGAGTGGCGAATGTTCCCCCCGAGCCCGACATATGTAAAAATACCATGAGTATGACCTAAGCAAAAACACCGTGTGTCACCAGATCCCTGTTATGTAAAGAGCAGAAAAATTCTGCAACTTTGTTTTTATAATTTCTACTTGCTGTCAGTGAATTGGGTTATCCAGAGACTGACAACCCCTACAGACCTAATGAGGGTTTGTTACAACTGTATCCAATATATACAACCCACTGTGAGGTAAACGGACTGATACATTTCACCTGCACTGATACATTGTATCACAGCATTTCATTTTAGGCTTGTGCCTCAGACACTTTTAAAAAGTAATTTTACGCGTCGCTGTCAAAATACGGCGCGTAAAAAGACACCCGCGAAAAATAAGTTCAGGTCACTTTTTGGGACGTTTTTGGAGCCGTTTTTCATTGACTTAATTGAAAAACAGCTCCAAAAACGGCCGTGAAAAACGCAGCGAAGGATGCGAGTGGTTAAAAAAACGTCTGAAAATCATGAGCTGTTTTCACCTGAAAACAGCTCCGTATTTTCAGACATTTTTAGTCTCGCGTGTGAACATACCCTAAATCTGCCACAAAGTATTTTAGAAAGTTATTAGAATAGTGGACGAGCCCAGTGTGAATAGACCTATAGAATTCAGTTTTGGATTTTATTGGTTCTTTCACAATCTCTCCCAGTAACCGCCATATATCGTAATCCCAGTATATTTTATATCATTGATTCATCTCAATATTTACATCCCCGTCTCCTGCGTCCGCCCACAGTTCTGTGCACGGGTGGGACATGTTGCTTTTCATCGGGAGTCACCAGATTCATGAACAGAATGCCATTATTGTAGTGAAGACTGACACAGTAGGGGCAAGGGAACCATGAACTGCGTAATATACCACACAGGGTTTGAGGAAAGCTGGGTGACAACCCCGGTAGGCTCTGATATGGCGGCTGCATTTGTCACTCTGCATCTGTTAGGGTATGTGCACACGTAGTGACCAAAAACGTCTGAAAATCCAGAGCTGTTTTCAAGGGAAAACAGCCCCTGCTTTTCAGACGTTTTTTGAGCAACTCGCGTTTTTTGCTGCATTTTTCGCTGCGTTTTTTACGTCCGTTTTTGGAGCTGTTTTCATTGGAGTCTATGAGAAAACAGCTCCAAAAACGTCCAAAGAAGTGTCCTGCACTTCTTTTTACGAGGCGTAATTTTACACGTCGTAATTGCCGTACGACGCGTAAAATTATGCGTCGTGGGAACAATACAGCGTTATACCCATAGAAAGTAATGGGCAGATGTTTGACAACGTATTTGAGACGTATTTTCAGACGTAAAACGAGGCAAAAAACGCCTCGTATACGTCTGAAAATAGGTCGTGTGAACCCAGCCTTAGAGACCGAGAACTCCGCAATGATGGAAAAGTTCAAGAGGATGAGTTAAGTACTTATATCCCTGGGTAATTGTCTCTTATTTTTAAGGAGCGCTGCGCGGACGGCCGGCTCCAGGAAGAGGAGCCCCAATCTGAATTTTCTGTTGGGCGACTCGACCATGAAAGATTAGAGGTACAGACTGTAAGAACAGATATACCGGGGGAACCCTACTATGGGGGTGCAGATGGTTTAGTTTATTGGGGTGTACATAGAACGAGGGGCCCCATTAATGGTGCTGCTAAATTCCATCACACCCGCTCATCCCTCCCGCTCCTTCATATCCCTGGTAGGAGATTACAGCGGCGTGACCCTCTGGACAGTCACCCATCACCTGGTCACTAACGCTGCTGCATCGCTGTCACAAAGGTTATGAAGTTTTCCCACTCATGTACTGTCCTGTATGAAGACCTTGTCATATTGACTCTGAATATTGACCCCTCCACTGTGTTCCTCTCCGATGGGTCATTGCCCCTCGTGTATGATCACTGATACCGCTGTCTCTGCTCTGGACAGAATGAGACGGAGTTAAATTGGCAGCAGATTTAATGGGTAATTGTCATGTCATATGTATATATAGCTTGTTATCAGTGAACGTTAACCCCCACCAATCGCTAGAATAATGGGGTACACACATTTTCCTGAGCAGTGTGCCCCTTCAACAAAGGCACAGTCTTAGGCCTCATGCACACGACCGTAAAAACACCCGTTATTGCGGGTCGTAATTACGACCCGCAATAACGGGCTCATATACTTCTGTTAGCCACGGGTACCTTCCAGTTTTCTCACGTGAAGGTGCCCGTGCCGTTAAAAAAATAGAACATGTTCTATTTTTCTATTTTACGGGCCGTGCTGCTATACTTTATAATGGCAGCACGGCTCGCAAAAGCGGCCGGCTGCCCGTGCCCGGCCGTGCTCGTAATTACGAGTCGGAATTACGAGCACGGTCGTGTGCATGAGGCCTTAGCAGAATGATTGTACCCCTCATTGTAGTGGTTGATGATTAATGAAGGGACAGTTACCCTTCAAAGTACCATTAACCCTAAAACACCAGAGTATATAATAGTGCAGCAGATATTAATCACATATATAGATGTAAGGACTGGGGGATATAATAGTACAGCAGTGATATAAGAGGAGCGGCTGATATCAGTCACATATATAGATGTAAGGACTGGAGGATATAATAGTACAGCAGTGATATAAGAGGAGCGGCTGATATCAGTCACATATATAGATGTAAGGACTGGAGGATATAATAGTACTGGAGTGATATAAGAGGAGCGGCTGATATCAGTCACATATATAGATGTAAGGACTGGAGGGTATAATAGTACAGCAGTGATATAAGAGGAGCGGCTGATATCAGTCACATATATAGATGTAAGGACTGGAGGATATAATAGTACAGCAGTGATATAAGAGGAGCGGCTGATATCAGTCACATATATAGATGTAAGGACTGGAGGATATAATAATACAGCAGTGTTATAAGAGGAGCGGCTGATATCAGTCACATATATAGATGTAAGGACTGGAGGATATAATAGTACAGCAGTGATATAAGAGGAGCGGCTGATATCAGTCACATATATAGATGTAAGGACTGGAGGATATAATAGTACTGGAGTGATATAAGAGGAGCGGCTGATATCAGTCACATATATAGATGTAAGGACTGGAGGATATAATAGTACAGCAGTGATATAAGAGGAGCGGCTGATATCAGTCACATATATAGATGTAAGGACTGGAGGATATAATAGTACAGCAGTGATATAAGAGGAGCGGCTGATATCAGTCACATATATAGATGTAAGGACTGGAGGATATAATAGTACAGCAGTGATATAAGAGGAGCGGCTGATATCAGTCACATATATAGATGTAAGGACTGGAGGATAGAATAGTACAGCAGTGATATAAGAGGAGCGGCTGATATCAGTCACATATATAGATGTAAGGACTGGAGGATGTAATAGTACAGCAGTGATATAAGAGGAGCGGCTGATATCTGTCACATATATAGATGTAAGGACTGGAGGATATAATAGTACTGGAGTGATATAAGAGGAGCGGCTGATATCAGTCACATATATAGATGTAAGGACTGGAGGATATAATAGTACAGCAGTGATATAAGAGGGGCGGCTGATATCAGTCACATATATAGATGTAAGGACTGGAGGATGTAATAGTACAGCAGTGATATAAGAGGAGCGGCTGATATCTGTCACATATATAGATGTAAGGACTGGAGGATATAATAGTACTGGAGTGATATAAGAGGAGCGGCTGATATCAGTCACATATATAGATGTAAGGACTGGAGGATATAATAGTACAGCAGTGATATAAGAGGAGCGGCTGATATCAGTCACATATATAGATGTAAGGACTGGAGGATATAATAGTACAGCAGTGATATAAGAGGAGCGGCTGATATCAGTCACATATATAGATGTAAGGACTGGAGGATAGAATAGTACAGCAGTGATATAAGAGGAGCGGCTGATATCAGTCACATATATAGATGTAAGGACTGGAGGATGTAATAGTACAGCAGTGATATAAGAGGAGCGGCTGATATCTGTCACATATATAGATGTAAGGACTGGAGGATATAATAGTACTGGAGTGATATAAGAGGAGCGGCTGATATCAGTCACATATATAGATGTAAGGACTGGAGGATATAATAGTACAGCAGTGATATAAGAGGGGCGGCTGATATCAGTCACATATATAGATGTAAGGACTGGAGGATGTAATAGTACAGCAGTGATATAAGAGGAGCGGCTGATATCTGTCACATATATAGATGTAAGGACTGGAGGATATAATAGTACTGGAGTGATATAAGAGGAGCGGCTGATATCAGTCACATATATAGATGTAAGGACTGGAGGATATAATAGTACAGCAGTGATATAAGAGGAGCGGCTGATATCAGTCACATATATAGATGTAAGGACTGGAGGATATAATAATACAGCAGTGATATAAGAGGAGCGGCTGATATCAGTCACATATATAGATGTAAGGACTGGAGGATATAATAGTACAGCAGTGATATAAGAGGAGCGGCTGATATCAGTCACATATATAGATGTAAGGACTGGAGGATATAATAGTACAGCAGTGATATAAGAGGAGCGGCTGATATCAGTCACATATATAGATGTAAGGACTGGAGGATATAATAATACAGCAGTGATATAAGAGGAGCGGCTGATATCAGTCACATATATAGATGTAAGGACTGGAGGATATAATAGTACAGCAGTGATATAAGAGGAGCGGCTGATATCAGTCACATATATAGATGTAAGGACTGGAGGATATAATAATACAGCAGTGATATAAGAGGAGCGGCTGATATCAGTCACATATATAGATGTAAGGACTGGAGGATATAATAGTACAGCAGTGATATAAGAGGAGCGGCTGATATCAGTCACATATATAGATGTAAGGACTGGAGGATATAATAGTACAGCAGTGATATAAGAGGAGCGGCTGATATCAGTCACATATATAGATGTAAGGACTGGAGGATATAATAGTACAGCGGTGATATAAGAGGAGCGGCTGATATCAGTCACATATATAGATGTAAGGACTGGAGGATATAATAGTACAGAGGTGATATAAGAGGAGCGGCTGATATCAGTCACATATATAGATGTAAGGACTGGAGGATATAATAGTACAGCAGTGATATAAGAGGAGCGGCTGATATCAGTCACATATATAGATGTAAGGACAGGAGGATGTAATAGTACAGCAGTGATATAAGAGGAGCGGCTGATATCAGTCACATATATAGATGTAAGGACTGGAGGATATAATAATACAGCAGTGTTATAAGAGGAGCGGCTGATATCAGTCACATATATAGATGTAAGGACTGGAGGATATAATAGTACAGCAGTGATATAAGAGGAGCGGCTGATATCAGTCACATATATAGATGTAAGGACTGGAGGATATAATAGTACAGCAGTGATATAAGAGGAGCGGCTGATATCAGTCACATATATAGATGTAAGGACTGGAGGATATAATAGTACAGCAGTGATATAAGAGGAGTGGCTGATATCTGTCACATATATAGATGTAAGGACTGGAGGATAGAATAGTACAGCAGTGATATAAGAGGAGCGGCTGATATCAGTCACATATATATAGATGTAAGGACTGGAGGATATAATAGTACAGCAGTGATATAAGAGGAGCGGCTGATATCAGTCACATATATAGATGTAAGGACTGTAGGATATAATAGTACAGCAGTGATATAAGAGGAGCGGCTGATATCAGTCACATATATAGATGTAAGGACTGTAGGATATAATAGTACAGCAGTGATATAAGAGGAGCGGCTTATATCTGTCACATATATAGATGTAAGGAGTGGAGGATATAATAGTACAGCAGTGATATAAGAGGAGCGGCTGATATCAGTCACATATATATAGATATAAGGACTGGAGGATATAATAGTACAGCAGTGATATAAGAGGAGCGGCTGATATCAGTCACATATATAGATGTAAGGACTGGAGGATATAATAGTACAGCAGTGATATAAGAGGAGCGGCTGATATCAGTCACATATATAGATGTAAGGACTGGAGGATATAATAGTACATCAGTGATATAAGAGGAGCGGCTGATATCAGTCACATATACAGATGTAAGGACTGGAGGATATAATAGTACAGCAGTGATATAAGAGGAGCGGCTGATATCAGTCACATATATAGATGTAAGGACTGGAGGATATAATAGTACAGCAGTGATATAAGAGGAGCGGCTGATATCAGTCACATATATAGATGTAAGGACTGGAGGATATAATAGCACAGCAGTGATATAAGAGGAGCGGCTTATATCTGTCACATATATAGATGTAAGGAGTGGAGGATATAATAGTACAGCAGTGATATAACAGGAGCGGCTGATATCAGTCACATATAGATGTAAGGAGTGGAGGATATAATAGTACAGCAGTGATATAAGAGGAGCGGCTGATATCAGTCACATATATAGATGTAAGGACTGAGGATATAATAGCACAGCAGTGATATAAGAGGAGCGGCTGATATCAGTCACATATATAGATGTAAGGACTGGAGGATATAATAGTACAGCAGTGATATAAGAGGAGCGGCTGATATCAGTCACATATATAGATGTAAGGACTGGAGGATATAATAGTACAGCAGTGATATAAGAGGAGCGGCTGATATCAGGCACATATATAGATGTAAGGACTGGAGGATATAATAGTACAGCAGTGATATAAGAGGAGCGGCTGATATCAGTCACATATATAGATGTAAGGACTGGAGGATATAATAGTACAGCAGTGATATAAGAGGAGCGGCTGATATCAGTCACATATATAGATGTAAGGACTGGAGGATATAATAGTACAGCAGTGATATAAGAGGAGCGGCTGATATCAGTCACATATATAGATGTAAGGACTGGAGGATATAATAGTACAGCAGTGATATAAGAGGAGCGGCTGATATCAGTCACATATATAGATGTAAGGACTGGAGGATATAATAGTACAGCAGTGATATAAGAGGAGCGGCTGATATCAGTCACATATATAGATGTAAGGAGTGGAGGATATAATAGTACAGCAGTGATATAAGAGGAGCGGCTGATATCAGTCACATATATAGATGTAAGGACTGAGGATATAATAGCACAGCAGTGATATAAGAGGAGCGGCTGATATCAGTCACATATATAGATGTAAGGACTGGAGGATATAATAGCACAGCAGTGATATAAGAGGAGCGGCTGATATCAGTCACATATATAGATGTAAGGACTGGAGGATATAATAGTACAGCAGTGATATAAGAGGAGCGGCTGATATCAGTCACATATATAGATGTAAGGACTGGAGGATATAATAGTACAGCAGTGATATAAGAGGAGCGGCTGATATCAGTCACATATATAGATGTAAGGACTGGAGGATATAATAGTACAGCAGTGATATAAGAGGAGCGTCTGATATCAGTCACATATATAGATGTAAGGACTGGAGGATATAATAGTACAGCAGTGATATAAGAGGAGAGGCTGATATCAGTCACATATATAGATGTAAGGACTGGAGGATATAATAGTACAGCAGTGATATAAGAGGAGCGGCTGATATCAGTCACATATATAGATGTAAGGACTGGAGGATATAATAGTACAGCAGTGATATAAGAGGAGCGTCTGATATCAGTCACATATATAGATGTAAGGACTGGAGGATATAATAGTACAGCAGTGATATAAGAGGAGCGTCTGATATCAGTCACATATATAGATGTAAGGACTGGAGGATATAATAGTACAGCAGTGATATAAGAGGAGCGGCTGATATCAGTCACATATATAGATGTAAGGACTGTAGGATATAATAGTACAGCAGTGATATAAGAGGAGCGGCTGATATCAGTCACATATATAGATGTAAGGACTGTAGGATATAATAGTACAGCAGTGATATAAGAGGAGCGGCTTATATCTGTCACATATATAGATGTAAGGAGTGGAGGATATAATAGTACAGCAGTGATATAAGAGGAGCGGCTGATATCAGTCACATATATATAGATATAAGGACTGGAGGATATAATAGTACAGCAGTGATATAAGAGGAGCGGCTGATATCAGTCACATATATAGATGTAAGGACTGGAGGATATAATAGTACAGCAGTGATATAAGAGGAGCGGCTGATATCAGTCACATATATAGATGTAAGGACTGGAGGATATAATAGTACATCAGTGATATAAGAGGAGCGGCTGATATCAGTCACATATACAGATGTAAGGACTGGAGGATATAATAGTACAGCAGTGATATAAGAGGAGCGGCTGATATCAGTCACATATACAGATGTAAGGACTGGAGGATATAATAGTACAGCAGTGATATAAGAGGAGCGGCTGATATCAGTCACATATATAGATGTAAGGACTGGAGGATATAATAGCACAGCAGTGATATAAGAGGAGCGGCTTATATCTGTCACATATATAGATGTAAGGAGTGGAGGATATAATAGTACAGCAGTGATATAACAGGAGCGGCTGATATCAGTCACATATATAGATGTAAGGAGTGGAGGATATAATAGTACAGCAGTGATATAAGAGGAGCGGCTGATATCAGTCACATATATAGATGTAAGGACTGAGGATATAATAGCACAGCAGTGATATAAGAGGAGCGGCTGATATCAGTCACATATATAGATGTAAGGACTGGAGGATATAATAGTACAGCAGTGATATAAGAGGAGCGGCTGATATCAGTCACATATATAGATGTAAGGACTGGAGGATATAATAGTACAGCAGTGATATAGGAGGAGCGGCTGATATCAGTCACATATATAGATGTAAGGACGGGAGGATATAATAGTACAGCAGTGATATAAGAGGAGCGGCTGATATCAGGCACATATATAGATGTAAGGACTGGAGGATATAATAGTACAGCAGTGATATAAGAGGAGCGGCTGATATCAGTCACATATATAGATGTAAGGACTGGAGGATATAATAGTACAGCAGTGATATAAGAGGAGCGGCTGATATCAGTCACATATATAGATGTAAGGACTGGAGGATATAATAGTACAGCAGTGATATAAGAGGAGCGGCTGATATCAGTCACATATATAGATGTAAGGACTGGAGGATATAATAGTACAGCAGTGATATAAGAGGAGCGGCTGATATCAGTCACATATATAGATGTAAGGACTGGAGGATATAATAGTACAGCAGTGATATAAGAGGAGCGGCTGATATCAGTCACATATATAGATGTAAGGAGTGGAGGATATAATAGTACAGCAGTGATATAAGAGGAGCGGCTGATATCAGTCACATATATAGATGTAAGGACTGAGGATATAATAGCACAGCAGTGATATAAGAGGAGCGGCTGATATCAGTCACATATATAGATGTAAGGACTGGAGGATATAATAGCACAGCAGTGATATAAGAGGAGCGGCTGATATCAGTCACATATATAGATGTAAGGACTGGAGGATATAATAGTACAGCAGTGATATAAGAGGAGCGGCTGATATCAGTCACATATATAGATGTAAGGACTGGAGGATATAATAGTACAGCAGTGATATAAGAGGAGCGGCTGATATCAGTCACATATATAGATGTAAGGACTGGAGGATATAATAGTACAGCAGTGATATAAGAGGAGCGTCTGATATCAGTCACATATATAGATGTAAGGACTGGAGGATATAATAGTACAGCAGTGATATAAGAGGAGAGGCTGATATCAGTCACATATATAGATGTAAGGACTGGAGGATATAATAGTACAGCAGTGATATAAGAGGAGCGGCTGATATCAGTCACATATATAGATGTAAGGACTGGAGGATATAATAGTACAGCAGTGATATAAGAGGAGCGTCTGATATCAGTCACATATATAGATGTAAGGACTGGAGGATATAATAGTACAGCAGTGATATAAGAGGAGAGGCTGATATCAGTCACATATATAGATGTAAGGACTGGAGGATATAATAGTACAGCAGTGATATAAGAGGAGCGGCTGATATCAGTCACATATATAGATGTAAGGACTGGAGGATATAATAGTACAGCAGTGATATAAGAGGAGCGGCTGATATCAGTCACATATATAGATGTAAGGACTGGAGGATATAATAGTACAGCAGTGATATAACAGGAGCGGCTGATATCAGTCACATATATAGATGTAAGGAGTGGAGGATATAATAGTACAGCAGTGATATAAGAGGAGCGGCTGATATCAGTCACATATATAGATGTAAGGACTGAGGATATAATAGCACAGCAGTGATATAAGAGGAGCGGCTGATATCAGTCACATATATAGATGTAAGGACTGGAGGATATAATAGTACAGCAGTGATATAAGAGGAGCGGCTGATATCAGTCACATATATAGATGTAAGGGCTGGAGGATATAATAGTACAGCAGTGATATAAGAGGAGCGGCTGATATCAGTCACATATATAGATGTAAGGACTGGAGGATATAATAGTACAGCAGTGATATAAGAGGAGCGGCTGATATCAGTCACATATATAGATGTAAGGAGTGGAGGATATAATAGTACAGCAGTGATATAAGAGGAGCGGCTGATATCAGTCACATATATAGATGTAAGGACTGAGGATATAATAGCACAGCAGTGATATAAGAGGAGCGGCTGATATCAGTCACATATATAGATGTAAGGACTGGAGGATATAATAGTACAGCAGTGATATAAGAGGAGCGGCTGATATCAGTCACATATATAGATGTAAGGGCTGGAGGATATAATAGTACAGCAGTGATATAAGAGGAGCGGCTGATATCAGTCACATATATAGATGTAAGGACTGGAGGATATAATAGTACAGCAGTGATATAAGAGGAGCGGCTGATATCAGTCACATATATAGATGTAAGGACTGGAGGATATAATAGTACAGCAGTGATATAAGAGGAGCGGCTGATATCAGTCACATATATAGATGTAAGGGCTGGAGGATATAATAGTACAGCAGTGATATAAGAGGAGCGGCTGATATCAGTCACATATATAGATGTAAGGACTGGAGGATATAATAGTACAGCAGTGATATAAGAGGAGCGGCTGATATCAGTCACACATATGATGTAATGTCTCTGGAGGATATAATAGTACAGCAGTGATATAAGAGGAGCGGCTGATATCAGTCACATATATAGATGTAAGGAATGGAGGACATAATAGTACAGCAGTGATATAAGAGGAGCGGCTGATATCAGTCACATATATAGATGTAAGGACTGGAGGATATAATAGTACAGCAGTGATAGAAGAGGAGCGGCTGATATCAGTCATATATATAGATGTAAGGACTGGAGGATAGAATAGTACAGCAGTGATATAAGAGGAGCGGCTGATATCAGTCACATATACAGATGTAAGGACAGGAGGGTATAATAGTACAGCAGTGATATAAGAGGAGCGGCTGATATCAGTCACATATATAGATGTAAGGACTGGAGGATATAATAGTACAGCAGTGATATAAGAGGAGCGGCTGATATCAGTCACATATATAGATGTAAGGACTGGAGGATATAATAGTACAGCAGTGTCATAAGAGGAGCGGCTGATATCAGTCACATATATAGATGTAAGGACTGGAGGGTATAATAGTACAGAAGTGATATAAGAGGAGCGGCTGATATCTGTCACATATATAGATGTAAGGACAGGAGGGTATAATAGTACAGCAGTGATATAAGAGGAGCGGCTGATATCAGTCACATATATAGATGTAAGGACTGGAGGATATAATAGTACAGCAGTGATATAAGAGGAGCGGCTGATATCAGTCACACATATGATGTAATGTCTCTGGAGGATATAATAGTACAGCAGTGATATAAGAGGAGCGGCTGATATCAGTCACATATATAGATGTAAGGACTGGAGGATATAATAGTACAGCAGTGATATAAGAGGAGCGGCTGATATCAGTCACATATATAGATGTAAGGACTGGAGGATATAATAATACAGCAGTGATATAAGAGGAGCGGCTGATATCAGTCACATATATAGATGTAAGGACTGGAGGATATAATAGTACAGCAGTGATATAAGAGGAGCGGCTGATATCAGTCACATATATAGATGTAAGGACTGGAGGATATAATAGTACAGCAGTGATATAAGAGGAGCGGCTGATATCAGTCACATATAGAGATGTAAGGACTGGAGGATATAATAGTACAGCGGTGATATAAGAGGAGCGGCTGCAAATCTATAATCCTTTTAAGCAACCCGTTCTATAACCTCCTGTGTGATGCTTACTATGGATCTATCTATCTTTGTCTGTTTCATTGCCCAGGGTCTGTTTTGTATTAAAATGCCTGAAAAATTGTGATTTATTTTATTTGCATGACATGTCCCTGGATAGATGTTTTAGGTAAATATTGTACATTTTCAGATCATCCCCCATCCTAGTGAGGTCTACAGCTCTATTTCATCTGTTTTGGGCAATAAAATAATCTAAACGTTATTCCAGCCACAGATGCTGCTTTGTTACTGACGATTATCACATTTTAGTTTTTTTTTTAAATATAATTTTCTTTTCCTTATTTCTTTTTCATTTTTCCAGTGTCCTTCCAGAATTCCATGCACTGCTGCGTTCCCCGACCTACAGCTCTGCTCATCCTGATCTACCTGGTTCATGAATAGAATGATCAAATGATAGTGTAGAGTCGTAGGAGAGACAGAGGAGGTAAGTAACATTACAAAATTGCTACTCAGGGTCTGTGGACAGCTGAGTGACAACCCTGTTGCTGCTTTATAGTGCTGCTTCTCTCTCCATATATTGGCACAGATATAAATATAACACTGTGTGCTCATATGCTGATTATGTAGATCCGAGCCACACCAGTTACTTTGTGGCTGATGAAACACAGAAGCATTGTTTTATGGCGCCGGTCACATGAGCTTCTTTCTCGGACTTGAATGACACTTTCTATTTTTCTTTAATGACATCGCTATAAAATGCACCCTCGTCCTCCAGCTACGCTGACAATGTGGACGCCTGACAGTAAACGGTATTTCCACATGAGAGGCGTCTTTTTGTTGTGGTTTTCAGTGATACGGGAAAATATTTCTCCACAATTAAAAAGCAAACTAAAAACTTGTGACCGCTGATACATTGCCAGTGAAATATAAAAGGCCTTTATGTTCAAATGTTGAATGTGGAACTACAGATCCCAGCATTGTATTCTATCTAAACACTGCAAACGTACCAATCATCCAGTGTAGAGAAGCATGAGGATTATTTTATGATTGTTCTTTTATAACATATAAAATCATAAATAATCAACATATAAATGTATTGACACGTCTGTAAATAATATTTGTATAAATATCTAATTCTGTCATAACCTGATGATTATACAGAGATGAGCGGCGTAACATAGGCGCTGCTTATCTGTTCCTGAAGGTGCAGCTTGTCAAAGATCATTTTTGTGACAATCACAGGTTTTGCAGTATCTGCTGTGTGTACCATATAGTAATTTTCCCAGCAGCTGCAGAACATCATAATACACACCTCAGCTGCTGCAGAACCTTATAACACACACCTCAGCTGCTGCAGAACCTTATAACACACCACTCAGATTCTGCAGAACCTTATAATACACACCTCAGCTGCTGCAGAACCTTATAACACACCACTCAGATTCTGCAGAACCTTATAATACACACCTCAGCTGCTGCAGAACCTCATAACACGCACATCAGCTGCTGCAGAGCCTCATAACACGCACAGCTCTATAATACACACCTCAGCTGCTGCAGAGCCTCATAACACGCACAGCTCTATAATACACACCTCAGCTGCTGCAGAGCCTCATAACACGCACAGCTCTATAATACACACCTCAGCTGCTGCAGAGCCTCATAAGGCTTTATTCACATGCGGCAGATTTGTGGAATATCTCTGACTGTCCCATTTATCTAGGTGGGTCTTGTAGAAATCTCTGCAGCTGCTGCAAAAACAACCACATTCACATGGAATTGATTTTTCCGCCGCAGAAATCTCTGCAACAAACCTGCTGCTTGTGAGCAAAAGCCAAAAAAAAACTCCTCAGATGCTGCAGAACCTCAGAAGACGTTGCCCCTTTCTCTTCAAAAAGGATTTATGCAGCATTATCTGGGGTGTATAATATGTACCCCTACTATAAATGATAAAGAATATTAGACGGGACCTCAGAGTGCTGCGACCTGTAGACACAAGATCTTCATTAGCTTTTTGTTTGGCCTTTTCAGTTTTTCTACCTCAGTGATTGCTGATAGTGGAGGAGACTTTATCCCAAATGTTGTTACTATTATTATCATCATCATCATTTTGACTTATTTTTTTCTTTTTTTTTTTTCAGGGGTCTGGTAATTTATTACTCAGGACCAACCACACACTTGTGTCTTCCAGTAGAAGGAGGATGACAGAATCTCCGCAGCCTCTCGCTTTCTAACCACTTATCACTAAGCACAAATCCAGGTAAGATCACATCGTGCTGCTTGTATATTTCCAGCTATTCAGAGACCCAATACAGAAAACATCACCCCCTATTTAGGTTACCTTTACTTTAACCAAGTGGCTGCTTTATATCATGATCAATGAGACCGGCATGATGATCTGTGAAGTAGCCGGCCCCTCTGCCCTGCGGGTAATGACGGCCCCTCTGCCCTGCGGGTAATGACGGCCCCTCTGCCCTGGGGGTAATGACGGCCCCTCTGCCCTGGGGGTAATGACGTCCCCTCTGCCCTGGGGGTAATGACGGCCCCTCTGCCCTGGGGGTAATGACGGCCCCTCTGCCCTGGCGGTAATGACGGCCCCTCTGCCCTGGGGGTAATGACGGCCCCTCTGCCCTGGCTGTAATGACGGCCCCTGCTGCCCTGGGGGTAATGACGGCCCCTGCTGCCCTGGGGGTAATGACGGCCCCTCTGCCCTGGGGGTAATGACGGCCCCTCTGCCCTGGGGGTAATGACGGCCCCTCTGCCCTGGCGGTAATGACGGCCCCTCTGCCCTGGGGGTAATGACGGCCCCTGCTGCCCTGGGGGTAATGGCGGCCCCTCTGCCCTGGGGGTAATGACGGCCCCTCTGCCCTGGGGGTAATGACGGCCCCTCTGCCCTGGGGGTAATGACGGCCCCTCTGCCCAGCAGTGTTATACAGGGGCAGTGCAGAGAGATGATAAATGCACAGCCTGTATCTATAGATTGCACGCAGCAGCACATGGTGGTTGGAGGGGTCCTGGTACAGCCTTCTCATCAGAATCTGGCAGGTTACTAGTAACGACCGCTCTTCTGCTCAGAAAAATGATTTAGTGATGCGCCTCCCCGGCAGCCACATTATTATCCCCACCACTAGTCGCCCTACTTCTCCTTGTCACACAAACCTTCTCTAATATGCCCACCATGTTTCTGCCATCGGGTGCCATCTTGTGAAACGTCACCTAGGATCATGGCCTATAGAAAACATATATAATGTAATTATCGGAATCTCTCTGTACAAGTGGCAGCAACCCTGGACATGTCCCATCCTGATGTTGTCCTGGAGATGGTGGCAGCCTGTATTATGACTATGGATTACTTGCTTTTGTTTATAGCTGACAGCCATCCATACGTACCCTGTGAGGGACCCAGTACAGGCTGCCATGAACAGCCCCTGTGTTCTGATGACATGGGTGCATTATTAGTGGATTGCTCCTGTAGGTTAAGTGGGCCATGACGATAATTGCATTGTATAAGGGGATCACTTCTAATACAGGTACATAATGTCAGGTGGAGCTTCACTTAGACATTCCCTGGTTTGTACAATGATAGGGGCAGCGCGGCAGGAACCCCCAACATCAGCTGCATCCCTTGTAGCATTTGGAGTATTTCCCCAGCATTACCTGGTACCCATTGAAATGTATGGGGGGCTGTAGAGTGCAATGGGCGTTGTTGGTCCTGCAGAGCGGAGAGTAGCTCTTGACCTCCCTCTATCTCTTTTGGTTTCCTCATGTTGGGTAGTTTAGAAGGGGTTGTCTGAGGCGGAGGCTACACTGAGACTTTTTGTAGCGCTACTGATTTGATTTTTATCTCTTGAGTAACAGCTGCAGTCCACAAGATGCAACCCATAGTTACAATTCAATCAGTAGCACTACAAAAAGTCTGTGTAACCTTTAATCTAAAAAAGATTGCCCCCTTTTAGGCTGGGTTCACACTTTGCAGTCAAAATGCATTTTTTCGCAGCGATTCTCTGCAAAACCCTCGTGATTTACATTGTGACTAGATAGAGTCCTGCAGCCTGTACTCCGTGCTTCAGATGAATTGCTATATGGACATGGGTGTGATCACGATCGCTGCAGTCCCGGAGATCTGGGTTTGGGGTCTGAATTTTTATAGGTTATAGATGACAATTTTTAAACACTTGAAGCCTCATTGAACTGAGCGCTATTTACTATAACTATACAACCCCCGCGCCTGAATCCGGACAGAATCCTGAACGTGTGAACATGGCCTTACACTGCAGTCTTAAAATGTCTAGGGATGAAATCCGGTACAAGCTCAGCCGGGCCCCGGGATGATGGGAGCTGTAATCCCGTCATCTCCTGTAAGTGAAAGTTTCTGCTGGAAGCAATGTGTAAAGGAATATAGAAAGTTCTTTGTGTTGTAGTTGCTGCCGCGCTCCTATCGCTGGATAATACAATGTGCTGGGGGTGGAGAGGAGGAGAGGGGTTGTACTTCTCTGCACACTCTTGTCTGACACTCCGCTCTTTGCTGGAGCTGTTGCTGCTGGGTGGGGGCTACAATCTTCACATAGGGGCCATTTCCACCGCTGTGACCATTGCCCCGGTCAGCCCGGGAGGAGAGGTCCAGCCTGGTGTGGGTGGAGGTCACAGGAGGCAGATGTGGGGCTCACATATTCTCCCAGGGGTCTCGATCTGCTGAGATTACACAGGACTTGCCCATAGGATAAGGATTTGTGTGGGAAATACAAAGCTGAGAATGGAGCAGAGAGGCTGGAGCTGCACCCTGGAGGTAATGAATTACAACCCCCATCCTCTTCTTTGCTCAGCCTGTAAATAATTTTGTCTATTTTGTCCCATTGGGACTTCCATTGCTCTCTCTAATGTTTCTTATGTTCTATGTATCGAAATCACTGTCGTTTATACGTTGCGGCTTTCTCTACAATAGTTAGATACCCAGTAGCAGATCATCGCCTCCGCTGTGCAATGTGCTGCAGAAGGGGTTAAGCGCTGAGCCGGCTACACATGAGCAGGGTGATGTAATGCTGCTCACATTGTGGGGATCTATTTTGGAGATAACCCTATTAAGCAAATAGTGAATAGCCTTGGATTTGTGTAAATGGAAAGAGCAGCGACCGACTGCAGCGCCAGGATTTACAGTATCCACGAATTAAAGCGCAGATTGTTCACCTCGGTCACATTCAGTCCAGTCAGTGGCATCAGATAGTTATTTATTGGTGGACGTCATTGTAAGTTTGTTTTTTTCCCCTCTAATTCTGTGACTACAACTCTTTACTACTCATTTACCATAAAGTTTGGGTGTTGGAATGAACGCGATCTGCCGGGACAGACACAATGTAAACTGTGCAGTAATTATCACAGGGATACAATGGGGTAAACCCCAGACCTGCAGGCGGATAATCTGACTTTACGCTTTATTCTCTAGATTCTTACGGCGGTGACACATTTTCCGTCCTTTCTGCAACGTTTCCGAGGCGACTTTTATAGGACGGTTCGAACAGACTCAACTTCTATACATCGTGGTAAAGTCGAGAGGATCTCCGGAGCACGGTCTCTGCAGACCATTGTAATGTGCATGGCCGGCTGCAGATATATACATTATATAGATGTATACATGATTTTCAGTGCCGAGGTTGCGCTGTTGGAATTGTCGCCTTCTCTTACAATCTAAGCTGCTGACCATAGATATGAGATATTTATTGGCAGATCAGGACAATTTGGATGGGATCCGCTGATCTAATGACTATGACCCATGGTGGGCCTGTGACCGCGGTCTTGTGCGTGATCGCGGGTCTGTGATGACGTTGCTGGGAATCTCTTCTGATCTTGCAGTGATTTCGGTGACGTCGTCGTCGCTCCCCCCCCCCCCTGCGTAGCTTAGATTTTAGAGATTGTTTTGTGGCCTTTAACCTTTTTTGTTTAAAACTATTTTTGAACATTTTTGGTTGCAACTTGTTAGAAAATCTATACTTTTTACATTTCATTTGTATACAATGTACAGACGGTCTTCTCTTCCTGAGATGCTGCAACCGTGAGGCGTACAAAGAACACTTACGTGTGGCGGGGCCTATTTTAGGGACCTGGAGCAATTTCCTTCTTTGGTCTGCAGGATCCTGTTGACAGTCGAGTTCCTGTGTGTTGTGTCGCTTTCTTTTGGAGGAGCTGGAAACTTCCACTTTTTGTTGTTAACTGTTTCATTGCTGAAGTTCATGGATCGCTTGCGACTTGCAGCTGTGAACTTCGCAAGGGCTGAAATAGTTAAAACGTGACAAAGGCGAAACTCTGGCAGAATAAAATGATAAGAATCTTAAGAATAGAAAAAACACGAATGTCTTCCATTGGTTTGCTGCATCTGCTAATGATCCTACAAGTCAGGAATTTTCGCCCTGGGCAGGAAATGTAAACAAACAAACTTTGAGGGAGACATTTAAAGGGGACTGTAAAGATGGCGGCTGCTGTGAGGTCGGGTGGAGCTGCCATTGGTGGCTTTATTTTTGGCCGCTCGTCTGTCAGTCGGTTCTGGGGTTGAGGAGCAGATTAGAGAGGGTCCTGGACGGCAGACAGAGCTCCTTTTGTCTTCCTGGGACAATGACGCTGGCCTGGGATTGGCTGCCTTTGGTCTTGCTCGCCTGTTTCCGTTCCCTTTAGAGAAAAGCTGGTGGAAAAAATACAAACACAAGAGCTGGCAGTTCATAGAGGGACGCTGGTGTGACACGGAATAGCGGAGAAAATCTAATTATCCCCAGCAACCGCCTCATAGTTACTCCTCATTATATCACGTACAATATAGAACGATACATCAATGTAATAATGATAATAATGATACGCTCCACAGTAAAGAAAAGGATTACTATCTATCTCATATCTATCTATCTATCTATCTCATATCTATCTATCTATCTATCTATCTATCTATCTATCTATCTATCTATCTCATATCTATCTATCTCATATCTATCTATCTATCTATCTCATATCTATCTATCTCATATCTATCTATCTATCTATCTCATATCTATCTATCTCATATCTATCTATCTATCTATCTATCTATCTATCTATCTATCTCATATCTATCTATCTATCTATCTCATATCTATCTATCTATCTATCTATCTATCTATCTATCTATCTATCTATCTCATATCTATCTATCTATCCATCTCTCTACAGAATAAAAACATTGAGGCCCCTGCCCAAAAACGCACAATCCAAACATAAGATGCAATAAGTCGATTATTCTGCACCATTTCCGTTTCTGCGCGCCATATATGTCTAATATAAGTGATTACTCCGTCTATTCCGCTCTGACCGGTCGCTGCGCAGGAAATCTTCACGTCTGTGATACTCATTATCTAGTCTTTATATGTTACTGCAATGCTCTGTATCATCTCAGTGGTTGATTTGACACGGTTGTACGGGGATATACGGTATATGGAGCACCTGCAATACATTTACATATCCATGTGACTGATAAAAAAGTTTATGGCCTGAAGACCCTTTTCCTTCCCTACATTTCTCCCATACATTGTTAATCATTCCTTATCTTGGAGCAGTGCGGTGGCCCGTGCATCTTCCTGCATCTGTCCAATCAGGACAATCTCTGTCCATATGTCCTATTAGTGTATATAGATGTCATAGAGTGGGGTCCTACGCTCCAGAGCAGAGAGACACAAGAGCCATATCTTTTTACCCAGTGATCTGTCTAATAGGAAAGGATTGTCCAGAGTGGACAGCCGCTTTACCTGATTAACTGGCTGACTGTCAATAGCTGTCACTGGAGGGGATGGGGCCACATTCCACAGACAGCTTCGGGTGGAGTACAACACTGGACCCCCTCATCTCCTTCAGATGATAGAGGGGTTTATGGTGCCCCCTTAGCTATGTTGCGCTTCGCTGCATGAGTGTTCAGTCCATCCCTAAAATTTAGAGATGTATATTTGTTCTAACACATTGAGAAATGAGCTGTTGCATGCTGATGGTCTCCTCTTCTGCTCCGGAGATGTCATCTCTCCTGCCAAGAGCCTAAGCCAATGGCTGGGTATCATGCCAGGGTACCTGTCTTCACCCTGAGCGTCAGCTCTTCTGGTCTGGATTCCTTCTAGCTGAGTATTTCTGTAACACCACAGGCATCGTAACACAATTGGCACAAATTCAACACCAATACAGATTATTTCTGTTTTCTTCTGTCACATTGGGTGAGGGACCAGGTGACCGGTTGCAGAGACCAGAAGCAGGTGCAAATGCTATTGTATTTTAAAATCTTTACAGAATAGGGAAGGATCTGACCCCTGTGATGTATAAAAACTGTTGCTGGGGCCTCATGGGTCTATGCACCGAGAGCCTCTTACTATGTGTGACCAGCTGTACATTATTTGGCTTCTGTAATTATTCCTCATTAGTAATGTTCTCCGCGCATCTCACGAACGGCCGTCACACGGACCTATATAATTCAATGTGGCCGTTCACACAGTAGGGTAAGACCTGGGATTTATAACAAACAGATGGAGCAGTTTCATTGCTCAACCTGCAACTCTGACCCTGAGCATTTACTATTAGGCCCAGTTCACACTGAGGTTTTTTACGCTGATTTTGATGTGGAAACCGCATTGGAATCCGTGGCAAAAAAACGGCCTAAACTGCCTCCGATTGATTTCAATGGGAGGCGAAGGCGTTTTTTTCCGCGGAGGTTTTTAGCCGCTCGCGGTAAAATAAAGCGGCATGCTCTTTCTTGCCGTGGTTCCGCATCTGACCTCACATTGAAATCAATAGGAGGTAAAGATGTTTTTTTTAGCTGCTTTTTCTGCTTAAATGGCCGCGGATGAAAAACGTCACGAAAATCGTCGCAAGAATTCCTGAAGGAATTTTGTGGCCGATTTTTCTGCCTGCAAAAATCTGTGTGAACGCGGCCTTAGGTTTCTGGCAACAGTTCATCTTACATGGACCAATCATTGCCTTGAATACTGAAATACTCCAGCAGAAAATTCATATTCACATTTTGCAGTTCTGTACTGGGGAGAAAGTGCCGGACTATCAGACTTGGAGTTATCGGATTCTGGATTTTCTAAATTTGATTTGTCTGAAATGTTTTCTTCATGCAGATTTTTATGTTTTGATCATATTTAACCCTCCTCGCTTTTTGTCACCTGGGATCGCCAGTCCTGTGTCCATGATATTTGTCTTTGACCTGTGACCTGTCCGTTGTTTGTCCCTTTCAAGCTCCGGTAGTTGCGCCGTCACCTCTCAGGTTAGTTTGGGATGAGGATGCGGGGACATTCTTCACTACGAGACGCTGTCTAGACAGATAACAAGTCTCAGCTTAGCAGTATCCACCTCTCAGGTGAGTCTCGGGGCCCCATCACCTGTCCTGAGGCTGCAGCATCAGCGGGACCTGGGAGCGGCTCTAGACTTCTCCATAGACCGATCAATGATTCATCCAATATGAGAAAAATTCCACCTTTTTAAAAGTAATTTCACAAATTCTTTCGTGTTTTTGTAGTGACTGAGCTGTTTTCTGCTGTTTCCTCCATTCATATACAGAGCGGCTTTCATAGTTCATCATCTCCACCCCGCGTCTTGTGACTCAACGCAAACACAAAATCAATTAGAAAGTTGCAGAACCAGAATTATTCTACAGTCATCAATCATTTCATGTTTAAGCTTTATTTACATAAAATCACAACGCAGATCTCAAACTAAAGCTGGCCGTAGATATAATAGCTGTCAGCCGACTGAATTATTAACCTGCCCATTGGGCCTGACTGAACAGATCACTTATAGGGAGGAACGGGGATAAGCAGCTGTCGGAGTTGGCCTGGTCTATGGTCGGTTTAAGGAATTGTCTTCTCCTCCCAACAGTATTGTCCATGTCTACTCTGTATGGACGGGAAGTCGAGAGGGAGTGGATCAATAAGCACCCAACAAACAGTCCCTAATGTGGACCACATATCACCGCAGCAGGTGTCTCCCCTACCGCCATTATAGTAGCTGTTACTGTTTTAAACAATTTCCTTTATTTTATTTTCTGGCGTGTTGGGCACTTTCTCCTTTTCCATAAGTATTTCTGTACATGTGTCCTCATGCTATAGATCCTTACAGTGTATATGTGCTGCCCTTTCTAAATAATTTACAATTGAGGATGCAAAGTAGTCCCTAATGCCAAGAGAACAGCTACAAAGAGCGTCTCGCGCTCTGGAGGACCCAACCTGTCCATGCAGAACGCTGAAAGCCCAGCGATGTGATGAGAACGGTGTAATGCCTTATTTCTCCTGTGGTGGCGCTGCAGGGGAATTAAACACGTTGCAGGGATTCCTCACAAATTACAGCTGATCGCTAGGGGTTCAGCAGCAGGACCACCTGTAAAATTAAAAAGGACGCAGGTACAAAAATAATTATGGGGGTGGGGATTCGCTCCGTGTTTTTCTTTACATCATTTGTGACACCCGGGTGCTATAATATAAGCAGGATGCCTGTATTTAATAACAATAATAAAAATGTATTTAAGGCGCCCTGCACCGCTCTCATGCAGCAGATCCATTATAAACTACCCCCCCCCCCCCTCATACCGGGCCAGGTGCTTTAATGGTCGCATGCCAGAATTCGGCAAGATGAACATACTAGGGAGAGGGGGAGTTTGCACCAGATAGTAAGTTTTATACTTGCAGATCCCAAACATTTTCACCCCCAGCCTGTCATGCTTGTCACGCCCGCATGTTTGTCCTCATCAGACGTCTCTGTTAATCAGTCCTGAGCCCTAATCCTGGAATCACAGACCAGCCATGGACGGCGTTCAAAAATGTTAATCAATCTGAAAAGCGGAGGCCAGCACCTGGTCACTGTGTTATCCGCCTTCCCGGGAAATCAATTATATCCCTGGCTTCCTTGCCAAGGTCATGACAGATTCTTAATACCACTGGAAATGCTGGCACGTAGCAGCTGCCTGACTCCAGAAGGGAGCGCACCACATGGCAGGGATTCACGTCATCGATGCTGCGCACCCGCCTGGCCCTACAATTATATATAACATACATGGAGGATGGCGACTCACAGAGTCCGCACTATAAAGAATATTTGGGGGGATTGATTTAGTATCAATTTCTTGAAATGGTTTTTAGACCATTTGAATTATTCTTGTTTATATTTAGAGTTTGAAAACCCATCCTGACCTAATACTTCTCGCAGCTGAAGGATTGTTACAATTGTATCCAGTCTGGACAATCCTGGTTGCTAAACATCCTAGACTCCAGACTGATGCATTTTATCTGCACTGAAATCCCATCCTGAACTAGTCATGCTCACACATCTGATGGGTGTGTTACAATGTGCTTAGTCTAAGGCTCTGTTCACATCTGCGCTTGTATTTTTTATTCTGTTCCGTCATAGGAAAATAACCCAAAGCGACGATTCTGTCAAATGACAGACACCATTGGCGCCCGACGGACAAAACAGCTGTACTATGTTTTTTCCAGCCAGTATGACTAAATCTGCGACTGAAGCTTCTAACGAAGCCTCCAAAACAGATGTGAACAGGGCCAAAGCAATCCAGCGAAACACATCAGGAGCGCAATTCTCTCGTCTGTTCTGCACTTCAAACGAATACGTTGTAGTGTATGTGCATATGAGCGAGATTTGTGCTGCTGATGTGTTTTGCTGGATTGTTCAGATGGGATATATTTGTGGATAACCCTCAGCTGTGTGAAGTATAAGGGCCATATGGATTTTTAGCCTCTGGATGTAAACAAGATTCTTTGCATTCACCGACTGCAAGCAGAGGTCTTGAAAATGCTGAGGAAGTGATACAGAAAGTCTATTAGAAAGTTTCAAAACTTTTCAGTATACAATGATTTATTGGTCATGTAATGACATCTGATCAACTATCAAGTGTTACATAAAACTGGACGAGCACTTTCAAGGGTTAATCTCATGTAATATAAAGTTATAATGAGTCCTTCCCTGGGTTACCTGGAGGACTCCTGTGAGAGCACAGCAGGACAGTGAATGTCAACTTCAAATTGTCGAGAATGGCTGTGGCTTTGTCTCTGTGGACTCATGTACAGGCCATATGTATGATCAGCGGGGTCGCAGGACTGTGGTCCCTTATATATCTGCACCGTGGTCTTATCATAAAGGGCAGATATCCAGATGCTGTGACATCAAATCTGCATTATATTCTGATTATGATATAGACAAGAGCTGTCACCAGGAGGATATCACCCCTCTATCCACCCATCTCATCCAACCTCAAGGAGGACTCACTATTGGCTCCTGGGCTAAGGCCTGTGACATCACCACCCTGGAATGATGACATCACTTAATATAAAGCGCTCAACTGTCTGGCCACCAATAAGCCCCCTTGTCTATATGCCATGGGGGTCTGTGGCCTTCCTTAGCTGCTGGGTCCTCAGAACTGCTTGACAATTTGACCAGGGCTGGGCAGATTCCAGAAGTGATTATTATAAGGCGGATTGTAGTATGCGGAGATCCACCTGTCCGTTATTCACTCTATAATCTGCTCTTGTCATCTGCCTGTTGCCCGTGGTTTGGATTGATTTGTCTTTGGCATACAGGATAATAAATCCGGCTTCCATTTGTGATTGACAGGTGACCTTGCGTTTCGACAATGGCCACACAGTTGCACGCTGCTTCCACTCTGTGATAAGGATGCGGGTGGCAGGCACCGCTGATAGTTTTCTCCAACACTGGAAGTATTGTTTTACTATTACATCCTGTTCTGTGCACCGAGAAACAGGCAATGTGATATGGGAATAGGACGCCGCTGCCTGCACAGGGCCACATTGTAACGTCGCTCATTTACTGCAGATTCTGAAATACAGTAAAATGCAAGTGAATGGGGTTCAGAATCCACAGCATGTCCCATATGTCCCAGATTTCTTATGGATTTCATGCGTTGCCGCACAAAATCCATGTGAATGTGCCACACGTGGCCTTAGTGTTTATTCTGACGCTGCCACTGTCCCTCCTGACGCTGCCTCTGTTCCACCTGACGCTGCCCCTGTCCCACCTGACGCTGCCACTGTCCCACCTGACGCTGCCAATGTCCCACCTGACGCTGCCACTGTCCCACCTGACGCTGCCACTGTCCCTCCTGACGCTGCCTCTGTTCCACCTGACGCTGCCCCTGTCCCACCTGACGCTGCCACTGTCCCACCTGACGCTGCCAATGTCCCACCTGACGCTGCCACTGTCCCACCTGACGCTGCCACTGTCCCACCTGACGCTGCCACTGTCCCACCTGATGCTGCCACTGTCCCTCCTGACGCTGCCACTGCCCGCCTCCTGACGCTGCCACGATCTCTTTGCATAAACTAAACATAATTACGAAACTTTATTAATCCCTCTACCTTCTCATTTTTTAGCATTTGGTTATTTTCACATTTTGGGTGGAATTTCACTTTAATATAGAAAGGGATAGACGAGACTGCGGGAAGGGGCTGGTGCTTCATGTCTCTATCCGCCCGAATGTTGGCAGGCCCGCGCCACAGCTCCTGCTCATGTTCGCTCTGCATTCCTTCTGCCTCTGTGATCCATAAATACATAGTGATAACATTGTCAAGTCTCAGGTGTAACTGCACAGCCATGTCCTGTGTGATACCTGTGCCCAGAAATACACGCTGCCTCTCATCAGCACTGCCAGGGTCACACTCGGGGCGCTCTGCACTTTCCCATGAACTTGGGAATCAGTTGAAACAACAGATCTCACTTCACAGATCATTTATCATAAAAATTCTGGGAATTCATAAATAAAATTAGAATTGTCTCCATCTAAGTCGCAGACTCAGCCCAGCAGACCGTGACCCCACCAGCAGAATAGTGAGTACAGCTCTGGAGTATAATACAGGATGTAACTCAGGATCAGTACAGGATAAGTAATGTAATGTATGTACACAGTGACTCCACCAGCAGAATAGTGAGTGCAGCTCTGGAGTATAATACAGGATGTAACTCAGGATCAGTACAGGATTAGTAATGTAATGTATGTACACAGTGACTCCACCAGCAGAATAGTGAGTGCAGCTCTGGAGTATAATACAGGATGTAACTCAGGATCAGTACAGGATATGTAATATATGTACACAGTGACTCCACCAGCAGAATAGTGAGTGCAGCTCTGGAGTATAATACAGGATGTAACTCAGGATCAGTACAGGATAAGTAATGTAATGTATGTACCCAGTGACTCCACCAGCAGAATAGTGAGTGCAGCTCTGGAGTATAATACAGGATATAACTCAGGATCAGTACAGGAGAAGTAATGTAATGTATGTACACAGTGACTCCACCAGCAGAATAGTGAGTACAGCTCTGGAGTATAATACAGGATGTAACTCAGGATCAGTACAGGATAAGTAATGTAATGTATGTACACAGTGACTCCACCAGCAGAATAGTGAGTGCTGCTCTGGAGTATAATACAGGATGTAACTCCGGATCAGTACAGGATAAGTAATGTAATGTACACAGTGACTCCACCAGCAGAATAGTGAGTGCAGCTCTGGAGTATAATACAGGATGTAACTCAGGATCAGTACAGGATAAGTAATGTAATGTATGTACACAGTGACTCCACCAGCAGAATAGTGAGTGCAGCTCTGGAGTATAATACAGGATATAACTCAGGATCAGTATAGGATAAGTAATGTAATGTATGTACACAGTGACTCCACTTTATATGGAGATTAATTCTATATGTAAAATGGTGACTATAGACTAATTGCACTTTTACATATATAAGCTTTCTGATCCTGCATTCACAATTCTGCTGTTTTCCTATTACTTGGGATCTCAGGTGACACAGACCACACAGAACTCCGCTATTATGTAATTTGTCAGTGCAGAGTCAGACACCTTCCAAGTGGCAGTTAGCAGAATTGTGAATGCTGCTCTGGATATGAATGGAGTATAAGACACCATGTAACTCAAAATAAGTAAAATTGCTTCACATTTTATGTAGATTTAACCTCTGATATGTTGTTATATGTCCCTGAGCTTTCCTCAGAGCTGCATGCAGGCACAAATGTGCAATAAATGGCCATTTTAAGGGAATCTATAAAATTTTAAATACTTAGTCTATTTTTATGTGTCCTTCATTGCCCCCACTACATGAAAAAAAGAAATGTTCTGGGAAAATGTTGTGTCTAAATAGAGAAGTCCTTATGCATGAGGCTCCTTACACGTATCTGGGACTCCAGTTACCATGTAGCCTGCAAACCGATCGCATAATAAGTCTTAGAAAATAGAAGTCGTCAGCAGCCTCTGCTCTGGAAATGGTCCTCCAATATGAATAATGTAATGATTTATCTTTCTGTCGACCGGATAAGCTTAGATACAGTGGCTCCGAAGACTGTATCACACATGATAGGATTAGATACACAGCTCAGCAGACAGTATCATATGATAGGATTAGATACACGGCTCCGCAGACAGTAATACACATAATAGGATTAGATACACAGCTCAGCAGACCGTATCACACAGGTAGGATTAGATACACAGCTCAGCAGACAGTATAACACATGATAGGATTAGATACAATGGCTCCTCAGACAGTATCACACATGATAGGATTAGATACACAGCTCAGCAGACAGTATCACACATGATAGGATTAGATACACAGCTCAGCAGACAGTATCACACATGATAGGATTAGATACACAGCTCAGCAGACAGTATAACACATGATAGGATTAGATACAATGGCTCCTCAGACAGTATCACACATGATAGGATTAGATACACGGCACAGCAGACAGTATCACACATGATAGGATTAGATACACAGCTCAGCAGACAGTATCACACATGCTAGGATTAGATACACAGCTCAGAAGACAGTATCACACATGATAGGATTAGATACAGCAGCTCAGCTGACAGTATCAGACATAATAGGATTAGATACAGCGGCTCGGCAGACAGTATCACACATGAGAGGATTAGATACACAGCTCAGCAGACAGTATCACACATGATAGGATTAGATACACAGCTCAGCAGACAGTATCACACATGATAGGATTAGATACAGCAGCTCAGCTGACAGTATCAGACATAATAGGATTAGATACAGCGGCTCGGCAGACAGTATCACACATGAGAGGATTAGATACACAGCTCAGCAGACAGTATCACACATGATAGGATTAGATACACAGCTCAGCAGACCGTATCACAAATGATAGGCTTAGATACAGCAGCTCAGCTGACAGTATCAGACATAATAGGATTAGATACAGCGGCTCGGCAGACAGTATCACACATGATAGGATTAGATACACAGCTCAGCAGACAGTATCACACATGATAGGATTAGATACAGCAGCTCAGCTGACAGTATCAGACATAATAGGATTAGATACAGCGGCTCGGCAGACAGTATCACACATGATAGGATTAGATACACAGCTCAGCAGACAGTATCACACATGATAGGATTAGATACACAGCTCAGCAGACAGTATCACACATGATAGGATTAGATACACAGCTCAGCAGACAGTATCACACATGATAGGATTAGATACACAGCTCAGCAGACAGTATCACACGTGAGAGGATTAGATACACAGCTCAGCAGACAGTATCACACATGATAGGATTAGATACACAGCTCAGCACACAGTATCACACGTGAGAGGATTAGATACACTGGGTTTTAGTCCTATGAGGTGGTGTGTTATTTTAGGGTAGTCTACAGTCTGGATTAGAAGGGATCTGGTCCGGTGTGATAATGACTTTTCTTTTTCTCTAATAAAACAGTCAAACTCTTTTTTTTTTTTTTCTTCTTCTTGGAAATTCTGAGCAGCGAGACGTCGGATTTGTGAATTAGGTTTTTTAAAGTCTTTACTTTTCTGGATGAATCCCAAGGAAAACACATCATAACGTCCTCATAACTTTTATTGATCCCGATGTTATGGCTGTCTATGGGAATGTGCTGTCAGGACGAGACTCTTCTATTTTATTACTGAAATGAAGACCCTGAACATTACAGAGGGACGTCCTCACCTTATATAATAGGAATTATACCGGAGCCAGAGAAGTGGACGAGGGGGGCGGAACTTGTCATATGTCACTCAGGGTCTGCGGAAAGCTGGATGGCAGCCACTATCGACTGTGTCATGTCAGCAACGCATTATTGGTTGTGACCTGGAAACACCAAACTGAATATTAAAATACGTGACACCAGAGGAGCGCTCAGGACAGAGAAGATGCTGCGATGTAATCGTGAATAATAGACATTGTTCTCTGTCCTGGATCCGCGTAGAAATAGCGCACAGATGTGAAACACGAAGCTTTAAGGTCACACGTAGCGGAAATTCTGCATTGTATTCGAAAGAGAAATTGTTGAGAATCCGCTCCACAGGTCACTTTCCAAACGTCTTTTCTGGGGATTTTTCCCGAGCCGTGGATGACGTTTGTTTAAAGCTCCTCCCCTTTGCTGCTTCTATAATGCGCTGCGGATTATCCACACAGGAAATACAGTGCCAATTCTGCAGTGTTTACGCTACATCTATATATGTGACTGATATCAGCCGCTCCTCTTATATCACTGCTGTACTATTATATCCTCCAGTCCTTACATCTATATATGTGACTGATATCAGCCGCTCCTCTTATATCACTGCTGTACTATTATATCCTCCAGTCCTTACATCTATATATGTGACTGATATCAGCCGCTCCTCTTATATCACTGCTGTACTATTATATCCTCCAGTCCTTACATCTATATATGTGACTGATATCAGCCGCTCCTCTTATATCACTGCTGTACTATTATATCCTCCAGTCCTTACATCTATATATGTGACTGATATCAGCCGCTCCTCTTATATCACTGCTGTACTATTATATCCTCCAGTCCTTACATCTATATATGTGACTGATATCAGCCGCTCCTCTTATATCACTGCTGTACTATTATATCCTCCAGTCCTTACATCTATATATGTGACTGATATCAGCCGCTCCTCTTATATCACTGCTGTACTATTATATCCTCCAGTCCTTACATCTATATATGTGACTAATATCAGCCGCTCCTCCTATATCACTGCTGTATTATTATATCCTCCAGTCCTTACATCTATATATATGACTGATATCAGCCGCTCCTCTTATATCACTGCTGTACTATTATATCCTCCAGTCCTTACATCTATATATGTGACTAATATCAGCCGCTCCTCCTATATCACTGCTGTATTATTATATCCTCCAGTCCTTACATCTATATATGTGACTGATATCAGCCGCTCCTCTTATATCACTGCTGTACTATTATATCTCCCAGTCCTTACATCTATATATGTGACTGATATCAGCCGCTCCTCTTATATCACTGCTGTACTATTATATCCTCCAGTCCTTACAGCTATATATGTGACTGATATCAGCCGCTCCTCTTATAACACTGCTGTACTATTATATCCTCCAGTCCTTACATCTATATATGTGACTGATATCAGCCGCTCCTCTTATATCACTGCTGTACTATTATATCCTCCAGTCCTTACATCTAAATATGTGACTGATATCAGCCGCTCCTCTTATATCACTGCTGTACTATTATATCCTCCAGTCCTTACATCTATATATGTGACTGATATCAGCCGCTCCTCTTATATCACTGCTGTACTATTATATCCTCCAGTCCTTACATCTATATATGTGACTGATATCAGCCGCTCCTCTTATAACACTGCTGTACTATTATATCCTCCAGTCCTTACATCTATATATGTGACTGATATCAGCCGCTCCTCTTATATCACTGCTGTACTATTATATCCTCCAGTCCTTACATCTATATATGTGACTGATATCAGCCGCTCCTCTTATATCACTGCTGTACTATTATATCCTCCAGTCCTTACATCTATATATATGTGACTGATATCAGCCGCTCCTCTTATATCACTGCTGTACTATTATATCCTCCAGTCCTTACATCTATATATGTGACTAATATCAGCCGCTCCTCCTATATCACTGCTGTATTATTATATCCTCCAGTCCTTACATCTGTATATGTGACTGATATCAGCCGCTCCTCTTATATCACTGCTGTACTATTATATCCTCCAGTCCTTACAGCTATATATGTGACTGATATCAGCCGCTCCTCTTATATCACTGCTGTACTATTATATCCTCCAGTCCTTACATCTATATATGTGACTGATATCAGCCGCTCCTCTTATAACACTGCTGTACTATTATATCCTCCAGTCCTTACATCTATATATGTGACTGATATCAGCCGCTCCTCCTATATCACTGCTGTACTATTATATCCTCCAGTCCTTACATCTATATATGTGACTGATATCAGCCGCTCCTCTTATATCACTGCTGTACTATTATATCCTCCAGTCCTTACATCTATATATGTGACTGATATCAGCCGCTCCTCTTATATCACTGCTGTACTATTATATCCTCCACTCATTACATCTATATATGTGACTGATATCAGCCGCTCCTCCTATATCACTGCTGTACTATTATATCCTCCAGTCCTTACATCTGTATATGTGACTGATATCAGCCGCTCCTCTTATATCACTGCTGTACTATTATATCCTCCAGTCCTTACATCTATATATGTGACTGATATCAGCCGCTCCTCTTATATCACTGCTGTACTATTATATCCTCCACTCCTTACATCTATATATGTGACTGATATCAGCCGCTCCTCTTATATCACTGCTGTACTATTATATCGTCCAGTCCTTACATCTATATATGTGACTGATATCAGCCGCTCCTCTTATGTCACTGCTGTACTATTATATTCTCCAGTCCTTACATCTATATATGTGACTGATATCAGCCGCTCCTCTTATATCACTGCTGTACTATTATATCCTCCAGTCCTTACATCTATATATGTGACTGATATCAGCCGCTCCTCTTATATCACTGCTGTACTATTATATCCTCCAGTCCTTACATCTATATATGTGACTGATATCAGCCGCTCCTCTTATATCACTGCTGTACTATTATATCCTCCAGTCCTTACATCTATATATGTGACTGATATCAGCCGCTCCTCTTATATCACTGCTGTACTATTATATCCTCCAGTCCTTACATCTATATATGTGACTAATATCAGCCGCTCCTCCTATATCACTGCTGTATTATTATATCCTCCAGTCCTTACATCTATATATATGACTGATATCAGCCGCTCCTCTTATATCACTGCTGTACTATTATATCCTCCAGTCCTTACATCTATATATGTGACTGATATCAGCCGCTCCTCCTATATCACTGCTGTATTATTATATCCTCCAGTCCTTACATCTATATATATGACTGATATCAGCCGCTCCTCTTATATCACTGCTGTACTATTATATCTCCCAGTCCTTACATCTATATATGTGACTGATATCAGCCGCTCCTCTTATATCACTGCTGTACTATTATATCCTCCAGTCCTTACAGCTATATATGTGACTGATATCAGCCGCTCCTCTTATAACACTGCTGTACTATTATATCCTCCAGTCCTTACATCTATATATGTGACTGATATCAGCCGCTCCTCTTATATCACTGCTGTACTATTATATCCTCCAGTCCTTACATCTATATATGTGACTGATATCAGCCGCTCCTCTTATATCACTGCTGTACTATTATATCCTCCAGTCCTTACATCTATATATGTGACTGATATCAGCCGCTCCTCTTATATCACTGCTGTACTATTATATCCTCCAGTCCTTACATCTATATATGTGACTGATATCAGCCGCTCCTCTTATAACACTGCTGTACTATTATATCCTCCAGTCCTTACATCTATATATGTGACTGATATCAGCCGCTCCTCTTATATCACTGCTGTACTATTATATCCTCCAGTCCTTACATCTATATATGTGACTGATATCAGCCGCTCCTCTTATATCACTGCTGTACTATTATATCCTCCAGTCCTTACATCTATATATATGTGACTGATATCAGCCGCTCCTCTTATATCACTGCTGTACTATTATATCCTCCAGTCCTTACATCTATATATGTGACTAATATCAGCCGCTCCTCCTATATCACTGCTGTATTATTATATCCTCCAGTCCTTACATCTGTATATGTGACTGATATCAGCCGCTCCTCTTATATCACTGCTGTACTATTATATCCTCCAGTCCTTACAGCTATATATGTGACTGATATCAGCCGCTCCTCTTATATCACTGCTGTACTATTATATCCTCCAGTCCTTACATCTATATATGTGACTGATATCAGCCGCTCCTCTTATAACACTGCTGTACTATTATATCCTCCAGTCCTTACATCTATATATGTGACTGATATCAGCCGCTCCTCCTATATCACTGCTGTACTATTATATCCTCCAGTCCTTACATCTATATATGTGACTGATATCAGCCGCTCCTCTTATATCACTGCTGTACTATTATATCCTCCAGTCCTTACATCTATATATGTGACTGATATCAGCCGCTCCTCTTATATCACTGCTGTACTATTATATCCTCCACTCATTACATCTATATATGTGACTGATATCAGCCGCTCCTCTTATATCACTGCTGTACTATTATATCCTCCAGTCCTTACATCTATATATGTGACTGATATCAGCCGCTCCTCTTATATCACTGCTGTACTATTATATCCTCCACTCCTTACATCTATATATGTGACTGATATCAGCCGCTCCTCTTATATCACTGCTGTACTATTATATCGTCCAGTCCTTACATCTATATATGTGACTGATATCAGCCGCTCCTCTTATGTCTCTGCTGTACTATTATATCCTCCAGTCCTTACATCTATATATGTGACTGATATCAGCCGCTCCTCTTATATCACTGCTGTACTATTATATCCTCCAGTCCTTACATCTATATATGTGACTGATATCAGCCGCTCCTCTTATATCACTGCTGTACTATTATATCCTCCAGTCCTTACATCTATATATGTGACTGATATCAGCCGCTCCTCTTATATCACTGCTGTACTATTATATCCTCCAGTCCTTACATCTATATATGTGACTGATATCAGCCGCTCCTCTTATATCACTGCTGTACTATTATATCCTCCAGTCCTTACATCTATATATGTGACTAATATCAGCCGCTCCTCCTATATCACTGCTGTATTATTATATCCTCCAGTCCTTACATCTATATATATGACTGATATCAGCCGCTCCTCTTATATCACTGCTGTACTATTATATCCTCCAGTCCTTACATCTATATATGTGACTAATATCAGCCGCTCCTCCTATATCACTGCTGTATTATTATATCCTCCAGTCCTTACATCTATATATATGACTGATATCAGCCGCTCCTCTTATATCACTGCTGTACTATTATATCTCCCAGTCCTTACATCTATATATGTGACTGATATCAGCCGCTCCTCTTATATCACTGCTGTACTATTATATCCTCCAGTCCTTACATCTATATATGTGACTGATATCAGCCGCTCCTCTTATATCACTGCTGTACTATTATATCCTCCAGTCCTTACATCTATATATGTGACTGATATCAGCCGCTCCTCTTATATCACTGCTGTACTATTATATCCTCCAGTCCTTACATCTATATATGTGACTGATATCAGCCGCTCCTCTTATATCACTGCTGTACTATTATATCCTCCAGTCCTTACATCTATATATATGTGACTGATATCAGCCGCTCCTCTTATATCACTGCTGTACTATTATATCCTCCAGTCCTTACATCTATATATGTGACTAATATCAGCCGCTCCTCCTATATCACTGCTGTATTATTATATCCTCCAGTCCTTACATCTGTATATGTGACTGATATCAGCCGCTCCTCTTATATCACTGCTGTACTATTATATCCTCCAGTCCTTACATCTATATATATGTGACTGATATCAGCCGCTCCTCTTATATCACTGCTGTACTATTATATCCTCCAGTCCTTACATCTATATATGTGACTAATATCAGCCGCTCCTCCTATATCACTGCTGTATTATTATATCCTCCAGTCCTTACATCTGTATATGTGACTGATATCAGCCGCTCCTCTTATATCACTGCTGTACTATTATATCCTCCAGTCCTTACAGCTATATATGTGACTGATATCAGCCGCTCCTCTTATATCACTGCTGTACTATTATATCCTCCAGTCCTTACATCTATATATGTGACTGATATCAGCCGCTCCTCTTATAACACTGCTGTACTATTATATCCTCCAGTCCTTACATCTATATATGTGACTGATATCAGCCGCTCCTCCTATATCACTGCTGTACTATTATATCCTCCAGTCCTTACATCTGTATATGTGACTGATATCAGCCGCTCCTCTTATATCACTGCTGTACTATTATATCCTCCAGTCCTTACATCTATATATGTGACTGATATCAGCCGCTCCTCTTATATCACTGCTGTACTATTATATCCTCCACTCATTACATCTATATATGTGACTGATATCAGCCGCTCCTCTTATATCACTGCTGTACTATTATATCCTCCAGTCCTTACATCTATATATGTGACTGATATCAGCCGCTCCTCCTATATCACTGCTGTACTATTATATCCTCCAGTCCTTACATCTGTATATGTGACTGATATCAGCCGCACCTCTTATATCACTGCTGTACTATTATATCCTCCAGTCCTTACATCTATATATGTGACTGATATCAGCCGCTCCTCTTATATCACTGCTGTACTATTATATCCTCCACTCCTTACATCTATATATGTGACTGATATCAGCCGCTCCTCTTATATCACTGCTGTACTATTATATCGTCCAGTCCTTACATCTATATATGTGACTGATATCAGCCGCTCCTCTTATGTCACTGCTGTACTATTATATCCTCCAGTCCTTACATCTATATATGTGACTGATATCAGCCGCTCCTCTTATATCACTGCTGTACTATTATATCCTCCAGTCCTTACATCTATATATGTGACTGATATCAGCCGCTCCTCTTATATCACTGCTGTACTATTATATCCTCCAGTCCTTACATCTATATATGTGACTGATATCAGCCGCTCCTCTTATATCACTGCTGTACTATTATATCCTCCAGACCTTACATCTATATATGTGACTGATATCAGCCGCTCCTCTTATATCACTGCTGTACTATTATATCCTCCAGTCCTTACATCTATATATGTGACTGATATCAGCCGCTCCTCTTATATCACTGCTGTACTATTATATCCTCCAGTCCTTACATCTATATATGTGACTGATATCAGCCGCTCCTCCTATATCACTGCTGTACTATTATATCCTCCAGTCCTTACATCTGTATATGTGACTGATATCAGCCGCACCTCTTATATCACTGCTGTACTATTATATCCTCCACTCCTTACATCTATATATGTGACTGATATCAGCCGCTCCTCTTATATCACTGCTGTACTATTATATCCTCCACTCCTTACATCTATATATGTGACTGATATCAGCCGCTCCTCTTATATCACTGCTGTACTATTATATCGTCCAGTCCTTACATCTATATATGTGACTGATATCAGCCGCTCCTCTTATGTCACTGCTGTACTATTATATCCTCCAGTCCTTACATCTATATATGTGACTGATATCAGCCGCTCCTCTTATATCACTGCTGTACTATTATATCCTCCAGTCCTTACATCTATATATGTGACTGATATCAGCCGCTCCTCTTATATCACTGCTGTACTATTATATCCTCCAGTCCTTACATCTATATATGTGACTGATATCAGCCGCTCCTCTTATATCACTGCTGTACTATTATATCCTCCAGACCTTACATCTATATATGTGACTGATATCAGCCGCTCCTCTTATATCACTGCTGTACTATTATATCCTCCAGTCCTTACATCTATATATGTGACTGATATCAGCCGCTCCTCTTATATCACTGCTGTACTATTATATCCTCCACTCCTTACATCTATATATGTGACTGATATCAGCCGCTCCTCTTATATCACTGCTGTACTATTATATCCTCCAGTCCTTACATCTATATATGTGACTGATATCAGCCGCTCCTCTTATATCACTGCTGTACTATTATATCCTCCACACCTTACATCTATATATGTGACTGATATCAGCCGCTCCTCTTATAACACTGCTGTACTATTATATCCTCCAGTCCTTACATCTATATATGTGACTGATATCAGCCGCTCCTCTTATAACACTGCTGTACTATTATATCCTCCAGTCCTTACATCTATATATGTGACTGATATCAGCCGCTCCTCTTATATCACTGCTGTACTATTATATCCTTCAGTCCTTACTTCTATATATGTGACTGATATCAGCCGCTCCTCTTATAACACTGCTGTACTATTATATCCTCCAGTCCTTACATCTATATATATGACTGATATCAACCGCTCCTCTTATATCACTGCTGTACTATTATATCCTTCAGTCCTTACTTCCATATATGTGACTGATATCAGCCGCTCCTCTTATATCACTGCTGTACTATTATATCCTCCAGTCCTTACATCTATATATATGACTGATATCAACCGCTCCTCTTATATCACTTCTGTACTATTATATCCTTCAGTCCTTACTTCTATATATATGACTGATATCAACCGCTCCTCTTATATCACTGCTGTACTATTATATCCTTTAGTCCTTACTTCTATATATATGACTGATATCAGCCGCTCCTCTTATATCACTGCTGTACTATTATATCCTTCAGTCCTTACTTCTATATATATGACTGATATCAACCGCTCCTCTTATAACACTGCTGTACTATTATATCCTTCAGTCCTTACTTCTATATATGTGACTGATATCAGCCGCTCCTCTTATAACACTGCTGTACTATTATATCCTCCAGTCCTTACATCTATATATGTGACTGATATCAGCCGCTCCTCTTATCACTGCTGTACTATTATATCCTCCAGTCCTTACATCTATATATGTGACTGATATCAGCCGCTCCTCTTATATCACTGCTGTACTATTATATCCTCCAGTCCTTACATCTATATATATGACTGATATCAGCCGCTCCTCCTATATCACTGCTGTACTTTTATATCCTCCAGTCCTTACATCTATATATGTGACTGATAACAGCCGCTCCTCTTATATCACTGCTGTACTATTATATCCTCCAGTCCTTACATCTATATATGTGACTGATATCAGCCGCTCCTGTTATATCACTGCTGTACTATTATATCCTCCAGTCCTTACATCTATATATGTGACTGATATCAGAGGATCCTCTTATATCACTGCTGTACTATTATATCCTCCAGTCCTTACATCTATATATGTGACTGATATCAGCCGCTCCTCTTATATCACTGCTGTACTATTATATCCTCCAGTCCTTACATCTATATATGTGACTGATATCAGCCGCTCCTCTTATATCACTGCTGTACTATTATATCCTCCAGTCCTTACATCTCTATATATGTGACTGATATCAGCTGCTCCTCTTATATCACTGCTGTACTATTATATCCCCTAGTCCTTACATCTATATATGTGACTGATATCAGCCGCTCCTCTTATATCACTGCTGTACTATTATATCCTCCAGTCCTTACATCTCTATATATGTGACTGATATCAGCTGCTCCTCTTATATCACTGCTGTACTATTATATCCTCCAGTCCTTACATCTATATATGTGACTGATATCAGCCGCTCCTCTTATATCACTGCTGTACTATTATATCCTCCAGTCCTTACATCTATATATGTGACTGATATCAGCCGCTCCTCTTATATCACTGCTGTACTATTATATCCTCCAGTCCTTACATCTATATATGTGACTGATATCAGCAGCTCCTCTTATATCACTGCTGTATTATTATATCCTCCTGTCCTTACATCTATATATGTGACTGATATCAGCCGCTCCTCTTATAACACTGCTGTACTATTATATCCTCCAGTCCTTACATCTATATATGTGACTGATATCAGCCGCTCCTCTTATAACACTGCTGTACTATTATATCCTCCAGTCCTTACATCTATATATGTGACTGATATCAGCCGCTCCTCCTATTTCACTGCTGTACTATTATATCCTCCACTCCTTACATCTATATATGACTGATATCAGCCGCTCCTCTTATAACACTGCTGTACTATTATATCCTCCTGTCCTTACATCTATATATGTGACTGATATCAGCCGCTCCTCTTATAACACTGCTGTACTATTATATCCTCCAGTCCTTACATCTATATATGTGACTGATATCAGCCGCTCCTCTTATAACACTGCTGTACTATTATATCCTCCAGTCCTTACATCTATATATGTGACTGATATCAGCCGCTCCTCTTATAACACTGCTGTACTATTATATCCTCCTGTCCTTACATCTATATATGTGACTGATATCAGCCGCTCCTAATATATCACTGCTGTACTATTATATCCTCCAGTCCTTACATCTATATATGTGACTGATATCAGCCGCTCCTCTTATATCACTGCTGTACTATTATATCCTCCAGTCCTTACATCTATATATGTGACTGATATCAGCCGCTCCTCTTATATCACTGCTGTACTATTATATCCTCCACTCCTTACATCTATATATGTGACTGATATCAGCCGCTCCTCTTATATCACTGCTGTACTATTATATCCTCCAGTCCTTACATCTATATATGTGACTGATATCAGCCGCTCCTCTTATATCACTGCTGTACTATTATATCCTCCAGTCCTTACATCATATGTGACTAATATCAGCCGCTCCTCTTATATCACTGCTGTACTATTATATCCTCCAGACCTTACATCTATATATGTGACTGATATCAGCCGCTCCTCTTATATCACTGCTGTACTATTATATCCTCCAGTCCTTACATCTATATATGTGACTGATATCAGCCGCTCCTCTTATATCACTGCTGTACTATTATATCCTCCAGTTCTTACATCTATATATGTGACTGATATCAGCCGCTCCTCTTATATCACTGCTGTACTATTATATCCTCCAGTCCTTACATCTGTATATGTGACTGATATCAGCCGCTCCTCTTATAACACTGCTGTACTATTATATCATCCAGTCCTTACATCTATATATGTGACTGATATCAGCCGCTCCTCTTATATCACTGCTGTACTATTATATCCTCCACTCCTTACATCTATATATGTGACTGATATCAGCCGCTCCTCTTATATCACTGCTGTACTATTATATCCTCCAGTCCTTACATCTATATATGTGACTGATATCAGCCGCTCCTCTTATAACACTGCTGTACTATTATATTCTCCAGTCTTTACATCTATATATCTGATATCAGCCGCTCCTCTTATATCACTGCTGTACTATTATATCCTCCAGACCTTACATCTATATATGTGACTGATATCAGCCGCTCCTCTTATATCACTGCTGTACTATTATATCCTCCAGTCCTTACAGCTATATATGTGACTGATATCAGCCGCTCCTCTTATAACACTGCTGTACTATTATATCCTCCAGTCCTTACATCTATATATGTGACTGATATCAGCCGCTCCTCTTATATCACTGCTGTACTATTATATCCTCCAGTCCTTACATCTATATATGTGACTGATATCAGCCGCTCCTCTTATATCACTGCTGTACTATTATATCCTCCAGTCCTTACATCTATATATGTGACTGATATCAGCCGCTCCTCTTATATCACTGCTGTACTATTATATCCTCCAGTCCTTACATCTATATATGTGACTGATATCAGCCGCTCCTCTTATAACACTGCTGTACTATTATATCCTCCAGTCCTTACATCTATATATGTGACTGATATCAGCCGCTCCTCTTATATCACTGCTGTACTATTATATCCTCCAGTCCTTACATCTATATATGTGACTGATATCAGCCGCTCCTCTTATATCACTGCTGTACTATTATATCCTCCAGTCCTTACATCTATATATATGTGACTGATATCAGCCGCTCCTCTTATATCACTGCTGTACTATTATATCCTCCAGTCCTTACATCTATATATGTGACTAATATCAGCCGCTCCTCCTATATCACTGCTGTATTATTATATCCTCCAGTCCTTACATCTGTATATGTGACTGATATCAGCCGCTCCTCTTATATCACTGCTGTACTATTATATCCTCCAGTCCTTACATCTATATATATGTGACTGATATCAGCCGCTCCTCTTATATCACTGCTGTACTATTATATCCTCCAGTCCTTACATCTATATATGTGACTAATATCAGCCGCTCCTCCTATATCACTGCTGTATTATTATATCCTCCAGTCCTTACATCTGTATATGTGACTGATATCAGCCGCTCCTCTTATATCACTGCTGTACTATTATATCCTCCAGTCCTTACAGCTATATATGTGACTGATATCAGCCGCTCCTCTTATATCACTGCTGTACTATTATATCCTCCAGTCCTTACATCTATATATGTGACTGATATCAGCCGCTCCTCTTATAACACTGCTGTACTATTATATCCTCCAGTCCTTACATCTATATATGTGACTGATATCAGCCGCTCCTCCTATATCACTGCTGTACTATTATATCCTCCAGTCCTTACATCTGTATATGTGACTGATATCAGCCGCTCCTCTTATATCACTGCTGTACTATTATATCCTCCAGTCCTTACATCTATATATGTGACTGATATCAGCCGCTCCTCTTATATCACTGCTGTACTATTATATCCTCCACTCATTACATCTATATATGTGACTGATATCAGCCGCTCCTCTTATATCACTGCTGTACTATTATATCCTCCAGTCCTTACATCTATATATGTGACTGATATCAGCCGCTCCTCCTATATCACTGCTGTACTATTATATCCTCCAGTCCTTACATCTGTATATGTGACTGATATCAGCCGCACCTCTTATATCACTGCTGTACTATTATATCCTCCAGTCCTTACATCTATATATGTGACTGATATCAGCCGCTCCTCTTATATCACTGCTGTACTATTATATCCTCCACTCCTTACATCTATATATGTGACTGATATCAGCCGCTCCTCTTATATCACTGCTGTACTATTATATCGTCCAGTCCTTACATCTATATATGTGACTGATATCAGCCGCTCCTCTTATGTCACTGCTGTACTATTATATCCTCCAGTCCTTACATCTATATATGTGACTGATATCAGCCGCTCCTCTTATATCACTGCTGTACTATTATATCCTCCAGTCCTTACATCTATATATGTGACTGATATCAGCCGCTCCTCTTATATCACTGCTGTACTATTATATCCTCCAGTCCTTACATCTATATATGTGACTGATATCAGCCGCTCCTCTTATATCACTGCTGTACTATTATATCCTCCAGACCTTACATCTATATATGTGACTGATATCAGCCGCTCCTCTTATATCACTGCTGTACTATTATATCCTCCAGTCCTTACATCTATATATGTGACTGATATCAGCCGCTCCTCTTATATCACTGCTGTACTATTATATCCTCCAGTCCTTACATCTATATATGTGACTGATATCAGCCGCTCCTCCTATATCACTGCTGTACTATTATATCCTCCAGTCCTTACATCTGTATATGTGACTGATATCAGCCGCACCTCTTATATCACTGCTGTACTATTATATCCTCCACTCCTTACATCTATATATGTGACTGATATCAGCTGCTCCTCTTATATCACTGCTGTACTATTATATCCTCCACTCCTTACATCTATATATGTGACTGATATCAGCCGCTCCTCTTATATCACTGCTGTACTATTATATCGTCCAGTCCTTACATCTATATATGTGACTGATATCAGCCGCTCCTCTTATGTCACTGCTGTACTATTATATCCTCCAGTCCTTACATCTATATATGTGACTGATATCAGCCGCTCCTCTTATATCACTGCTGTACTATTATATCCTCCAGTCCTTACATCTATATATGTGACTGATATCAGCCGCTCCTCTTATATCACTGCTGTACTATTATATCCTCCAGTCCTTACATCTATATATGTGACTGATATCAGCCGCTCCTCTTATATCACTGCTGTACTATTATATCCTCCACTCCTTACATCTATATATGTGACTGATATCAGCCGCTCCTCTTATATCACTGCTGTACTATTATATCCTCCAGTCCTTACATCTATATATGTGACTGATATCAGCCGCTCCTCTTATATCACTGCTGTACTATTATATCCTCCACACCTTACATCTATATATGTGACTGATATCAGCCGCTCCTCTTATAACACTGCTGTACTATTATATCCTCCAGTCCTTACATCTATATATGTGACTGATATCAGCCGCTCCTCTTATAACACTGCTGTACTATTATATCCTCCAGTCCTTACATCTATATATGTGACTGATATCAGCCGCTCCTCTTATATCACTGCTGTACTATTATATCCTTCAGTCCTTACTTCTATATATGTGACTGATATCAGCCGCTCCTCTTATAACACTGCTGTACTATTATATCCTCCAGTCCTTACATCTATATATATGACTGATATCAACCGCTCCTCTTATATCACTGCTGTACTATTATATCCTTCAGTCCTTACTTCCATATATGTGACTGATATCAGCCGCTCCTCTTATATCACTGCTGTACTATTATATCCTCCAGTCCTTACATCTATATATATGACTGATATCAACCGCTCCTCTTATATCACTTCTGTACTATTATATCCTTCAGTCCTTACTTCTATATATATGACTGATATCAACCGCTCCTCTTATATCACTGCTGTACTATTATATCCTTTAGTCCTTACTTCTATATATATGACTGATATCAGCCGCTCCTCTTATATCACTGCTGTACTATTATATCCTTCAGTCCTTACTTCTATATATATGACTGATATCAACCGCTCCTCTTATAACACTGCTGTACTATTATATCCTTCAGTCCTTACTTCTATATATGTGACTGATATCAGCCGCTCCTCTTATAACACTGCTGTACTATTATATCCTCCAGTCCTTACATCTATATATGTGACTGATATCAGCCGCTCCTCTTATCACTGCTGTACTATTATATCCTCCAGTCCTTACATCTATATATGTGACTGATATCAGCCGCTCCTCTTATATCACTGCTGTACTATTATATCCTCCAGTCCTTACATCTATATATATGACTGATATCAGCCGCTCCTCCTATATCACTGCTGTACTTTTATATCCTCCAGTCCTTACATCTATATATGTGACTGATAACAGCCGCTCCTCTTATATCACTGCTGTACTATTATATCCTCCAGTCCTTACATCTATATATGTGACTGATATCAGCCGCTCCTGTTATATCACTGCTGTACTATTATATCCTCCAGTCCTTACATCTATATATGTGACTGATATCAGAGGATCCTCTTATATCACTGCTGTACTATTATATCCTCCAGTCCTTACATCTATATATGTGACTGATATCAGCCGCTCCTCTTATATCACTGCTGTACTATTATATCCTCCAGTCCTTACATCTATATATGTGACTGATATCAGCCGCTCCTCTTATATCACTGCTGTACTATTATATCCTCCAGTCCTTACATCTCTATATATGTGACTGATATCAGCTGCTCCTCTTATATCACTGCTGTACTATTATATCCCCTAGTCCTTACATCTATATATGTGACTGATATCAGCCGCTCCTCTTATATCACTGCTGTACTATTATATCCTCCAGTCCTTACATCTCTATATATGTGACTGATATCAGCTGCTCCTCTTATATCACTGCTGTACTATTATATCCTCCAGTCCTTACATCTATATATGTGACTGATATCAGCCGCTCCTCTTATATCACTGCTGTACTATTATATCCTCCAGTCCTTACATCTATATATGTGACTGATATCAGCCGCTCCTCTTATATCACTGCTGTACTATTATATCCTCCAGTCCTTACATCTATATATGTGACTGATATCAGCAGCTCCTCTTATATCACTGCTGTATTATTATATCCTCCTGTCCTTACATCTATATATGTGACTGATATCAGCCGCTCCTCTTATAACACTGCTGTACTATTATATCCTCCAGTCCTTACATCTATATATGTGACTGATATCAGCCGCTCCTCTTATAACACTGCTGTACTATTATATCCTCCAGTCCTTACATCTATATATGTGACTGATATCAGCCGCTCCTCCTATTTCACTGCTGTACTATTATATCCTCCACTCCTTACATCTATATATGACTGATATCAGCCGCTCCTCTTATAACACTGCTGTACTATTATATCCTCCTGTCCTTACATCTATATATGTGACTGATATCAGCCGCTCCTCTTATAACACTGCTGTACTATTATATCCTCCAGTCCTTACATCTATATATGTGACTGATATCAGCCGCTCCTCTTATAACACTGCTGTACTATTATATCCTCCAGTCCTTACATCTATATATGTGACTGATATCAGCCGCTCCTCTTATAACACTGCTGTACTATTATATCCTCCTGTCCTTACATCTATATATGTGACTGATATCAGCCGCTCCTAATATATCACTGCTGTACTATTATATCCTCCAGTCCTTACATCTATATATGTGACTGATATCAGCCGCTCCTCTTATATCACTGCTGTACTATTATATCCTCCAGTCCTTACATCTATATATGTGACTGATATCAGCCGCTCCTCTTATATCACTGCTGTACTATTATATCCTCCACTCCTTACATCTATATATGTGACTGATATCAGCCGCTCCTCTTATATCACTGCTGTACTATTATATCCTCCAGTCCTTACATCTATATATGTGACTGATATCAGCCGCTCCTCTTATATCACTGCTGTACTATTATATCCTCCAGTCCTTACATCATATGTGACTAATATCAGCCGCTCCTCTTATATCACTGCTGTACTATTATATCCTCCAGACCTTACATCTATATATGTGACTGATATCAGCCGCTCCTCTTATATCACTGCTGTACTATTATATCCTCCAGTCCTTACATCTATATATGTGACTGATATCAGCCGCTCCTCTTATATCACTGCTGTACTATTATATCCTCCAGTTCTTACATCTATATATGTGACTGATATCAGCCGCTCCTCTTATATCACTGCTGTACTATTATATCCTCCAGTCCTTACATCTGTATATGTGACTGATATCAGCCGCTCCTCTTATAACACTGCTGTACTATTATATCATCCAGTCCTTACATCTATATATGTGACTGATATCAGCCGCTCCTCTTATATCACTGCTGTACTATTATATCCTCCACTCCTTACATCTATATATGTGACTGATATCAGCCGCTCCTCTTATATCACTGCTGTACTATTATATCCTCCAGTCCTTACATCTATATATGTGACTGATATCAGCCGCTCCTCTTATAACACTGCTGTACTATTATATTCTCCAGTCTTTACATCTATATATCTGATATCAGCCGCTCCTCTTATATCACTGCTGTACTATTATATCCTCCAGACCTTACATCTATATATGTGACTGATATCAGCCGCTCCTCTTATATCACTGCTGTACTATTATATCCTCCAGTCCTTACATCTATATTTATGACTGATATCAGCCGCTCCTCTTATATCACTGCTGTACTATTATATCCTCCAGTCCTTACATCTATATATGTGACTGATATCAGCCGCTCCTCCTATATCACTGCTGTATTATTATATCCTCCAGTCCTTACATCTGTATATGTGACTGATATCAGCCGCTCCTCTTATATCACTGCTGTACTATTATATCCTCCAGTCCTTACATCTATATATGTGACTGATATCAGCCGCTCCTCTTATAACACTGCTGTACTATTATATTCTCCAGTCTTTACATCTATATATCTGATATCAGCCGCTCCTCTTATATCACTGCTGTACTATTATATCCTCCAGACCTTACATCTATATATGTGACTGATATCAGCCGCTCCTCTTATATCACTGCTGTACTATTATATCCTCCAGTCCTTACATCTATATATGTGACTGATATCAGCCGCTCCTCCTATATCACTTCTGTATTATTATATCCTCCAGTCCTTACATCTATATATGTGACTGATATCAGCCGCTCCTCTTATATCACTGCTGTACTATTATATCCTCCAGTCCTTACATCTATATATGTGACTGATATCAGCCGCTCCTCCTATAACACTGCTGTACTATTATATCCTCCAGTCCTTACATCTGTATATGTGACTGATATCAGCCGCTCCTCTTATATCACTGCTGTACTATTATATCCTCCAGTCCTTACATCTATATATGTGACTGATATCAGCCGCTCCTCTTATATCACTGCTGTACTATTATATCCTCCAGTCCTTACATCTATATATGTGACTGATATCAGCCGCTCCTCTTATATCACTGCTGTACTATTATATCCTGCAGTCCTTACATCTATATATGTGACTGATATCAGCCGCTCCTCTTATATCACTGCTGCACTATTATATCCTCCAGTCCTTACATCTATATATGTGACTGATATCAGCCGCTCCTCTTATATCACTGCTGTACTATTATATCCTCCAGTCCTTACATCTATATATGTGACTGATATCAGCCGCTCCTCTTATATCACTGCTGTACTATTATATCCTCCAGTCCTTACATCTATATATGTGACTGATATCAGCCGCTCCTCTTATATCACTGCTGTACTATTATATCCTCCAGTCCTTACATCTATATATGTGACTGATATCAGCCGCTCCTCTTATATCACTGCTGTACTATTATATCCTCCCGTCCTTACATCTATATATGTGACTGATATCAGCCGCTCCTCTTATATCACTGCTGTACTATTATATCCTCCAGTCCTTACATCTATATATGTGACTGATATCAGCCGCTCCTCTTATATCAATGGGTTTTACGATGTTCTGTGCAGACGAGCTGTCATTTTACGAGTCGCTGTCAAAATACGGCGCGTAAAATTACCGCTCGTCAAAGTGCTGGACACTTCTTGGAATGTTTTTGGAGCCGTTTTCTCATAGACTCCAACTTCTGAAAATCAGGGGCTGTTTTCCCTTGAAAACGGCTCCATATTTTGAGAAGTTTTTGACTCTGCGTGTGAACATACCCTAAGGGTGTATGCCCCTTTAAATACCCATTTAGTAAATGCAGCATTTTGGTGCCCCAGCTATACATGTATAAGTGTAATGACGTCTTTGTTTTACGGTTTGTGGAATATTTTAGGAATTTGTCCTATGTGACCTGTACACAGTCTCCAGTGACCCCCAGTGCTAGACTTCAGGATTCCCAGTGTCTCAGCCTCTATTCCATCTGTCCGGCCTCTTTGTGTCTGTGCCCAATCCTGGGGTTTGTATCATATTGTCCCCAACCCCATCAATTCCCATTCTCTTGGTGTCATGATCCCCCAGTATTGCCCTACAATGCGAAGTGAAGCATTGCAGACGGAAAATACGCAGCAGAATACAGTAGCAGCAAATCTCATCCACTCGCTGCGTAAAAATTCAGTCGGATTTGAAAACTTTCTGTGTTTTGTTGCTTTAGAACGGATCGCAGTCAGTGATGGATCCTCCGGTTCAAACTCTATCCTGGTGGGGTTTATATGGTGTCCGTCTGTTTCCTGCAGGAGATCTGTCGTCTTCACAGACCAAAAATATCCCACTAAGATAATTGGTGTATACACATGACACGGCAGATTAGATTGTAAGCTTCATACGGGGGACAGATAAAAGCCACCGGGAATATGTATGAAAACGAGTGCAGAGCCTGGAGCTGTTTTGGACAACATGGGGTTTGTCTACAAGTTTTTAGAAATGTTCCCGGTAGGATAAGGCCACACGGGGGCGCTCCATGTGGTTGAGAAATGCAACGACCCCCAAAACGCAGCGTTTTGCAAGAGTGCATGTTCACGCGCAGTGTTTTCAGGTGTATTTCAGGGTATAAATGCCTCGAAATACGCCCGAAAAAACCCCGTAGCTAAACGCCTACAAACATCTGCCCATTTAAATCAATGGGAGGCGATTTCGTAAAAATTTTTACGCGGTTTCCGTGTCAACTACAGCGCCAAAAAAACTCTGAACTTGGCCTCAGGACGCAGACACGTGGTGTATTTGCCTTGTGTTTCTGCATTGTAAAAATTCGCTGCGAAAAACATTACAATGTCCAATGGGAAAAATGTTCCGCAACAGATTCCTCAATTTCTTGTGTCGCAGAATATTTTTCTCAACGGATTATATTGAAACGTTTTCGGCAGCGCACTTTTAGGCAGATACGCCACGCACACTAATCACGCAGCTGAGGTCACAGGATTTTAGTGTGGGGGGGGGTGGCTATGGTGTATGATGAGGTCAGGATTTTAGTGGGGGGGGGGGGCTATGGTGTATGATGAGGTCAGGATTTTAGTGGGGGGGGGGGCTATGGTGTATGATGAGGTCACAGATTTACCCGATGACATATCTGGATGGGGGAAGGTCTGTAATATCCTGTAATATATTATCAGGCCGGTTTATTGTATTTGCATGGACACATTAGAGGAGATTTATCAAATCCGCTGCAAAGGAAAAAGTGGAGCAGTTGCCAATGGCAACAATCAAGTTATTACTTTACTTTCCAATGGTCCTATAAAGAATGAAGGTGAGATCCGGCTGTTCTGGACGACGATTCCTTCACTTTTCATTTGCACCCTTTTTTTTTTTTTATACATTTCCCCAATTCTCTCTAATGGTTGATGCATCAATTGCTGCGCTAAATAAGGAAAATCGTATTGTTAAAATGAAACCGTATGGAGATGTGGCAGAGGGCGAGCCGGAGCGGATTTTGCTGTTTGCCTCTGCAAATATGTAAACTGCTTAGAACCGGCCCTAGAAGTAAACTCCGGACTCTTCATTCCTTCTGGCGCGAGCGATAACGGATCCTGCCCGTCGCGGTGCACCCGAAAAACCCTGGATGTAATCCGGAGAGGAAGGGGAGACCATGGTTCCCTGCAGTGCGGAGCTACAGTGCAGTGTATGAGGGAAGCGCTGGACTGGTGATCCCATAATGTTCTGTCCCAGTAATAACCTGCAGAGACGACAGTGACGACACGTGATGGAGCAAGCGGCAGGCCCGTGTGCCGAGCTACAGGCTGCCATAAACAGCACTCATAGATATTCAGGGGAGCTGCGTACAATAATTATCTCCCCTCGTTCCTGCTGCTGATTGGAGGAATTACAATGATAATCTTGTATACAGGAATGACCAAAGGAGCAGACACGGGTCTCTAGGGTCCATTCACACGCTGCAGTTAAGATGCGATTCGACCTGCATCCAAAAAACATGTGTTTTTACCGCAGTTTGGTGCATTTTTAATGCAGTTGCGGTAAAAAAACGCAACGGCATTAAAAAAAAACGCCCCATAAATTTTCAATGCAGTTCTAACCGCACATCAACTGCAACGTGTGAATGGAGCCTTAAGAGCATTTCCCTCGTCCTTGAGTCACATTGTTAGAAATTTCTTTTTTACTATTTCTATTTGTGGGAAAGCAGAGTGGTAACCAATATGACCTCTAATACACCTGGGGATTGTCACCCAGCTTTCCTAGAATTCTGCATGGCAGATCTGTCAGCAATGTGAGATGTGTTACAGCCGATGACAATACCCGTGGAAGCTGCAATGGCGGCCAGATTGGTTGTCACACAACAGGAACCGATACAACTAAAAACAGCCGCATAGCGACAATATCAGCGGCATTATTATTATTGAGAAGGGGAAAGTCTCCGGTCACCAGGACAATGTCAGGGAAAATATTTTGGCATCAGGCGACTTTTTATCCCCGGGTTGTGTGTGTTTCGCAGCTGGAGACAATTATCTGGCAATATTACATTCTGTTGACAGTTCTTCTAGCGCATGACATCATAAGTCAGACTGATCGCTGCGTACGAACCGCGGCCCCGAGCCACACAGCAAGCTATCACATCCAACCGTCCTCTACATAACAACTCCAACTAGTATGTAACATGACATGATGGGGGTAGTAGTGACTGTATATTACCGGATAGGCAGCAGACAGTATCACACATGATAGGATTAGATACACGGGTCAGCAGACAGTATCACACATGATAGCATTACATACACAGCTCAGCAGACAGTATTACACATGATAGGATTAGATACACAGCTCAGCAGACAGTATCACACATGATAGGATTAGATACACGGGTCAGCAGACAGTATCACACATGATAGCATTAGATACACAGCTCAGCAGACAGTATCACACATGATAGGATTAGATACACAGCTCAGCAGACAGTATCACACATGATAGGATTAGATACACAGCTCAGCAGACGGTATCACACATGATAGGATTAGATACACAGCTCAGCAGACGGTATCACACATGATGGGATTAGAAACACGGCTCACCAGACAGTATCACACATGATAGGATTAGATACACAGCTCAGCAGACAGTATCACACATGATCAGATTAGATACACAGGCCAGCAGACAGTATCACACAGGATAGGATTAGATACACAGCTCAGCAGACAGTATCACACATGATAGGATTAGATACACAGCTCAGCAGACAGTATCACACATGATAGGATTAGATACACAGCTCAGCAGACAGTATCACACATGATAGGATTAGATACCCATCTCAGCAGACTGTATCACACATGATAGGATTAGATACGGTAGCTCCACATATAGAATCGCACATAGAAGACTTAGATACATCGGCTCAGCAGCTCATTGTCTCTGGGAAGTATAGATAGTTGGAGCGCTGCGCAGCACACAGGGGTATCACTCGTCACCGCAGCCTGCAGACCTTTCTATCAATTTCACATCCCAAATTCCGAATTCCAGGAAAAGGATTTTGTAAAATAAAACATCCCCAAAAATGCAGAGAAACAAATGAATGTAGTGATGGTCGCAGCAAGCTTCTATAGTCAGACGTGCGGCCGGCGTCACAGGAACCTGGTCTGGATATGGGGGGTCTTCTCGAGAGGTCTCATTATATATCACACAGGAGGGAATAATTACACGAGGATCCTATAAATGTAGAATAATGACTACACAGCACTACATCCCCCATCAGGGGTTGTGTATCTAAACTGGGACGGTATCACACTTGAGAAGAGAACCACTCAGCACTACAACCGCTGTGTATCTAATCCTATCGTGTGATACCGTCTATTAAACCGTGTATCTAAGCCTATCATATGTGATACTGTCTACTGAGCTGTGTATCTAATCCTATCATGTGTGCTGTCTGCTGAGCTTCTGTATCTAATCCTATCATGTGTGATACGGTCTGCTGAGTTGTGTATCTAATCCTATCATGTGTGACAATATCTGCTGAACTATGTATCTAATACTATCATGTGTGGTACTGTCTGCTGAGCTGTGTATCTAATCCTATCATGTGTGATAATGTCTGCTGAGTCGCTGTATCTAATCCTACCATGTGTGATACTGTCTGCTGGGCCATGTATCTAAGCCTATCATGTATGATAATGTCTGCTGAGCCGTGTATCTAAGCCTGTTATGTGTGATACTGTCTGCTCAGCGGTGTATCTAATCCTGTTATGTATGATAATGTCTGCTGAGCCAAGTATCTAAGCCTGTTATGTGTGATACTGTCTGCTGAGCCATGTTTCTAAGCCTATCATGTGTGATACTGTGTGCTGAGCCGTGTATCTAAGCCTGACATGTGTGATACAGAGATATGTAGTAATGCGGCACCAATGGTTTCATTTTAGGTATAAACTTCCAATTATCTATTGTGATTCAGGGCAACAAAGAACATTCACCACCAAATAGGGACATCTGGCAATTCAGAAACTGGAAAAACACAGGGATTTTTTCTTCTCTGTCACAGATTCCTTTCCACTGCGATGTCTGAGCTCCAAGAAAATATTTTATGGTTTGTTTAACTGATTAAAAGCAAATTTGGAGAAACGTTGAGCTTTTCCTTGTTCGATCAGGGGATGCTCATTACTTCTGAAAAACTTTCTTAAAGCAACAGTGCGCTTTAACTTTACATAAACATGGCACCTATCAACACAGTCCCTTCCTCTGCCGCGCTCCCATATCTGGGTGGGGCCAATTCCGATGTTCATCCTGAGCTTCCCTGTTCATAAATACAACGTCCCAGATGATAATTGCACCAAAATGCTTTTCTGAGAGACGTTTTTTCCCCCTGGCAATTATTATGGGGACTCTTTTATGCGCTACAACATTTTCCTTAAACCTCTTCTACTCTTCTCCTCCAGAGACCAGGCTGCAATTTATAAAAGAAACTTCTGGGTTCTAACAATTCGGTAATGCATTCACCTTATTAATTCTGCACTGTCCCCATTGGTCCCCAAAGGTCCCGATCCCTTTTGTTTACAAAGCGCCATGGAAGAAATGTGACTGCAGGGAGCAGTAAAGAAAATGGATTAGTGGACTGTGAGGAGTAGCGGCGTGGGAATGGCGCCGAATTAGTAACATTAATATATATTTTTTTAAATCTCTATTTTTGCATTTTCTGACACTGGACTCCATTAACAAGCTCAGAAAAATCCGTCAAAATCTATGTATACAAAGTGCAAAAAAAAAAAATGTGTGAACCGGACCTTCCAGCTAAACGCAACGCAGCACAGGCCGCAGAGACGCAATTTACAAAGACCAAGTGAACGAGGAGCTTCAGACCATGTGACTCACCGCCAGTAATTCCCGCATTTCCAACTAGAATCAAATTATCTTGTAATAATTTAAATATAGCAACAAATGAGTAAAGCCAGGCTTATCCTGTTACCATCATTCACCGGGGATATAAGGAGAAAATGTCCCTCCTGTCCTCTATTAGACTGTAACAAACCCATCAGCTCGGAGAAGTATTAGGTCAAGACAGATTTTCAGCCTCTGAATGTAAACAATTATGTTCTTATTCATTTAGAGCAAGCAGAGATCTTCTAAATAGAATTTGAAACACAAAGTCTATTAGAAGGACACAGTTACTGTAGTATAAGGAGTGTGGATCTCATGTCTGATCACAATGTAATTATATTATATATCAGTGATGTCAGTAACAGGGGGCGGGGCTGTGACAACCTCTCACACATGATATACAGGCTGGTTGTCAGCAGTAATAGATGAATAGCTGTTACTGTATATAAGATGTGTGGATCTCATGTCTGATCACAGTGTAATTATATTATATATCAGTGATGTCAGTAACAGGGGGCGGGGCTGTGACAACCTCTCACACATGATATACAGGCTGGTTGTCAGTAGTAATAGATGAATAGCTGTTACTGTATATAAGATGTGTGGATCTCATGTCTGATCACATGTAATTATATTATATATCAGTGATGTCAGTAACGGGGCGGGGCTGTGACAACCTCTCACACATGATATACAGGCTGGTTGTCAGTAGTAATAGATGAATAGCTGTGACTGTATATAAGATGTGTGGATCTCATGTCTGATCACAATGTAATTATATTATATATCAGTGATGTCAGTAACAGGGGGCGGGGCTGTGACAACCTCTCACACATGATATACAGGTTGGTTGTCAGTAGTAATAGATGAATAGCTGTTACTGTATATAAGATGTGTGGATCTCATGTCTGATCACAATGTAATTATATAATATATCAGTGATGTCAGTAACAGGGGGCGGGGCTGTGACAACCTCTCACACATAATATACAGGCTGGTTGTCAGTAGTAATAGATGAATAGCTGTTACTGTATATAAGATGTGTGGATCTCATGTCTGATCACATGTAATTATATTATATATCAGTGATGTCAGTAACAGGGGGCGGGGCTGTGACAACCTCTCACACATGATATACAGCCTGGTTGTCAGTAGTAATAGATGAATAGCTGTCACTGTATATAAGATGTGTGGATCTCATGTCTGATCACAGTGTAATTATATTATATATCAGTGATGTCAGTAACAGGGGGCGGGGCTGTGACAACCTCTCAGACATGATACACAGGCTGGTTGTCAGTAGTAATTGATGACTAGCTGTGACTGTATATAAGATGTGTGGATCTCATGTCTGATCACAATGTAATTATATTATATATCAGTGATGCCAGTAACAGGGGGCGGGGCTGTGACAACCTCTCACACATGATATACAGGCAGGTTGTCAGTAGTAATAGATGAATAGCTGTTACTGTATATAAGATGTGAGGATCTCATGTCTGATCACAGTGTAATTTATATTATATATCAGTGATGTCAGTAACAGTGGGCGGAGCTGTGACAACCTCTCACACATGATATACAGGCTGGTTGTCAGTAGTAATAGATGAATAGCTGTAACTGTATATAAGATGTGTGGATCTCATGTCTGATCACAATGTAATTATATTATATCAGTGATGTCAGTAACAAGGGGCGGAGCTGTGACAACCTCTCACACATGATATACAGGCTGCTTGTCAGTAGTAATAGATGAGTAGCTGTTACTGTATATAAGATGTGTGGATCTCATGTCTGATCACAATGTAATTATATTATATATCAGTGATGTCAGTAACAGGGGGCGGGGCTGTGACAACGTCTCACACATGGTATACAGGCTGGTTGTCAGTAGTAATAGATGAATAGCTGTTACTGTATATAAGATGTGTGGATCTCATGTCTGATCACAGTGTAATTATATTATATATCAGTGATGTCAGTAACAGGGGGCGGGGCTGTGACAACCTCTCACACATGATATACAGGCTGGTTGTCAGTAGTAATAGATGAGTAGCTGTGACTGTATATAAGATGTGTGGATCTCATGTCTGATCACAGTGTAATTATATTATATATCAGTGATGTCAGTAACAGGGGGCGGAGCTGTGACAACCTCTCACACATGATATCCAGGCTGGTTGTCAGTAGTAATAGATGAATAGCTGTTACTGTATATAATATGTGTGGATCTCATGTCTGATCACAGTGTAATTTATATTATATATCAGTGATGTCAGTAACAGGGGGCGGAGCTGTGACAACCTCTCACACATGATATATAGGCGGGTTGTCAGTAGTAATAGATGAATAGCTGTTACTGTATATAAGATGTGTGGATCTCATGTCTGATCACAATGTAATTATATTATATATCAGTGATGTCAGTAACAGGGGGCGGGGCTGTGACAACCTCTCACACATGATATACAGGCTGGTTGTCAGTAGTAATAGATGAATAGCTGTGACTGTATATAAGATGTGTGGATCTCATGTCTGACCACAATGTAATTATATTATATATCAGTGATGTCAGTAACAGGGGGCGGAGCTGTGACAACCTCTCACACATGGTATACAGGCTGGTTGTCAGGAGTAATAGATGAATAGCTGTTACTGTATATAAGATGTGTGGATCTCATGTCTGATCACAGTGTAATTATATTATATATCAGTGATGTCAGTAACAGGGGGCGGGGCTGTGACAACCTCTCACACATGATATACAGGCTGGTTGTCAGTAGTAATAGATGAATAGCTGTGACTGTATATAAGATGTGTGGATCTCATGTCTGATCACAATGTAATTATATTATATATCAGTGATGTCAGTAACAGGGGGCGGGGCTGTGACAACCTCTCACACATGATATACAGGCTGGTTGTCAGTAGTAATAGATGAATAGCTGTGACTGTATATAAGATGTGTGGATCTCATGTCTGATCACAGTGTAATTATATTATATATCAGTGATGTCAGTAACAGGGGGCGGGGCTGTGACAACCCCTCACACATGATAGATATATATATATATATATAAGTTAGTCATTGTATAATGAAATGTTCTGATACTTTCTAGTATGCTTTGTGTTTAAATTCCTCACCATTTTCAAGACCTTCGTATTGTCTGTGAATTGAAAATGTATTGCTTTTAACAGGAGCCTTAAAACTTGTCCTTTCTATGTCCTGCTTACACAGCTGAAGGTTTGTTACAGTTGTGTCCGATGTAGACAATCCTCTGTCATCTATACACAGCAGCATAAATCTCTCTCCTGTCTTTATAGTTTGCTACAATGTATCAGCTCAGACTGTGTAGCTCACAGATAATTGTCTGGATTTGATACAACTGTAACAAAACCTCAGCTGTGAAAAGTTTTGGTTCTGGATGGGTTTTCAGCCTCTGGACATAAACAAAAATGTTAATTTCCAGTAAGCAGAGATCTTGAAATGGTGAGGAAATGAAACACAAAGTTTATTAGAAAGTGTTAGAACTTTTCATTCTACACGATGAAGCTTTATTGACATAATTATTGCCTCTTGTGCACGTGAGTAGTAATGATCTCGTTCACTGTATAGCGTGGGATAGTTTGTGGGCATTGCCCCCTAGACTGGTGTAGTGTTGGCCTTTGCTCGTTGTATGGGGCATGCTTTTACTGTTATTGTGAGATGCAGCAGAGCTGGGTCGGCGTTGCATTGTCGGCCCGGCTCCTCGCCCAGCTGTTAATATTTATAGTATTATACAGTAATAGAACATTTCTATTTATGGGAGTCGTAAATGTAACGTCTGAGGGGCCGGTTTGGGGTTCCCCTCCCCCACACTCTCCTTTTGTAATGATGCTCATGAGGAATCACGGGGAGGTCACTTGACGCGTTGCTGCGGTCGGGACGGTTTTATTTATAAACCTTGTCTGTAAGTCATGAAACAATGAAATGATATGAACTGCCATAAACTCTAAATAAATAAATGTGCGCTATTTGTAACCCGCAGTTATCAACACCCCGAGCGCCCCCGTACCCCTCCCCCGGCTGGAGGAGCACTTGGCTGAACCTCAGACTCTTGTCATGGAGTGAAGTCTTCTTACATTTAGGGCTCATTCAGACGAGCGTATAAGTCAGATAAAACCACGGCCGTCGCACGGACTCATGTATTTCCATGGGGTCGTTCTCATGGCCGTTGTTTCAGCGTTGAGTGTGAAGGGTCCGTGAAAAAATAGTCGTATTTTCTTGAGTTTAACGAATCCCTCCATAATGTCCAGTCTACGGGGGAGCCGTGATAACGCATCCCGCACGAGGGCACCTTGGACGTGAGAAACTGCGGTCTTCATATCCGAGGTTGCCCACGCTCGTGATGAGATGAACAATCTGCAAAAAACCTTAAAGGAACGGAAATGTAACTGAAGGGAGAGGATGAATCTACCTTTATATTAGGGCAGCGGGGGGATCTCCTGTCTGTGTCCTGCCCCTTAGACTTATTAGATCAGGGAGGGGGTGATGTGTACCCCCTCTTTACCTGGCTGAGACAATTCATTGACATTCACATTTGGGGTAGAGGCTAAGCTTAAAACCCAAGGTTCCCAATGCAGAGTTTAGATGCCCCCATTATCACGTGAGGACTTGACCCTGTATAAACATATGAAGTGTCCATGTGTATAGAGCTATGCTGGGTGGTACCATTAGTGGTATATCTTGGGTGGTATAGTTGGCGGTACCTGCTGGATGGTACAGTTGGTGCTACCTGCTGGGTGGTACAGTTGGTGGTATATCTTGGGTGGTACCGTTGGTGGTACATGCTGGGTGGTATATCTTGTCTGGTACAGTTGGTGGTACAGTTGGTGGAATATATTGGGTGGTACAGTTAGTGGTACATGCTGGGTGCTAGAGTTGGTACATGCTGGGTGGTATAATTGGTGGTATATCTTGGGTGGTGCCGTTGGTGGTACATGCTGGGATGTATATCTTGGGTGGTATAGTTGCTGGAACATGATGGGTGGTACAGTTGGTGGTATATCTTGGGTGGTACAGTTGGTGGTATATATTGGGTGGTACAGTTGGTGGTATATCCTGGGTGGTACAGTTGGTGGTATATCTTGGTTGGTGCAGTTGGTGGTATATCTTGGGTGGGACAGTTGGTGGTATATCTTGGGTGGTACCGTTGGTGGTATATTCTGGGTTGTATATCTTGGGTGGTATAGTTGGTGGAACATGCTGGGTGGTACAGTTGATGGTACGGTTTGTGGTATATCTTGGGTGGTACCGTTGGTGGTACATGCTGGGTGGTACAGTTGGTGGTATATCTTGAGTGGTACAGTTGGTGGTATATCTTGGGTAGTACAGTTGGTGGTATATCTTGGGTGGCACAGTTGGTGGTATATCTTTGGTGGTACCGTTGGTGGTATATATTGGGTGGTACAGTTGGTGGTATATCTTGGGTGGCACAGTTGGTGGTATATCTTGGGTGGTACCGTTGGTGGTATATGCTGGGTTGTATATCTTGGGTGGTATAGTTGGTGGAACATGCTGGGTGGTACAGTTGATGGTACAGTTTGTGGTATATCTTGGGTGGTACCATTGGTGGTACCGTTGGTGGTACATGCTGGTTGGTACAGTTGGTGGTATATCTTGGGTGGTACAGTTGATGGTAAATCTTGGGTGGTACAGTTGGTGGTATATCTTGGGTGGTACAGTTGGTGGTATATCTTGGGTGGTACAGTTGGTGGTATATCCTGGGTGGTACAGTTGGTGGTATATCTTGGTTGGTACAGTTGGTGGTATATCTTGGGTGGGATAGTTGGTGGTATACCTTGGGTGGTACCGTTGGTGGTATATGTTTGGTTGTATATCTCGGGTGGTATAGTTGGTGGAACATGCTGGGTGGTACAGTTGATGGTACAGTTTGTGGTATATCTTGGGTGGTACCGTTGGTGGTACCGTTGGTGGTATATCTTGGGTGGTACAGTTGGTGGTATATCTTGGGTGGTACAGTTGGTGGTATATATTGGGTGGTACCGTTGGTGGTATATCTTGGGTGGTACAGTTGGTGGTATATCTTGGGTGATACCGTCGGTGGTATATCTTGGGTGGTACATGCTGGGTGGTAATAGTTGGTGGTATATCTTGGGTGGTACATGCTGGGTGGTACAGTTGGTGGTATATCCTGGGTGGTACAGTTGGTGGTATATCTTGGGTGGTACATGCTGGGTGGTACAGTTGGTGGTATATCCTGGGTGGTACAGTTGGTGGTATATCTTGGGTGGTACATGTTGGGTGGTACAGTTGGTGGTATATCCTGGGTGGTACAGTTGGTGGTATATCCTGGGTGGTACAGTTGGTGGTATATCCTGGGTGGTACAGTTGGTGGTATATCCTGGGTGGTACAGTTGGTGGTATATCCTGGGTGGTACAGTTGGTGGTATATCCTGGGTGGTACAGTTGGTGGTATATCCTGGGTGGTACAGTTGGTGGTATGTCTTGGTATCCCATTCATTCCTTAAAAGCGAGTCTTCATTTGACAGTTTTATATTGTGTTTGGTCATCTTAAGTGGACATTAAAATTGTGGATTTTACTCACCGTTTTGTCAGTTTCCCCCAAATCTGCGCGGATTTCAGGCGCTGCACGTGAAAGGGTTTAAAAAATGTAAAAATGAAGTAGCATTTACTGGTGGTGAATCTGCAGCAGCTCCGCACCCCGTGACCTGTGAACCCCGAGTGTCGCTCTAGGACCATTCAGGAATCTTTCATCTGTGCGGTGATGTTGCGTTGCGATGCTTCCGGGAGATTGTCACGTTTCTGTCATCGCTGCATTAATATGACCTCTCTTTATAGCGGAATTTCCACCGACCTAAAGTTCAGTCCTGATGATTCCGGCTGTTGTAGGACGTGATTATTAAAGGAACATTTACTTTGATCTGAAAATATGAAACAGCTTTTCCATTCACTGCCTCCGACGTAGCTAATCATACGGATTATTATACATTATAGGTTCCTCTTATCAGTGCGCTCCCACCAATCACAGCACTCCCTTATCTTAAGTGGACCTACGTATATGTCTGTTCATCCAGAGCTTTCTAGTTCATAAGTATAATTCCAGAACCACAGTGAGGACTGACACACAGGCAGCTCACAAAGGTGTCCGGGATGGGAATGCAGCTACACGATACAGAATTATACACCATCGCAGGTCTATAAGGGCTCGTCCACACGCTGCCGAATTGGCGCATTTTTTCAGATTCGGAATTTCGCTGCAAAATCCGCACCATTTTCTGCCGTAAAAACTGCAGGAAATGGTGCGTTTTGCCGCAACGGAAAGTCTTTGACTTTCAATGAAATTGCTGCAGAAATTTTCTGCAACAATTCTGTTGTGTGTGGACAAGCCCCAAGAAGCGCTGGGTGGCCGCTCTGTAGGGTCACTAATGGCTGCAGGTCGGAGTTGTCACCCAGCAACTTGTGTAGAAGACCAAAAGTGACAGCTAAAAATCTTCACACATGGGGATTACGCAGGTTTTTATTTTTGGGGGATCATCTTTAACGTCATCTTTTCAGCTTGAAGTGTCTGGTTGAGGTTCGTTTACCTGAGGGGATCTATAGGAATAAGACATTTCTTCTTTATGTGTATGAACAAGAATTTCAACACATAACGAGGGGGAGGTAACAGAGCATTTCCTTACCACAAAATTCGTTGTAATTAAGAAACCTCCCGATCCCCAGAGCGTTAATAACCTGCAGCGTCAGTCCCACGTTATGTCTAATTCCTGCTCTCCTTCCATCCTAGGTACGAAGGTCCACAGAGGGCAGCAATGACCATGACCGCCAACAAAACTGCAGCCATCCCTCATACTGCTGGCGGCTGTAGGACACCACTGGATACTCTGGAACGGTAAGAAAATCTGCTGCTTCTGTCCTGACACATGAGGTCAAAGCAATAATCGTACACGACATGACACCTGGGGGTACAGGATGATGATACGCTGACACTTGGGGTACGGGATAATGATACACTGACACTTGGGGTGCAGGATAATGACACACTGACACTTGGGGGACGGGATAATGACACTGACACTTGGGGTGCAGGATAATGACACACTGACACTTGGGGTGCAGGATAATAATACGCTGACACTTGGGGTACAGGATAATGACACACTGACACTTGGGGTACAGGATAATGACACTTTGGGTACAGGATAATGATACTTACATTTGGGGTACAGGATAGTGACACACTGACACTTGGGGTACAGAATAATGACAGACTGACACTTGGGGGACGGGATAATGACACACTGACACTTGGGGTACAGGATAATGATACACTGACACTTGGGGTACAGGATAATGACACTGACACTTGGGGTACAGGATAGTGATACACTGACACTTGGGGTACAGGATAATGATACACTGACACTTGGGGTACAGGATAATGACACTTGGGGTTCAGGATAATGATACACTGACACTTGGGGTACAGGATAATGACACTGACACTTGGGGTTCAGGATAATGATACACTGACACTTGGGGTACAGGATAATGATACACTGACACTTGGGGTTCAGGATAATGATACGCTGACACTTGGGGTACAGGATAATGACACACTGACACTTGGGGTACAGGATAATGACACTTTGGGTACAGGATAATGATACTTACATTTGGGGTACAGGATAGTGACACACTGACACTTGGGGTACAGAATAATGACAGACTGACACTTGGGGGACGGGATAATGACACACTGACACTTGGGGTACAGGATAATGATACACTGACACTTGGGGTACAGGATAATGACACTGACACTTGGGGTACAGGATAGTGATACGCTGACACTTGGGGTACAGGATAATGACACACTGACACTTGGGGTACAGGATAATGACACTTGGGGTACAGGATAATGATACTTACATTTGGGGTACAGGATAGTGATACACTGACACTTGGGGTACAGGATAATGACACACTGACACTTGGGGTACAGGATAATGATACACTGACACTTGGGGTACAGGATAATGATACACTGACACTTGGGGTACAGGATAATGATACACTGACACTTGGGGGACAGGATAATGACACTGACTCTTGGGGTACAGGATAATGATACGCTGACACTTGGGATGCAGGATAATGATACGCTGACACTTGGGATGCAGGATAATGATACGCTGACACTTGGGGTTCAGGATAATGATACACTGACACTTGGGGTACAGGATAATGACACTGACACTTGGGGTGCAGGATAATAACCCTGGGTCCAGCATTCCTAGGTATTTAACCATAGGGCAGCTGTAATAGATGCAGGAAGACTTTGCGTTCCTGGGCTTCAGAGCTCGCTGTCTAGATGTGGAAAGAGCAGAGATTTTAGGGGAGCCTCCGGTCTGTAATCTCGGGGGGTGCGTCTTCCGCTGTCTGTGTTGTACGTCTCAGCCTCTTCTTACTTGTTCTGTCACTTTTACGTTGCTTTCTCCTGAAACATCAGACGTCTCCTCTGCTGAATATTTTCCCTATGAAGGAATTCATGTTAAAAACATCTGATGATCTGGCGCTGGTCCAGGAAGTGTTCCGCATATTTCACTGCATTATTTAGGGTACATTAAGGCAGAGACGGCCATGTCTACTAAGCAGTGCTGTAATTACATAGAATGGGGGCTCTGAGGCTTGTATTGAGGGCAGGGTCAAACTTGCCCGAAAAATGGCTGAAAAATCGGAAGCAGAACACCTCCAAACATCTGCCCATTGATTTCAATGGGAAAAACGTAGTTCTGTTCCGACGGGACGTTTTTTACGTGGCCGTTTTTCAAAACGGCCACGAAAAAGAAGTGCATGTCACTTCTTGAGCCATTTTTGGAGCCGGTTTTCATTGTGGTGTGAATAGCGCCTAAAATATTAGGGTTAACAATAAAGCCGTCCTAACCACTGAGCCCCTGTCCTAACCACTGAGCCCCTGTCCTAACCACTGAGCCACCTCCTAACCACTGAGCCACCTCCTAACCACTAAGACCCTGTCCTAACCGCTGAGCCCCTGTCCTAACCACTGAGCCACCTCCTAACCACTGAGCCACCTCCTAACCGCTGAGCCCCTGTCCTAACCGCTGAGCCCCTGTCCTAACCTCTACCACTTAGCGGCCTGCTTTAACCAAGCTACTGTTTTAACCACCAAATCCCTTGTTCTAACCACTGAGCCGCTGTTCTAACCACTGAGCCCCTGTCCTGACCACTGAGCCGCTGTTCTAACCACTGAGCCCCTGTCCTAACCACTGAGCCACCTCCTAACCACTGAGCCACCTCCTAACCACTAAGCCCCTGTCCTAACCGCTGAGCCCCTGTCCTAACCACTGAGCCACCTCCTAACCGCTGAGCCCCTGTCCTAACCGCTGAGCCCCTGTCCTAACCTCTACCACTTAGCGGCCTGCTTTAACCAAGCTACTGTTTTAACCACCAAATCCCTTGTTCTAACCACTGAGCCGCTGTTCTAACCACTGAGCCGCTGTTCTAACCACTGAGCCCCTGTCCTGACCACTGAGCCGCTGTTCTAACCACTGAGCCCTTGTGCTCCCTGGCTCGGAGCATTTGCCACGGAGGCCATACCAAATTTTGAGTTGTTGAGGTTTTACAAGTTTTCCTGTTTTCTGCGCTATGGATGGTGTGATCATGAACACATCTGGCGGCAGCGTATCCTCCCGATCTATATGTGCGCTCCGCTCTCAGGAATCTATGTGTGCCCCGGCATGCCACGACCGGGATAATCTGTGCTCCTCTTTGTCAAGCAGCCAGGACACAAGACGATCCATGTCCTACAGACTGCGGCGTGTTCTGTACAGGCCGGTGCTACGACTCCTGCAGAATCATCTGTAAGAGAAAAGGTGACGCCGTCTGAAGCTTCATTTCCTACGCTGGCTGTGCTGGGACTTGTAGTTCCACCAGCAGCTTTCTTTTTCCACATTACCTGTCTACATGGAAAGATTTTGCTACAATCTAAACAATTCTAACTGTTTATCCTGAATGCAACTGTAGCAAACCCTGAGCTGTGAGAAGTTTTAGCTCTGCACTGGTAAACGAGAATGTCTTTATTCCCTGACAGCAAATAGAGATCTTGAAGATGGCGAGGAATTAAAACACAAAGTCTATTAGAAAGTTGCAGAACTTTTCTTGATATGATGATTAAGCTTCATCTACATAAAACAATAAATCTCTATAAATGTCATCTTCATCGTATATCGCCACCGCAGACGCCGCGCTCTGTCTGTACTTGTTACTGCAGCTGAAGCTGCAGCCATGACCCCGGGACTGATCATCTAATGATCATATAGAAGTTCACATATATCATCATCCTACATCATATACTGTCCCCTGAATGTTTCATGATGAATCTCTCATTATGACAGGCTGGGCTGAGTCGCCGTCTCTACTGTCAGACATTTCTCCGTCCTGAGTGACGGCTCCGGCGCAGGAAGTCTTTGTAGACATAACTGTAAGGCAGAACAATGGTGTGCGCTGCTCAGTATGGAGGGCGAGGCGAAACGGCCGCTTATAGACCCCTATTATACAGAGACCCTCATCCACACCCAGTGCTGCGAAGCCTTCCCCGTGTCATCCAGGCTGTGGACCTATAGGAACAAGAACATGCGGCGGACGTCACGATGACCACAGCAATGTCCTGCAGATGACCGAGGGGAGAAATGAGCTGACAGCGGGCACAGCCGGGGGCAGGGCTGCCCAATATAATGTCATGGACAGGAAGATTCTGATAATCCGGCATCCTCAAGACCTCCCACGTTCTGGATTTTCCAATATTCCGAATGATTAGACACAATTACATAAAGGAAGAAAAAGAAAATAAATGTATATCTCCGCTGCCTGCCCCAATGTGGTGTGAATAGCGCCCAAAATATGTGAGCGACACAAAGCACGGGGAACTTTACATTCATCTTCTGGGGGCGCTATTTTTGTTGCGTGCCGGGTGATAAGGATGTAAGGACCATAACGTGCCGGATTAAGGGCTCATGCACATGACTGGTGTTTTCCTCAGCGTCCTTCCCGTTTCTGTGGATAACATGGTCAACCATTCATTTCTATGGCGCCGTGCTCACATCCGTTTTCTTTTTTTGCAAATCTGTGTGTCTGTTCCGTAAAATTATATGTCCTATTCTTGTCCGTGTTTGCGGTCCGTCTCACCAATTCTAGTTTGCGTCTGCAAGAGAAACGGACAGCACACGGAAGCCGCTTGGATCCATGTTTTACGGTCCGCGAAACGGAGACGGTCGAGTGCACGATGCCTAACGGATCTTTTATTACACAGACGTCCCGGCGCTCTTAGCAGCTTTTGACCTCTCGTTTTGCTCTGGACAAATCTCGTGTAATTTCTACAAGTTCCTTCCATCCATAATCCTTCATGTTACCCCCGGCTCGCCGCTCCGCCGCTCCCCGCCCTCAGGTGAGAGTTTGGTAATAGACGCAGTAATTGAAGCCGTCGTGTCTTGTTCCCCTTCTGTTTAATATGAGAACCTGTGATTCTTCCGTGAACTCGCTGATTCACCGAATGCTAATGTGCGCGGCTCGTAGCCGCGGGGGACGTCAGATTGTGAAATGCGTTAATCCCATTACTGCATTACATGAAGCCTTTCCTCAGCCTGACAAATGATCATGTCATTACTCCACGCCACAATCATGTCATTACTCCACGCCACAATCATGTCATTACTCCACGCCACAATCATGTCATTACTCCACGCCACAATCATGTCATTACTCCACGCCACAATCATGTCATTACTCCACGCCACAATCATGTCATTACTCCACGCCACAATCATGTCATTACTCCACGCCACAATCATGTCATTACTCCACGCCACAATCATGTCATTACTCCACGCCACAATCATGTCATTACTCCACGCCACAATCATGTCATTACTCCACGCCACAATCATGTCATTACTCCACGCCACAATCATGTCATTACTCCACGCCACAATCATGTCATTACTCCACGCCACAATCATGTCATTACTCCACGCCACAATCATGTCATTACTCCACGCCACAATCATGTCATTACTCCACGCCACAATCATGTCATTACTCCACGCCACAATCATGTCATTACTCCACGCCACAATCATGTCATTACTCCACGCCACAATCATGTCATTACTCCACGCCACAATCATGTCATTACTCCACGCCACAATCATGTCATTACTCCACGCCACAATCATGTCATTACTCCACGCCAGAATCATGTCATTACTCCACGCCACAATCATGTCATTACTCCACGCCACAATCATGTCATTACTCCACGCCACAATCATGTCATTATCCACGCCACAATCATGTCATTACTCCACGCCACAATCATGTCATTACTCCACGCCACAATCATGTCATTACTCCACGCCACAATCATGTCATTACTCCACGCCACAATCATGTCATTACTCCATGCCACAATCATGTCATTATCCACGCCACAATCATGTCATTACTCCACACCACAATCATGTCATTACTCCACGCCACAATCATGTCATTACTCCATGCCACAATCATGTCATTACTCCACGCCACAATCATGTCATTACTCCACGCCACAATCATGTCATTACTCCATGCCACAATCATGTCATTATCCACGCCACAATCATGTCATTACTCCACGCCACAATCATGTCATTACTCCACGCCACAATCATGTCATTACTCCACGCCAGAATCATGTCATTACTCCACGCCACAATCATGTCATTACTCCACGCCACAATCATGTCATTACTCCACGCCACAATCATGTCATTATCCACGCCACAATCATGTCATTACTCCACGCCACAATCATGTCATTACTCCACGCCACAATCATGTCATTACTCCACGCCACAATCATGTCATTACTCCACGCCACAATCATGTCATTACTCCATGCCACAATCATGTCATTATCCACGCCACAATCATGTCATTACTCCACAATCATGTCATTACTCCACGCCACAATCATGTCATTACTCCACGCCACAATCATGTCATTACTCCACGCCACAATCATGTTTTTTTCCTATAAGACAACTACCCCTATTTTCCACACTACTAACAGAAGGTATTGAATTGTTCTACGTGACTCTCAGTCTGGGATCTCCCTCAAGATCAGCACGCTCCTCTCCTGAAATAATCTGTGCTGCTGGGAGGAGCGCTCCTTCTATTGTGAGGGTTATATTTTTCCCGCGGAGCAGATGCATTTTACGGTATTATCAATCTTTATTAATTAGATAAAATGAATGTAAGCTTTGTGACGCTTTATGCCTTTATTGTCCTTGTGGAAAGTCCCTCGGCTCCTTCTCACATGGGATGTACAGCGGGAGTATTGATGGAATGGGATCTGCTACCTGCGTTTTATAACATCCTGTAGATTAGATCCTGTCTATAGCAAAACTGACCAACAGGACATGCTCCACCACCTGTCCTGGGAAAACCCTTCTACCCCAGCGATCTGACGCTTCTGTCATGTTTTAGAACGCCTTAAAGAGACTCTGTCACCGCATTATAAGTGCCCTGTCTCCTACATAATATGATCGGCGCTGTAATGTAGGTGACAGTAATGCTTTTTATTTTTAAAAAAAACTATCTATTTTCACCACTTAATTAGCGATTTTAGATTTATGCTAATGAGTTGCTTAATGCCCAAGTGGGCGTGTTTTTACTTTAGACCAAGTGGTCGTTGTACAGAGGAGTGTATGACGCTGACCAATCAGTGACCAATCAGTGTCGTGCACTCCACTCCATTCCATTCATTTACACAGCGAATAGGGATCCTGCTAGATCCTTATGTGCTATCTTATACTAACACATTAACAATACTGAAGTGTTTAGACAGTGAATAGACATTCCATGGAATGTCTATTCACAATCTCTGCACTTCGTTACTGTTTCTGTGGTAGTTACAGCAGAGGAAGCGTGATCTCGTTGTAACCTGTCATTTACCGCGTAATCACGCGAGATCACGCTTCCTCTGCTGTAACTACCACAGACAGAGTAACAAAGTGCAGGGATTGTGAATAGACGTCCCGTGGAATGTCTATTCACTGTCTAAACACTTCAGTATTGTTAATGTGTTAGTATAAGACAGCACATAAGGATCTAACAGGATCACTATGTGCTGAGGAAATGAATGGAGAGGAGTTCAGGACTCTGATTGGTCACTGATTGGTCAGCGTCACACACTCCCCTGTACAACACCCACTTGGTCTAAAGTAAATACACGTCCACTTGGGCATTAAGCAACTCATTAGCATAAATCTAAAATCGCTAATAAAGTGGTGAAAATAGATCGTTTTTTTTAATAAAAAGCACTGCTGTCACCTACATTATAGCGCCGATGACATCATGTAGAAGACGGGACACTTATAATGTGGTGACAGAGCCTCTTTAAAAAGAGAACCGTTTCAGCAATGTGTATATATATGTAATACTTAGTCGGTTTATATTATTTGAACTATCTCAGACATAAGATACCATTATTATAATATCATTATTAAAGGTGTAATACTTCATCATTCCTAAAGGGGCGCTGCAGGGAATATGAGCAAGAGACCTTCGGTGACAGCAGCTTGTTACGGGAGCAAGACCATTCGTTTTAGGCAGGATTTACACACAGTGTTTACTCACGTTTTCAGTGGTGTTTTTGCATGTTTTTTTCTGAGGGAAAATACAAAGCATTTTGTGTTTTCGGGGTCAGTGACGTATGCGCTCTGTATGGCATTTTCTTCCGGTGGTTTTCCCACAGGCTTCTCTGTAGGACTTCAAAATCTCCAGGAAATTACAAAACGACACTAAAAAGACATGTTCCATAAAAAATAAAAATAAAAACCCCGTTCTTTTTAGATGCATTTTTCTCATACATTTTAAAATCCAGCCAAAAACCCTGTCTGGAGGAACGTTACTCCAGGGGCCCTGCAATCTGACAAGCGGTTGCGAAAATGTAACAAAACCCTTGGGTTATTCGAGGACTAAAAATGATTATGAGTGCAGTCCCCGCAGTATGTGCTACACGCGCTAATAATATACATTCCGGTCCCCGGCAGCGCTATAAACATCGATGAAAACCTCAAAATCAGCGCGACCGGGGACCGGAATGTATATTATTAGCGAGTGTACCACATACTGCGGGGACTGCACTCATAATCATTTTTGGGCCTTGAATAACCCCTTTAATTCTACAGTATACAAGTCATGTGTTACTAAGTTACATGTATAGCAGGAGTATTATAATGTAACCTAATATGATGATTGATACATCACTGGAACCTGATAGATGCCGGATTATCAAATATTCTAATCTTACTGTAATATTATATAATAAGCATAATGTAATCTAAACCATAATATAACGCAGCAGAATATAATAATGTAGTATAATATGTGGTGACGCTCTTGTTATATTATCCGCTTCCCTCTCTCTGGCATCGGCAGGAGTTAATCTCTCTGTAATCCGTCCTCGGGCATGCTGGGTACTTTCTGACCTCTCAGGTGAGCTGGACGCACCTCTAGGTGTTGTGTACAGGTGCGGGGGATATGTCAGGTGACGCTGCTGGATTTGGGTTGTACACGCAGGAGATGCGTATACTCCATGAAGGTGAGGGCTGCTGTCCATAAGGTCAGTTTTTGGTGGAGGAACGCTGTCTCCAGCAGTCACATACAGGTGTATGGGTGCGGCAGGCTCAGTCCAGCCATTTATTCAGCTGTCAGGCTTCAGAGGAAATGTACAGGTGTAGCTGGAAATGTCCGCCAAGGCCAAAAAGTCCCCAGAAAATATAAAAGACTCCGGTGGCCACTAACGTTGCTGTCAATACTCAGACAGTAATCGCCACCCAGCTTTCCCAAAATGAATGGGGATTCTCCCTGACTGTACAAAGATACAGGAACGAGCCATGCACCAGTACCTCTATATGCAGATTTCACAATCGGGTGCCTGGGAAAGCTCAGTGACCACCCATGTGCATTGCAGCCATATTGGTTATCACTCAGCTTTTCCAGATGCGGATAATTAGGAAACAGCAGAATAGAATATTTGTCATCTTGACAGGAGAGTCCGTCTGAATGACGTCTATTAGTGGGGGTTTCTTTTATTTTGGGGGAGTGTATTATTATCCAGCGGTCGTCGTGTTATCAGACTCTGCTCTATGGCACCTGTAAAGAGTCATTCTGATCAGGATCATCAGCCACTTTTCACATCTCTCCTCTTTTACTGCTTTGCCTGCATGTCTTCAGGCCTAATTCACACGAACATATGAACTACTTTATACACGGACATATAGAATTCAATGTGGCCGTTATTTCAACGGAGCGTGTGACGGGTCCGTGAGAAAATAGGACGTCCTATGTTTTCACGCATCCCTCCATAGACTGTAGTGTATCCTGCAGCGCACAACACGGATGCATCTCGGACGTGAAAAACGGCAGTTTCTGACGTTCGAGATGCGTGAGGGTATGTTCACACGGCTTATTTACGGACGTAATTCGGGCGTTTTCCGCCCCAATTTACGTCCGAAAATGCGGCTCGATAGCGTCGGCAAACATCTGCCCATTCATTAGAATGGGTCTTACGATGTTCTGTTCCGACGGTCATTTTTTTTACGCCCCGCTGTCAAAAGGCGGGGCGTAAATAGACGCCCGCGTCAAAGAAGTGCCTGTCACTTCTTCAGACGTTAAATGGAGCCGTTTTCCATTGACTCCATGGAAAAACAGCTCCATTTACGTCCGTAATTGATGCAGCGAAAAAGCGCCTCAACATGCCATGACAGCTGAAATTACGGAGCTGTTTTCTCCTGAAAACAGCCCCGTCATTTCAGCCGTAACGGACGCTGCCGTGTGAACATACCCTCACGCTCGTGTGAATCCGGCCTTACTGTGAGTTTTCTGTCTTTTGATGAACCAGAAAGATCAGGATGAACAGCTATAAGTCTCTCCCACTGAACTGGATTCTTTTGGAAGAGACCTTTTCTGGTTTCTGTTGGGTTTCCATCATATTGTCAGTCGTTTTACAAAAAAAAAAAGCAAAAAAAAAGTGGAGCCTCCAATGCAGATGTGAACACAGCCTTAATGAGCTGCCCTACATGCGACTTCAAAACCATCCCCCATTTTTCTCAACTGTTGGGAAAACGATGCAGGGCTTAGTATACATGGCATTCAGCCTGAACATCTATTTTCCAATGAAACCGACACAATTTCCCTGATAAATACGTCCCAATGTGTGTTCCTCCCCATTTTACAGCTTGCTGTCAGTGAATGGAAACATTTTATTTACAACCACAGGCCAATACTTCTTACAGCTGAGGTTTTGTATACAATGAAAATGTGTAAGTGAATCAGCAGCATACAATTATAACAGATCCTCAGCTGTGAGAAGTATTAAGTCTGCATCGATTTTAGTCCTATGGATGGAAACTAGACTGTTCCCATTCACTAACAGCAAGCAAAGATCTTGTAGAACCTTTCGTAATACAATGTATGAGCTTTATTTAAATAAAACTGGAGAACCCCCTTGACCGTGACGTCCTGACTGGAGATGCCCCGGCTGCCGTAGTATCAGCGCTGACATTGCGGCCGTTTGTTTCAGCTTCTTATTTGCAGTTCTTCCTTGTGGACATTTGCTGTATGAATTGGCGCAGTCATCGCCCGTCTGCTCTTGGCGTTCGCTCAAAATCAACAGTCCCAGCAGACAGGCTGAAAAGAAATAATAAAAGCCACTTGCAGATTTGTTTGCAGAGCTGCAGAATCCGTTCACATTGTGTTTGGAGAATGGAGATTACTGTGCGTTGTCCTGACGTCAGCGTTGGTTGCAGGGAGAGGTCAGGAGGCGGACAGTTCTGCTACGAACATGACTGCGCAGCTCACCCCGACCGGATCATTATTGTGAAATTCTAGATGCGTACTCCATGTAATTATCGGTTACACCGCACTTGTGTCTCGGAACCGCATAAATAGCGGCTACGTAATATATCCCTATTACCAGGGGGAGGAGCAGGGAATGCGCTGCTGCTGCTGTGTTCATCTCACAGAGGATTGTCTAGGCTGGATACATTGTAACAAACCTTCAGCTCTGAGACGTAATAGACCAGGGCAAGTTTTCCGCTTCAGGATGTAAATAAGAATGTTCCCCTTCACTGACAACAAGCAGAGATCTTGAAAATGGTGAGGAATTGGAACACAGCTTTTCATTGTACATTTTCATACATTGAATTATACATTTACAAGTAACGACTTTCTGGGAAAGCTGGGTGATACGTGATATCTTACAGGTCCAACAAGGCTTTTCACCCAGCTTTCCATGAATCCTAAATGAAAAATGTCTCGTTATATAACTCTGTATAACTAAGCAGATGTGCCGATCAGGACTCTGAGAAAGGTGGAAAACCTGTGCTGTAGCTGTAATAATGGACATACTGCTTGTCACCCAGCGTCTTCAGACTGTAGCGTGGCGATCAGTGGTTATACCGTGATATGGGGGCACGGGATGTATCACTACTTAACTGGACACACTTACCATTCAGAAGGTCAGGAAAGTTGGGAAAACCCTTGCAGATATTGGTTGTCACCCAGCTTTCCCAGACCAGGATACAACTGCTGAATAAAACTTGTAACCACTAAAAATGTAATGGGAAACGCTCTATAAACCGTGATCTATGTAAATCCCCAGATAAATAAGTGCAGGGTCCTCCGGGGATTTCGTTGGTTTGCTGTGAGTTCGGTTAAGCGGACGTGGCACTTCTTGCAGTCTTTGCCATATTAGTCTGGGGCCCATGTCAGCAGCGGGCAGATATAACGCCTCCAGTCTGGCACACACCCAGGGGAATGTCGCTGCCCTCCTGAGCCCGTCTCCTTACACCCCATCAATATATGCCCCGAGCTGTGCGCAGCCGGCCCTTGTCTGTGACTGTCATGGTGATGTGTGGTCGGATCTAAGTACCTGCGATCTACGAGTTCTGTGTACCGCGCCTTTTTATGGCGAGGAGTTTCTGTAGGTCGGTGACGCAGATCTGTCTGGTTTGGTTGAAAAAACCCTGCGCCCAATCTGCACAGCCCGTCACATCATAGAAGACCTTGTGTGCATCCAAATCACCACACACATCAATGTCCCCGCAGATCCACACGACTGCCACCATACAGGCCCGGCAGGCTGGAGATATTATATATAGTGATAACGCCGCACATGATCAGGAGGCGACGTCTCTCAGTAGTGCAGCCTCCGGCTTTGTAACTTCAAACAATCTCCGCACAGAGCGAAAATATTCAAAAACGAATAGGGATGCACGATGCATTGAAATTTCGATACTATTTCAATGCCGTGCTCCCTCAAACGGTTCAATACCGTTAATTCATGTATTTCGATACTAAGCTGTGCGGCCGCAGTATTGTAACATATGAATGTAGTCAGAGCGGGGCTGCGGCTGTGTAATACATTCATTGCCCTTTCCTGACAAGTGTGCACGTGCGGTCAGCATGAGGTGATACGGCCGGCGCTGCAAAATGACCCCATGTTCCGTCTTCAGTGCCGCTCATTAGTGAAGCGCCAGCCGCATCATCCCATGCTGACCGCGCGCACACTTTTCAGGAGCAGGGCAATGGCTGTATTACACAGCCGCAGCCCCGCTCTAACGGTAGAGAGTAGAGAAATCTCTCATCTCTGCCGCTTCTCTCTTGAATGCTGCGATCAAAGCTGACCGTAGCATTCATGGGGAAAATGAGAAAGGGGGAAGGGATGCCTCTTGGATCGCGTCACAGGGAATCCCTATGACACGATCAAGAGACATACCATATATGGGCAGACATTGAAGGACCCCAGGGCTATCTGACCATATTTCCTGTTGTTAGGGAGTACTGAGGTAACAACTGCCTGTGTACTATCAGTGTATATATATATATATATATATATATATATAATCAGTACATTAAAAGTAAAAAAATACACACACATTTTTTACAATAAACATTAACATAAAAGTCTCAATACTCGGCATCGTCGCGACCATAATAATAAATTTATAGCGTCATTTATGATGTTTACGCTGTAATAAAATAAAAACTTTTCTTTCAGTTATTAATGTGAGGCGCGAGGTGGGATGAATTTTGAACCTCCATGTGCCTCACATTAATTCTAATTAACCCAATGTTGTCCATTATGACTGAGGAAAATAATAGGGTTCATTTCTATTAACGTGAGGCACATGGAGGTTCAAAATTCATCATCACACCTCGCGCCCCACATCAGAAAATGGAAGAACTTTTTTTTTTTATTATTGTTGGCAAAGTATCGTTTTGATATCGAAATACTACACAAAGTGTCGATATCAAAGTCCAAATTCTGGTATCGTGACAGCGCTAAAAATGAATGGACACTAAAGGGATTTTTTTTCTTGTGGCAGATTTCCCATATTAAGAATATTTTTCTGCAGGAAATTTCCTACATGCGGGAAAAGAAAAAAAAGTCCCTTTAAAAATGTGACCGTTTACCATAGGATTGGTGAATATTTAGACAAATTAAATGAATCTGATATCCAATAATACAGAAGGTCTGATAATCCGGCGTTTATTTCTAGTACGAAACTTCTAAATAATGTGGATCCAATGAGCAAAATTCCTCTAAATAACAAAGTGACCGCAGCAGATTCTGGGGTAACCTCGTATTTTAGCGTCCTGGTTTTCTACTGTTTTATGATTGATAATCCAGAATGGCGGATAATCCATAACCCATCCGGTTCCACTGATATCAGATTATAGATATTTCCATCACTGATCATATTGACTGCATTGAACATCCGGCTCATGTCATAACGATGTGTTTTCCTCCATCCAGGTCACAGTCGGTGTCTCCTCCACCGATTCTGTCTCCGGTCAGGACCTCATCGTATCCTCTCAGTGACAGCGAGGAGTTCTGCAGGACCAACAGATTCGCCAACATATCCAACAACAACAAGCTGGTCATCAAAGACTGGACCCTGAGAGCATCTAACGTGAGAGACTGCCGCCTGCGCTCTCCCGGGCCCGATACATCCAACCACTTATCCAAATCGGCCAGCGTCGCTTGTCTGGATAAAAGACTTTCCGTATTTAAAGGCCCCAATCACAAAGAAAATGTATTGGAGACCACGGACGGTGATGTGATCGGCAACTGCCAGATTAACCGGAGCACCCTCTCCCTGGGGTCTGCTGCCAACCAGCGGAACCGACCGCACAACAGAACCGCTGTCCGCTCCCAAGTGCTTGACATTCGGCGTAAAATTTCAGAATGGGAATGCAGAGGAGAACCTTCTCCACGTCTCAGCCTCTTTGTGGACAAAGGGGACCAGGGTGACCGGTCTACCAGCGAAGGATGCCCCAGCATGCTGGCATCGCCATGCAGTGAAAAGACGTTTGACTTTAAAGGATACCGGAGAATGAGTAGAACATTTTCTGAGTGTTCTTACCCAGAAACAGAGGAGGAGGAGACGACCGCGTCAGAGCGAGACTCTCTTCACCGGTTTGAAAGACGATCCAGTAGAACAGAACCGGCCAATGCTTTTGTACGGGGGCCTAGGAAGGAGGCCTCTGCGGTGCTGAACCGGATCCAGAAGATCGAGCAGGCGTTGAAGGAGAACCCGGGTATGGGTCTTCCTCAGCTGCCCAGCAGTTGTTTCAGTGTTGACCTTGGGAGAAAACGCTCCATAACTTCAGGTACTTTGGAGAGTCCGAGCGACAAATTCGGGAATGTAAATACAATAAACGAACAGGAGCATTTTAATGAGAAAAATGCAAAGGCAAAACAAGGAACTACTGCAAGCTCAAGCAGTCCAATTGTCGCCCCCGAAAGCCCCGCAGCGGAAGTGAACCCTGTCCCCAAACCCAAGAGGACATTTGAGTATGAAGCTGACAAAAGCCACAGGAACAACCCTAATAATCTACCTCCTCCCTCATCACCTGTATCCCCACCTCCTCTCCCTTTAACGCCGGCACCCCCCGTCACCAGGAGGCCCAAGAAAGATCACCGAAAATCTCAGAGCAGGTACAGTATGTGGATGAAGAGGCTTAACTTATACCAGCTGTACATATATAATCATATACCATAATATACCCAGGTTATACCAGCATGCTCCATATCACTATATACAAGAAGATGTATAACTTATACCAGCTGTACATATATAATTATATACAGAAGATACCCAGGTTATACCAGCATGCTCCATATCACTGTATACAAGAAGATGTATAACTTATACCAGCTGTACATATATAATTATATACAGAAGATACCCAGGTTATACCAGCATGCTCCATATCACTATATACAGGAAGATGTATAACTTATACCAGCTGTACATATATAATTATATACAGAAGATACCCAGGTTATACCAGCATGCTCCATATCACTATATACAGGAAGATGTATAACTTATACCAGCTGTACATATATAATTATATACAGGAGATACCCAGGTTATACCAGCATGCTCCATATCACTATATACAAGAAGATGTATAACTTATACCAGCTGTACATATATAATTATATACAGAAGATACCCAGGTTATACCAGCATGCTCCATATCACTATATACAAGAAGATGTATAACTTATACCAGCTGTACATATATAATTATATACAGAAGATACCCAGGTTATAACAGCATGCTCCATATCACTATATACAAGAAGATGTATAACTTATACCAGCTGTACATATATAATTATATACAGAAGATACCCAGGTTATACCAGCATGCTCCATATCACTATATACAGGAAGATGTATAACTTATACCAGCTGTACATATATAATTATATACAGGAGATACCCAGGTTATACCAGCATGCTCCATATCACTATATACAGGAAGATGTATAACTTATACCAGCTGTACATATATAATTATATACAGAAGATACCCAGGTTATACCAGCATGCTCCATATCACTGTATACAAGAAGATGTATAACTTATACCAGCTGTACATATATAATTATATACAGAACATACCCAGGTTATACCAGCATGCTCCATATCACTATATACAAGAAGATGTATAACTTATACCAGCTGTACATATATAATTATATACAGAAGATGCCCAGGTTATACCAGCATGCTCCATATCACTATATACAAGAATATGTATAACTTATACCAGCTGTACATATATAATTATATACAGAACATACCCAGGTTATACCAGCATGCTCCATATCACTATATACAAGAAGATGTATAACTTATACCAGTGTACATATATAATTATATACAGAAGATACCCAGGTTATACCAGCATGCTCCATATCACTATATACAAGAAGATGTATAACTTATACCAGCTGTACATATATAATTATATACAGAAGATACCCAGGTTATACCAGCATGCTCCATATCACTATATACAAGAAGATGTATAACTTATACCAGCTGTACATATATAATTATATACAGAAGATACCCAGGTTATACCAGCATGCTCCATATCACTGTATACAAGAAGATGTATAACTTATACCAGCTGTACATATATAATTATATACAGAAGATACCCAGGTTATACCAGCATGCTCCATATCACTGTATACAAGAAGATGTATAACTTATACCAGCTGTACATATATAATTATATACAGAAGATACCCAGGTTATACCAGCATGCTCCATATCACTATATACAGGAAGATGTATAACTTATACCAGCTGTACATATATAATTATATACAGAAGATACCCAGGTTATACCAGCATGCTCCATATCACTATATACAGGAAGATGTATAACTTATACCAGCTGTACATATATAATTATATACAGGAGATACCCAGGTTATACCAGCATGCTCCATATCACTATATACAAGAAGATGTATAACTTATACCAGCTGTACATATATAATTATATACAGAAGATACCCAGGTTATACCAGCATGCTCCATATCACTATATACAAGAAGATGTATAACTTATACCAGCTGTACATATATAATTATATACAGAAGATACCCAGGTTATAACAGCATGCTCCATATCACTATATACAAGAAGATGTATAACTTATACCAGCTGTACATATATAATTATATACAGAAGATACCCAGGTTATACCAGCATGCTCCATATCACTATATACAGGAAGATGTATAACTTATACCAGCTGTACATATATAATTATATACAGGAGATACCCAGGTTATACCAGCATGCTCCATATCACTATATACAGGAAGATGTATAACTTATACCAGCTGTACATATATAATTATATACAGAAGATACCCAGGTTATACCAGCATGCTCCATATCACTGTATACAAGAAGATGTATAACTTATACCAGCTGTACATATATAATTATATACAGAACATACCCAGGTTATACCAGCATGCTCCATATCACTATATACAAGAAGATGTATAACTTATACCAGCTGTACATATATAATTATATACAGAAGATGCCCAGGTTATACCAGCATGCTCCATATCACTATATACAAGAATATGTATAACTTATACCAGCTGTACATATATAATTATATACAGAACATACCCAGGTTATACCAGCATGCTCCATATCACTATATACAAGAAGATGTATAACTTATACCAGTGTACATATATAATTATATACAGAAGATACCCAGGTTATACCAGCATGCTCCATATCACTATATACAAGAAGATGTATAACTTATACCAGCTGTACATATATAATTATATACAGAAGATACCCAGGTTATACCAGCATGCTCCATATCACTATATACAAGAAGATGTATAACTTATACCAGCTGTACATATATAATTATATACAGGAGACACCCAGGTTATACCAGCATGCTCCATATCACTATATACAAGATGTATAACTTATACCAGCTGTACATATATAATTATATACAGAAGATACCCAGGTTATACCAGCATATCACTATATACAAGAAGATGTATAACTTATACCAGCTGTACATATATAATTATATACAGGAGATACCCAGGTTATACCAGCATGCTCCATATCACTATATACAGGAAGATGTATAACTTATACCAGCTCTACATATATAATTATATACAGAAGATACCCAGGTTATACCGGCATGCTCCATATCACTATATACAAGAAGATGTATAACTTATACCAGCTGTACATATATAATTATATACAGAGGATACCCGGGTTATACCAGCATGCTCCATATCACTATATACAAGAAGATGTATAACTTATACCAGCTGTACATATATAATTATACACAGAAGATACCAAGGTTATACCAGCATGCTCCATGTGACTATATACAAGAAGATGTATAACTTATACCAGCTGTACATATATAATTATACACAGAAGATACCCAGGTTATACCAGCATGCTCCATATCACTATATACAGGAAGATGTATAACTTATACCAGCTCTACATATATAATTATATACAGAAGATACCCAGGTTATACCAGCATGCTCCATATCACTATATACAAGAAGATGTATAACTTATACCAGCTGTACATATATAATTATATACAGAAGATACCCAGGTTATACCAGCATGCTCCATATCACTGTATATAATAATTGGAGACTACCACATGCCAGATGCTCTGCACTAACCTATAATCATAATTAAATAGGGGGTTTCTATTATTTAGCACCCTGTTTCTATAGTAGAATTGCTTTTATATCTATATAATGACCTCCTAACCCTCTGTTCTGTTATGTATAGAAAATCTCTGGAGTTAGAGGACGCCTCCAGTGTCCAGTCCCTGGGTTCCCCCTCACCTGTAGAGAATGGTACTGAGAAGAAGCATCGTTCTGGTTCTAAAAGCACTTTAGAGGAGAATGCCTACGAGGACATTGTGGGTAAGAATGTGAATATTTATGTATAAGATCTACAAGGAGCATCTCCAGTAATTACAAGTTCTTACATTGTCCTTGGATTGTCCTTGTCTGACAAGTTGATATAATTCTATCTTCAGTCTGTCCAATATGTCCCTTATTAGTGCTCCCACTGGGTTATCACACAACTTTCATAGGTTGCTGAACAGTAAATTAGCCCATTTAGGCACTGATATTTTAATGTCGCATGAACCCCTTCAGAACCAGACAGATTTGCCACTCAGGAATCCAGAAAATTGGATGACACCTCTGTGGGAGCTGTAATGGCAACCTAACTTACCAAGAAACAGATATAACCGTGAAACGGATGAATATAATGTCTATAGGGGTTCTCCACTTCGAACAATCTCTACTTGTTAGAAGGATCCCTTGACAATAAGAAGATCAGTGTGTCCCACTGATGAGACCGCCAGCCATCATCTGTGATCTGTGGGGAAACCTGGCACTAAGTGTTCAGTTTCTCTGCAGCGCCACCACAGGTGAAATGAAGCATTACACAGTGTCCATTCATATCAATGTGATATCCGTGTAATTTAGGACAGGACCTCCAGAAAGAGAGACGCTCTATGTAACCGCTCTCCACCCTGACCAAGCGATGAGGATCCGGAACAGAGGACGCCCCTCTATTACCCCAGAATTGACTAATAGGATGTATGGAAACGTGTTTTCTAAAGTGGACAATTCCTTAAGAATATTTCTTGTCTTGTGATTATCGGGAGATTCTGTACTAGGACTTCTTTTGGATTGTTTCTTTTGGGCTTTGACTAACCTGCAGTACAAGTTGCGGAGGTGCATGTGATGCGGCAGACAAGCTTAGCCAATAGCGTCAGTCCGCAGCCTGAGACAAACATGGAGTGAGCGCAAGTTCATTACTCATAAGTTTCACGGAAAGCTCAGCCGACGCCGATATTGAAAACACATTGTCTGGTGAGCAATGGTCGAGCTCTATGAAGAGGAAGCGTTGGCGTTAATCCAAAATGCATTTATATAAAGCAGAGAAGACACAGAAGAAAGAAAAAATCCATCTCTGGGCTGAGCGCGGCTGTGTGACCTCTGGACGGTCCTCGTGTTTGTTTTCCCCGTGGACTGGATGATCCCTCCTCTGTCTCGCTGATTACAATCTCCCTCTCCTGCAATCCGCTCTTAATATCCTTTGCTCGGAGGTATCGGTCTTCTGAGCTTGTAATCTTGCAGTTTATGAATCTCTCCGAAAAAAATTTGACTTTGTGAAAGTTTTGGCTTTTATAATATATTTCAGCTACAGATCTTAGAAGAAAGTTTATTTAAAAGGAACACTCATGAAGCAGACCTGTGGTTGCACCGTAGAGGTCATTGTCCATGATTATGGACCCTATTTTACTGTAAGGTAGGACACATATAGGACTGCCCAACATTATCATATCTGCCACCTACACAATCCGTAAAATACAGTTCATGTGATTGTGTGGTGCTGCAACTATCTATCTAAAAATTGCATTACTTATCCTGTACTGATCCTGAGTTACATCCTGTATTATACTCCAGAGCTGTACTCACTATTCTGCTGGTGGAGTCGCTGTGTACATACATTACATTACTTATCCTGCACTGATCCTGAGTTACATCTTGTATTATACTCCAGAGCTGCACTCACTATTCTGCTGGTGGAGTCACTGTGTACATACATTACATTACTTATGCTGTACTGGTCCTGAGTTACATCCTGTATTATACTCCAGAGCTGCACTCACTATTCTGCTGGTGGAGTCACTGTGTACATACATTACATTACTTATCCTGTACTGATCCTGAGTTATATCCTGTATTATGCTCCAGAGCTGCACTCACTATTCTGCTGGTGGAATCACTGTGTACATACATGACATTACTTATCCTGTACTGATCCTGAGTTACATCCTGTATTATACTCCAGAGCTGCACTCACTGTTCTGCTGGTGGAGTCACTGTGTATATACATTACATTACTTATCCTGTACTGATCCTGAGTTACATCCTGTATTATACTCCAGAGCTGCACTCACTATTCTGCTGGTGGAGTCACTGTGTACATACATTACATTACTTATCCTGTACTGATCCTGAGTTATATCCTGTATTATGCTCCAGAGCTGCACTCACTATTCTGCTGGTGGAATCACTGTGTACATACATGACATTACTTATCCTGTACTGATCCTGAGTTACATCCTGTATTATACTCCAGAGCTGCACTCACTGTTCTGCTGGTGGAGTCACTGTGTATATACATTACATTACTTATCCTGTACTGATCCAGAGTTACATCCTGTATTATACTCCAGAGCTGCACTCACTATTCTGCTGGTGGAGTCACTGTGTACATACATTACATTACTTATCCTGTACTGATCCTGAGTTACATCCTGTATTATACTCCAGAGCTGCACTCACTATTCTGCTGGTGGAGTCACTGTGTACATACATTACATTACTTATCCTGAGTTATATCCTGTATTATACTCCAGAGCTGCACTCCCATTATCAACATTTTCTGTAGGAAAGTTGTTCAAATAAAGGAAAGGGTTAATAGCACAGTCCTGGGTTGGGGCCACAGGTACACACATGACATCCCCCTGAACAGGTTTGTTAAGTGAATGTTTGTAGCCGGTGACTGGGATTTAGATTTCGGAACGGAGACATTTAATGTATAGCATCCGGCACATCTGCACAAATAAACAGCGGTGAGGTCGGCCGGGGGCTGCTGAGGACGCCCATGATCTCCTCTCACGTATCTCACTCCATACATCTCCGCTCTGATCCCCCTGAGGAGACCACCGGCTGACTGCACAGAATGGAATATAAACTGCTCTACGTGGCGCCATTCACCATCGTGTCATCCCTCCCCTCCCCCACCCTCCGCAACACAAGTAGATCCCACGCCAAGACGGAAAGAAATATATATATATGATTTATACTATATGGATTTCTGTACGCCCTATAACTACGTAGCGCAGATAAGCCGCTCTCCTCTATATCCGCCATAGTTCTTATTCACTGACGTAAAGGGGAGAACTCCATCTGTGAACTACAACTTCTAACATTTAACCGTTAACGGCCGCACAATAAGTTGAGTAACTTTGTAAATTGTTTGTATTGACTGTTGTGCTAATTATGAGTTAGATGATGTATTACACACTAATCCAGAGCTGCATTCACAATTCTGCTGCTTTCCTGTTACCACAGAGCAGTGAATTGTAGGAGCTCAGAGGACATAAAGCTTAGATCTCTGTGTATATGGGATATACGATGTTCCAGTGCTGCCCGGCATATAGACAAGGTATGCGCACTTTGGCTTTAATTCATATGAAATAAATACATTACTATATGTCTTGATTGAAAGAATCCCTTACTGTTTTTTGTGTGCAGTGGGTATGCAGACCTATGTGTCTCCATGGTTACAGACTACAAACCCTGTGTAGTCTGATCCCGCAGTCATGTCTTACTCCTCCATCTTCCACAGTCTGTAAGTTGTCAAGAAGAGGAGGCAGAGGGAGTGGAGTGATTGTAGTTTGTTACCATGGAGACACATAGCTTTGCATAAAAGATGCGCACACAAAACGGTTTTTTGTCAGGACTAATTGCAAGCTCGCTTCATTTTATATTTTAAATGCCTCGGCACGATAACAAAAGTTGTTGCAAAAGTTTACACAATAAAAAAAGAAAGTACAAAATGTTTCAGTTCAGAAGTAAATGTTGTTTCTGGAGATAGTTCTGTTTCCAGGAGAGGTGAGTGCGGTGCCAGCGCGGGATCCTGCACGTCCTCCGGACACTAAAGGCTGCTCAGACAGGTTTCTACTCATCCTGCGGGACATAAAAGGTGATATTTGGCTGCGTGGGAACAGTTTGTCCTGGGAAACGGGTTGAAGCTATAAAAACTGAAAGTGCTAAGAAACCCGATCTGTTTGTGGGAAGATAATATTGCGCTTGTGTCGCTGGCTGCATAGGAGCCGGGACGCGGCTGGAATCTGAACGTTACGTCTCCGGAAACCTCTCCAGGTCCTTAGCGACTCTGCGCCTTAGGCCTCGTTCACACTGAGTTTTTTGCAGGAGGAAAATTCTGCCTCAAAATTCCGTTTGGGATTTTGAGGCAGATTTTGTCCTTCCTGCATGTCGTTTGCCGCGATTTTCACTCGCGCCCATTGAGTGCTACGGGCAAAAAACTCTGCGAAATACTCTCTCTCTGCCTCCAATTGATGTCAATGGGAGGTCAGAGGCGTAAACGCGCGAAGATAGGGCATGTCCTTTCTTTCTCCCGCCAGGCGGTTTTACGGGAGAAAACCGCCCCCGCCTCCCATTGAAATCAATGGGAGGCATTTTCGGACGGTTTTTGACGAGTTTTGCGGAGAGGCTTCCGCTCCAAAAAGCTTGTCAAAATACTCTGCCCCAAACCTGTAATATACTTATTGCAAAGATTCTGCGTCACCGCTCGCCTCCGCTCCTGTGTATACACTATGCCTCAGTGACGTCACCGCTCGCCTCCGCTCCTGTGTATACCGAATGCCTCAGTGACGTCACCGCTCGCCTCCGCTCCTGTGTATACCGAATGCCTCAGTGACGTCACCGCTCCTGTGTATACACTATGCCTCAGTGACGTCACCACTCGCCTCCGCTCCTGTGTATACACTATGCCTCAGTGACGTCACTGCTCGCCTCCGCTCCTGTGTATACCGAATGCCTCAGTGACGTCACCGCTCCTGTGTATACACTATGCCTCAGTGACGTCACCACTCGCCTCCGCTCCTGTGTATACACTATGCCTCAGTGACGTCACTGCTCGCCTCCGCTCCTGTGTATACCGAATGCCTCAGTGACGTCACCGCTCCTGTATATACACTATGCCTCTGTGACGTTACCGCTCGCCTCCGCTCCTGTGTATACCGAATGCCTCAGTGACGTCACCGCTCCTGTATATACACTATGCCTCTGTGACGTCACCGCTCGCCTCCGCTCCTGTGTATACCGAATGCCTCAGTGACGTCACCGCTCGCCTCCGCTCCTGTGTAAAGCCGCTGCCAGCATCGCGGGACCCTCAGGATATTACCGCCTGGTTTGTGGTGCGGTGCGAGGCTTCAGCTCACAGATCGGTAATTACAGACCAGGGATCAGATCGCTCCAGGAACCTCCGCTTCAGTGTCAAACTTATTTTCGTTGGCTGTGAATAAATGTGTAGTCACATGATGTCAGCGCCCGTCAGAAGAACGCGGCATCGGTGGATAACGGCTCCGAGATGTCCGCAGAGCGCGGTCTGTACAATCTGCAAAGTCGCTCAGCTCCCAAGCAGGAAAGGTCGAAGTGTCCTTGAAGAGGAGCGGTCCTCCTAAAATGAAAAAATCCTTGTAAAGATCAGTCCTGGAGAAGGAAAACATTCTATTCAGCCATTTCTTAGTTATATCTGTATCTGGGAAAGCTGGGTGACTATTAAATATGGCCGCCATTACAGCGCCCACAGGGTTGTCACCCACAAATCTATCCAGGTCCAAGCCTGACTATATCGTACAGATCCTCCTGTAACGGCAGATTTGCTGTTTAGAATTTGCATGAAATCCTCTGTGTGAACTGCAATGACCGTCATGTCTGTTGTCATCCAGCTTTCTAGGACTCCTGACTGGCAGATCTATCTAGTTACATGGTCAGGGAATGAAGCCGCTCATAACTGGCTAAATTTCCCATTCAGGACTCTGGTAAAGCTGGGTCATGACAGCCATATTGGGTATCGCACCTGCTCCCATATCACTACATAACTTGGCTGATTTGCCATTCAGAACAATAGGAAAGCTGGGTGACTGCCCCTGTGTGAGCCATACTGGTCATAACCCAAAGTCTTGTATAAAATATCCAGAAGCATAATCACTGCGCTGCGGCACCAAGACGATCGGATTCTACGGTTTATCGGACTTGTTATACGTTTTCTCCGGTCATTATTGTGTAACCGTCATCTGTATTTGGCAACTTTGTTTACGGACACTCGGTTAATATCGGATAATTTTTCGTCTAAGGAAACCATTCTAGGTCAACGCCGCTTTATATCCTGACTATTGCTGATTTGTCCCAGACGGGAAACTTGGCAATTTAAACGCCGCGCAACTTGAGCCACAATACGCAGCGACAAACTATCTCCATATGTAGAGTCACCGAGGCCAGACAGCGATTGTGTCTCGTCTTGTTGTATCAATCAGTAGCGAGGGAAGAGGAAACATCTCGGCGGTGGCACGGCTACACATTCACCATATACCCCATCCCCCGCACAAGGGTCCTTTTTGGATCGGGGTGATCAGTTGCATTCTGGGTAAAGTTTGTCAATCTGCAGAGATTTTGATTCAATTATAAATGACTTCAGTTGCCAAATTCTCTCATTTGAATTAATTTGGGAGAGGAGGGACGGAAAACATTTACGGATTCATCTCTCTGATAATTGTTTTCTTGAAAGTGCGAAGAATTCTAATCGCCAGCGACCGATGTCGTGAGCTGCCCGTAGACATAAGATGACTGACAGCTGAAAGATTGAGGGTCCACCTGCCCCATTAAAGTGTAAGGTCTGTAGCCAGGTTTACTTATAGCACAGCCAGTCAGATTTTAGGGATGTTCGCAACAGCACAGAGTATTTTAGCAGAAAAGTGTGTTGGTCGTGTGGAAGGTCACAGACTGAGAGCTACATAGTAGAAGGAGCAGATTTCTAAGCAGTACAGAGTATTTCAGCAAAAGAGTGTGCTCATCTTATTTGTGGTCACAGACTGAGAGTTACATAGTGGAAGAAACAGGATCCCCAGCCACACAGAGTATTTTAGCAGAGAAGTGTGCTGGCCTTAAGAGAGGTTACATTCTGAGAGTAACATAGTGGAAGCTGCAGTCAACAGCAGCACCGAGTATTTCAGCAGAGGAGCATGACTAAGAATTGCATTGTGGAAGGCACAGGATCCCCAGCAGCACATAGTATTTCGGCAGATGAGTGTGCAGACCTTGTAAGCGGTCACTTTCTGAGAGTTACATAGTGGAAGGAGCCGGGTCCACAGCAGCACAGAGTATTTATTTACCTTCATGTTTGACTTTGCCATTCCTAAAAGTTTTTGACCGCTCCTGCTTAGTTTCCTGTTGGGCGCGCACCCCCTATTCCTCCGGCCTGGTACGTGAACCCCACAGCATGATCAGCAAGGGGCACTTTTATCTGTTTCCTACATTATTTCTCTGCACACCCCAGATTTCCCCCACTGGTCTTATTCCTGTCATTGTGATTGGTGCTCCAGGAGCTCTGCGCAGTGACTGTTAAG